>NC_088781.1:5978779-6295702 GCF_958450345.1 Calliphora vicina
AAGACAATTTAAAATTTGCATGATTAGACACAAAAATCAAATTCCTGCTGCAAAAAAAATCTTAAAAACTTGGAAAAATATTTATTTAGAAAAAAAAGCAAACAAATAACAGAAATGCCAAAACATTAAGCTTTAACAAAAACAGATTTCTCAAGCAATCAATAAACCAAAAATTGTACAAGTTAAAAAACAAACAATTCTTGGTGTAATGGCATTTTCTAGTAATTTGTGTTTTTCCAATTGAAACCTCCCTTAATTTTTAAATGATTAAATTGACAAGTATTGTGACATTTTGTTTTTTTTTTACAAAATACTATTTTTGCTTTTAATGCCTCTGCTGCTGTTGGTTTTTCAATAAATTTTGCAGACCTCAAAGTAATTTTCCCTTCCACCAGCAGGTCCTTGTATGTGTCGTTGCTCATTCTTTTTTTTGGATTAAAACCCCCAAACGCTCTTTCCCACAAATTCACTTTTAATTTTTTCCAAATGAATGAAATTTTAAAAATTTCTTGTTGTCGTAGACAGCCTGCAGTGTGTGTGAGTGGGCTTCTGTCAATTTGTCTGTTGGTTAAACAAGTGTTGGCAGTGTAAACGTGGGGGGTTGTGGGGAGTCAAATAGTCGAATATGGGGGGTTCAACTCTACAGTGTTTATTTGTAGGCTTTTTACTTTGATTCATATCATGTTACAGTTAAAATAAAAATATTTGTTAAACATTTTTTGTAAATACAAAATTTGTTTTAAATTTGTCAGGCATATTTAAAATAGAATAAACAAGGGTCATTGGAAATTTTATTTAGTTTTGACTAGATGTTTATAGCAAAATATTGGGATACAAAAGTAGTATCAATATATTGGGTGTAAGACCTAAAAATGCAGGATTTTTTTAAATTTTATTTTGAAACATTTGTTCAATATAAATTTGGCTATTCGTAGCCAATGACCTTTTGCCATCTTTCTGGCAACATATGAATTCCGCACCAAATTCGAATACTTTGCTCTGAAGCGAAGCGTATTCCAGAAAGAGTGTTCTGCATCTATCGAAACAAATGGTGGCACGGGCCATGTTCTGGACTATAATGCGGTTGAGGCAAAACATCTGAACCACTTCATTCTAAATACTTTTTAACAGGTATTGCAACATGTGGCCGAACAATGTCATGATGGAATATTACGGTTTCATATCTCGCCGCATATTCTGGGCATTTTTCGGCCAATGCTCGCTTCAAATGGTCTGATCCGTAGTTCATAATATTGTTACGTTTTAACCTTTTCAAAACGTTTGGTTTATTTCCTTTAAATAAACCGGATACTTTTGATTGCTAATAAAAGCCGTTTAGTAGTTTGAAAATTGTAACAACACTTTATTTATTTAAAAATATACAACAACAGAATTAAATAGTCACTCAATGTCGTTTTAAAATTCTCAGAAATACAGACACTTTATAATGTACACGAATTCACTTGAAAAATACAGCACACCTTAAGGCACTCAGTTGATGTTTATTCGAATAGCGTCTCTGATAAACTCACTAACGACTGCAACCTCTGCCACTATTTATAACACTGCATTACCATCTAGAAAGCTCTATTTCTACAATGTTCTTTAACTGAATATTCGAATTCGAATATACGGTCGCAGCAAACAGCGCTGCCAACTTACTCTCAATGGTCAACTGAAAGATTTTATTTAATAATGCCCACATATATGTTACAGTTTGCTATTACAGCACTGTTATTTGAAAGCATTGTGCTACTTTTAAATCAGCCCTGTTAAAATCGTTATATTTGAATTCAAGTACAATTTCGTAACAATATATGGACCCTTTTGTTCCCACCAAACACAGCGCCATGGTGTCGAATCGGCTGGTTGGGCGGGCTTCACATACGATCTCTTACACTTCGGGATATCGTAATGAATCAATGTCAAAATCAGCACGCTTCGTAAATGAAATGATGTATTTAGCAATCGTATAGACTTGTTTTGAAGCATTGCGATTGATTTTTTTAAACAGTTCTATTCAATTATCGAATTTCTATGATCATTACCCGTCACGATCGTATGGGTAGTCTCTGAAGTTCTGTACGATCACGTATAGTTTCTTTAACAGTTTATTTAACCAACCGACTAATACCTATGTGAACCAAATGATATTTAAATCCATTTGGATGCCAAATATTCATGCAATATTTAATATTTGAAAGTTTATTGATGATCCTGCAAAATCAGTTCCCGCGCAACCTCAATATTTGCAAATAATTTAGGACGTCCTAACATTTCCAAGCAGTTTTACTTGACTGACTCTAATTTACATTTATATTTTTGGTGCATTTGACATGCATGTGCTTTTTGTAATGCAATGGGAAGCAAATTCGTTACTTTTGAGTCTCCAAGTAATCTGAAGTGTAGTCACTATGAGCTTTGTTGTGCTTTACTTTAGAAAATAGTTACTAGTTCATAACCTCCAGAAATTAGTTAGTTACTTCTTTATAGGGTCATAATGTTCATACAACTTTCGATCCTTTTAAAATGAAAATTCCTGAATAAGTTCCCTTAAATATCGATACAATCGATTTTATAGCATTTTAGTTATTTCTTTTACTTTTTCTACAGGGTTTTTTTTGTGTTTCCTACAAATATGTGGTACAATTTTCTATGTAAACTGTAAACCAAAGAAATTAATTTCTAAAACAAAATCGACCTTTCTATCAATCAGGCAGAAAACTTGTCACTGCTCATTTTTTCTGCTCCAATCGAACTGAAGTGGGGTCTAAACAAAACAAAAATAATATTAAGTTATTTTCTATAGCTCTCGCACTCTCTCTCTCTCTAACAATACTAAAAGCACAGTGAACCTGTAAGTATAGAAAAACAAATCCTGACATGGTTTTTTTTAAGAGTCAATGTTGTCATTTTTTGTAAAAACACTTGAATCTGTCCATCGGTATAAGTTTTGTTTAGTCTAGCAACATCATTACAATGTGATTATTTTGTTAAATTTTTCATCATACATTGGCTTCACTGTAGTCTCTAATAAAGGGTATTTCATTAAGTGCTTCATATCTTAAAATTGAAGTAAACTAAAGTGTGTTTATTCCTTTAAAAAATGTCCGTCTCGAAATGTAAAATTTTCTATGAGTCAGGCTGGATTTTAGCGATGACATGGGTTATGTAGGCTTTGAGGGACGCTGTGTCTTCTGGCTTATTCGCATAGATCTGCGACTTAATAAACCCCTACAAGCAAAAGTGTAACGGGGTCAAATAGTACGATCTCTATTTCCAGTTCAGATCACCTCCATGTCCTCAAATCGATCGTGCAGAATGTCCAATGAGGCATGAGCTGTGTGGCACTTAGCGCCGTCCTGTTGAAATCACATGTCGTTGGTGTCCATATCATTCAATTCATCATGGACCAATGACTCCTCCAGCCAAAAATCCCCACCAAACATCATATGACGATCTTGGATCTCATATGGATTGTTATCGTCCTCACCGTAAAATGGACAATGCGTGCGGAACTTTCCCTGGACAGAACGCCCATTATTTGCACGTGTTGTTGAATTGTTGTTGAACAATATGACCACTATCAACTGTCAAAGTTCGGAAGTCCCTATTGGGAGACCCTTTGTAAGCATAAATATGTATTTCATCAATATTTTTAAGGCTTTTATTTTGATGTTTTTTTTTTAGTGTCTTTAAAAATAAAACAAATAAGTCTATTATTGATTTTTACGCCTGAATGTTTAACGAGACAATATTTAACTAGACAGATTGTGTTAAGTGTTTTGCTGCCTTTTATGATAATATACATAAATAAAAAGGGACCAACAAAAGAGAAATACATATTTTAATTATAGTGTGACAGATAAAAGGAAAACAACATAAAAATCAATAATTTCAAATCTTCTTTAAATTATTTAAATAGAAACAAAAAAAAACAAGGATATCAAAGTAAAAATAAAAAAATATTTCAGTAGAAATAAAGAAAATGTAAAACTTTTTTAAGTTGAATTTATACAGTCCTGTTAGACATTTTCAAATACATATGTATATAGCAATGTTTGTAATTCCTTCCTTTTTATTATTTGTTTTTTTTTTCTATTCCTTTGTTACAATTTATTTATAAATACCTTCTAGTTTTAAATCACTGCTAAAGTTTAATAATACAATACTTATGTACAAGTAGCTTTTTATGTTTTCCTCTTCCTACTTATTTATTTTGTTAACCTTTTTTTTAAAAAAAAGGGTCAAATCAGTGCTTTCCTCTCAAAATTTTCCAGGGAAACAATCTCGTTGTAGTCTTGTAGTTTGTTTTATGGTCATTCAAATTGTATTTCTAGCTCTATATTTCGGCCATGCGTTAAATTGCTCTACGTTTTGTATTACATTTTATAAGAAATGTTGGTATTTTTCTTAAAGGTTTTTTTTTATTATGATAAGGAGTGGTTTGGTTGCTGGGAATTGGCAATTGTGTCAATAAATAAATCGATTTTGCTGCCAAAAAGAATTTGATCTACTTTTTTCGTTTCTTTCTTGTAGTTTGATTCAAAGGTAAATGTAATTTAAAGTTAAATAATAGAAACCAGAAAAAAAATAAATGTATTTCTTTTATATAAAGGGCGAGGTAGCAAAGTATTTAAGCAGCTAAAATACTTTTAAACATGATTAAAGTTTAAGGCAATAAGTATATTTCAACAAAAGGAACTGCTAGTAATACAAAAAACATGTCTGGATAGCAAACATTTAATTTGGATTATTGAAAATGTGTTCAAAGTTAAGGGAATGTCTTTAATATGTCTCATTTAAGTTAGTAGGTATATATAATATGTGTTTACATGCAAAATACGACATCGAAATAAATTTTTTTCACAAAATATTTTTCATTCTTGTACCAGTTGGGTATTGAAAAATTTTCGAAATAACTTTAAAGTAAAATATTAGGAAAATGGACCACTTTAAAAAAGAAGAGTTTGACTCAAAACATGGCGAGAAAACGATTTTATTTAAAAACTGAGTGACTTTCATAGAAATGTATGAAAATTGAAAAATAAGAATTCTACATTTCACCACGACACACAGAAGGATTTTGGTGTCAAAAAGTAAATTTTTCAAACACTCAATTTCAAAAATCAAATTTTTGTAGAGAAATGCTTAAAGATGAAATGTACACTTATAGTTTTAAGAAAAATTTAATTTTATTATTAAAAAATTCAAGCAAAGTCAATGCAAGGGTGTTAAGCAAAAATTTACTTATATTTTCACGCAATTCAGTGGTTTGTGTATGTATAATTTTCCTAATAATACCATTAATACCTTCAACTTATTTGAAAAATATAACATTTCTCCATAGATAAAAAAAATAAATTTTGGGGATATCATAACCATCCAAATCTTTAAGTCTCTAAAAATTATTTTTTTTTTGATTTTCCATGGAAAAAAAATGTAGCCCCACTTTCCCCCAAGCTGTTTTTTTAATAAAGTTAAAGTTGGGAGGAACAGTATGAAAACTTAAAATGTTTTGTCGAATAATAAACGAAATATCAAAAAAATTTGTATCTATGTATGGGTTTTGTGGCCGGTGGGCGTGACCGATTTTATTGAAACTCGGCATGCGTTCTTCTTTTATTTCAAAAAATATATGTACCAAATTTCTAGACTTTTACTTGGATAGGAAAAATTTTATGCGAAAAAATCTATTTGGATTGTATGGGTAGCGGGCGTTGGGCGTGGTCGATTTTGATAAAATTTTATTATTTTCTTAGTTTGGTCCATATAAGTTTCGGTGCCAAATATCAGCGCTCTACGACCACTCCTTATAATTTTTGCCAAAAAATGTATGAAGCCATCCCTCTGTGCGACACTGAGCAACAGTATAAAATAATGGCATATTGACCAATTAATAACAAAAGTTGTGTTTTTTTTTTCCGAAATCCTTAAAGTTCAAACCGCAACAACGGCAAAATTATGATGGGTATTGAACTAATTATTTTTGGAAACACTAAACTGACAACTGACTTCAAGATAGATTACCTGTGATAAATAAAGTAATCAACTGGCTTATTTTGCTTTAGAAAGAACATTGACGTATAAAATAACCCAAAAATATATAAATTGGAATTCGTGAATGAAATGAAATAAAATGACTCTTTTTAAAACTGGGTAATGACTGAAAACATTAATCTGGACCTCACTCCTTGAAATGATTTCTTTTGTGTCCTTTTTGATTTGTATAAAGGATAAAAAGAAGTTTTCGTTGCTTAGTTTCTACTTAAAAAAAAGTGATTAGCTTTTTAACTAAAACTAAAACAGCGTTCATTTAACGCAACTTAACTGTAAGATATTGGGTGTATGACTTAAAAATGCTCGATCTATAATAGATGGCGTATCTTTTTAAATGCGGTTTTTGTATTTAATAAGATATATGTTACTTAGAAGAGTACATTTGTCATTTAATCCTACTTAGGGATGTTTACTTCGTTAATTTGGAAAAAAGTGCCGGTGAAGCACAGCGATTACTCTCCATAGCTTATGGTGAATGTGTTCCATCGGTTTCTACGAGAGAGAAATGGTTTGTGTGGTTAAGAATTAGTGATTTTGACACGGAAGACAAATATCGCCCAGGCCAGCCAAAAAAGTTTGAAGACCAAGAATTGTAGGCATTAGCTGGTGAAATCTGGTCAGACAATCACAGGGAACCTGTACCGAATAAAACTGATTTGTTTGAAGCGAGCATTGGCCGAACCATGCCCATAATATGCGGCCAGACATGAAACCGTAATATTCCATGATGACAACCCCCGGCCACATGTTACCAAGGTTTTGCCTCACCCGCCTTATAGTCCAGACTTTGCCCCGTTCGACTACTATTTGCTTCGATCGATGCAGAACGCTTTTTCTGGGTACGCACAGTGGGGCAGAATCGAAACGGCTGAATGTAATATGTAATAAAATCTTTATTTATTAACGAAACTCAATGAAATTTTCAGCGTTTTTTAAGTTTGTTATTCTAAATAACAAGGTGTAAAAAAACTTGTCAAAAGGTCAAAGGGAAAGCGGCAATTATTAAAAATTGGAACGAAAATCCCAAAAATGGTATTTTTTACAATTTTGCCCATATGGTCCACATTTCCTTCGGGGCTTGGAAAATACTTCAGGGGTAAATAGGGAACACATCAGGGTTTCCAAAGCTGCTATCCGTTTTCTGGTCCCAGCTTTGGGCTTTTAGAACATGTGGACCAAAGTTGAAATTTTGATAAAAAAATAGGTCAATTTCCAAAGGGCGTAGGGCCAACATGTTTCAAAAATAGGACATGTTTTTAATACCAAAATGTTCTCCTTAAAGAAAATTTATAGAAAAACATAAAATTGCTATATGTTCTTAAAGAAAGTTGTTTTTTAATAAAAAAAGAGTTAAGTCACCTTTTTGTTCACAAATCGGTAAAACTATACTATTTTTTGAATTTTTAAATTGAAAATCGCTTATTTTTGGATTCGTAATTGATAAGTGTTTGAAAATTTTACCGCCCCTGGAGCATTTGTAGGGCCCATTTTAATAACTTAAACTCAAATAATCCTTGGCTACGACCAATTCAAATTTTATCCAGATCGGACCAGCCAAAAGATTACCAGTACTTTTGGCTTGGAATCCATATGTTGCCAGAAATATGGGAAAATGTTATAGCTAACAACGGCCAATACTTTGAATAAATTTATATTGTACAAATGTTTCAAAATAAATGCTAAAATTTTTTTAAAAAAATACCGCTTTTTTAATTCATACATCCAATACTAAAATTTTCCAAAAGCTGAAAGTAATTTTGTAATCCAACCAGCAGTTTAGAAGAAAAATTTACTTTGCCAACGACCCCATTGTGAGGCGCCTAAATTTAAGAAACTTAACTTTTTTATGACATTTATTGTAGTTTATTTATTCCCCTGCGTTATTAGCTTTTACATAGTTTATGTAAAGATAATTCATATTCATTTAACGTTTTCATTAGAAATTATTTTTATCTGTTTTTAACATCAATTAAACACACTTAATAGACCATTTAAGTAGAAAACGAAATATTTAAATTTAAAGAAACCAAAAACTGTATAAACAATAAAATGGTCATAAAAATTATGTATAAAAATTCACCGACTAAAAAATAATGAAAAAAATAAAAAAGAATTGACATGACAATAATGAAGTAATTAATAAACTTTAATTAAGCACTTTTAAAATGCATTAATGTGATGGCAAATGAATAAATAAACTATTACACTAGTAGACTATACATAAATACACCAAAAACTCTTTTAACGAACTTCAAAAAATTTAAATATTTAAAAGTTTAAATTAATATAATCATGGATAATAATATAACAATATAATAAAATTATATTTTATGTAAAAGGCTTCAACAATTTTATTTTAGCCCGTTCAACTAGTATTTATAGTAATATTTTCCCATCAAACTGTTGCCTGGCTTTTTTTAACTGAAAACTTTTTTGTAAAATAATTTTTCGTACGTGTCCATAAGTGTTAAAACAGTGCAGTCAGTGTATTGCTGCATACAATATTGATTTGTTATGTGATAATAATGTATAAATTTAATAATAAAAAGAATAAAATAAAACTGAAAATAACTACGGTTGGAATTAAAATAAAATTCATTAAAACAGCAATAACAACTACATTAAAACAATTCAATATGAAAATGCCAACAAATTCACAATCCTTCATAACTACAAACACACATTAACAAAATGCATTTGTTCAAAATGAAAAAATATATTTAAAAACTCACTCAAACATTGCTTTATTTGTATGTATATACGTACATATGTATGTATTTATGCGGTATTATTGTAAAAAAATTTAAAACAATGAAAAAAACCTCTAAATGATTTAAACATTTATGGATTTCCTGTTGAAAAATTAAAAATTATTATTTTTTATGGCTGCGATGAGGGAAAAACAAGCGCCAAGAAGAGTAAAACATTTGTTTCTGGCTTTTATGTAGTTTTTTTTTTATTGGTTTAATATTAAAAAAAGCCAAAAAAAATAAAATAATAATAAAAAGTAATTACATTGTACGACTGCATACACAGAAACACATTAAAGTAGTAAAAAAAACAGGCAGGCATTTGCACGAAGTATACAACAATAATATTAAAATTAAAATCCTTTACATTTTTATTACTGGCTGACTGTGTGTGTGTGCATTTAACAATATAAAAAAAACAATAAGAGAAAAATCTGTAAATGTAAAATATAATTAAAAAAAGTAGCTAGTAAAAAGCTTTAAAATAAGCTACGAGGTTCACACTGAGGATATTTGGAAAAATAGATATTTCAAAAATTATGCGACATTTAATTGGTACTTTTTGGAATTCGCATAATTTGTATTTTTGTTATTCTTGTTTTCGATATGTGTAAATTGATCTAGACATTTCTATTCATTAGCTGACAATACATAAGTACATACAGTTATCTGAATTATATTTATATTATGGTTAAATGTGGAATATTATACTTTAATCTTTAATATATTTACTACTTTTTCAAAAGAGTAGAATTTCTACTCCTTTTCTAAAATGGTAGTATTTCTACTACTTTTTGAAAACGTCCGTAAGTCGCAACTGATCTGGTTGATACAAAAATGTTTTTATTGTAAATTTGTTTAAGTCCCTTATATTTTAAGCTATTTTTTGACGAAAAATATATTTTTACTGCAATTTTATTTGTATTAGTCTTTTAACTATTTTAAATTTAATATTGTTTTTATGTTAACGAAATAAAAACTGAAGAGATCAAATGCGAAATTTTCAATTGATTTCGACTAACGGAGGTTTAAAAAGATGTATTTCTACTACTTTTTTCAACAAAAAGTAGTACTTCTACAACTTTTTTAACAAAAAGTAGTATTTCTCTTCTTTTTTAAAATAATAGTATTAGTAATACTTGTTTAAAATAATAGTATTTCTACTCCTTTCCCAAAATAGTAAAATTTCTAGTACTTTTTTTAAAATAATAGTATTCCTACTAGTTTTTGAAAAAAAATTCTTCTCCTTTCTACTACTTTTTAAAAAAAGGAGTATTTCTAATACTTCTTTAAAAAAGTAGTATTTCTACTACTTCTTTAAAAATGTAGTATTTCTACTACTTTTTAAAAAGTAGTATTTCTAATCATTTTCTAAAATAGTAATATTTCTACAATTTTTTAAAAGCTAGTATTTCTACTACTGTTTTTTTTAAAAAAAAGTAATATTTCTACTCCCTTTTTAAAGAAAGTTGTATTTCTACTCCTTTTTTAAAAAAGGTAGTATTTCTACTCCTTTTTTAAAAAAGGTAGTATTTCTACTCCTTTAAAAAAAAAATAGTAGTATTTTTACTCCTTTTTTAAAAAAATAGTAGTATTATACGACAATAATATTTCTAATACTATTTAGAAATAGTAGTATTTCTACTACTATTTAAAAAAGTAGTATTTCTACTACTTTTTAAAAATAGTAGTATTTCTACTACTTTTTTTTAGCATAGTAGTATTTGCCTCCTTTCCTCAAAAAGTAGTATTTCTACTCATTTTCTAAAATAGTAGTATTTCTACAATTTTTTAAAAAGTAGTATTTCTACTACTTTTTTTTAAAAAAAAGTAATATTTCTACTCCTTTTTTAAATAAAGTAGTATTTCTACTCCTTTTTTTCAAAAAGGTAGTATTTCTACTACTTTTTTAAAAAAATAGTAGTATTTTTACTCCTTTTTTTTAAAAAATTCTACTACAGTAATAATTCTAATACTATTTAAAAATAGTAGTATTTCTACAACTTTTTAAAAAGTAGTATGTATTTCTACTACTATAATCAAAACCTATTAATTTTTTTATCAAATTCTATAACGAGCCTATTTTACCATTTGACAGAAAATTATGTTTTTAAGTCATATTTTGCAATCGATATTAATAATATTTTTATAATTACACAGACCCAATTATGAGAATATAGTGAAAATTCAAACAGAAATCACTAGGAGTATAAAATTAAAATGTTGGAATTCAATAAAGTTATCTTTTAACAGAATTATGAGTAATTAGATGACTGCTGGTCTCAGACTTACCTGAAAGAAACAAAATGAATTAGTTATAATGAAATATGTTAATATTTAATTTATTATTGTTATAATTACAATAAACAAATTTTAGGAGATATTAAACAAAATATTAAGAATATCTAAAGGATTTATAACGAATTGTAATTATTTTCCTTTTCTATACAAAATTTTAATTAAATTACAATTCATTGTTTGTAATAAAATAATCACAATAACGCATAATAATTCACAATAACTTACTTTAAAATAATTATTATTCGCAATAGCGAAATTTTAATTCAATTGTTCAAAGAAAATATTTTACATTAAGTCATGTCTTTGACATTTAAATAGCGATTTGAAGTTCAGAATTTACAACTCATTCTGGACTATATAGAATCTAATCCATATAATTAATAAATTATGAAAAAATATCAAAATGAGTTGTGTAAACACCATTAGGATATCAAAAACCGTCTAAATTCATTATTAACTTCTATTTTTTGCATATTTATTTTTACAGCTACAAAAAGAATTGAAATAATGTGATTTTTATATCAATATCAACAAATTAAGTTTTAATTTCTTTATTGTCTATTTGATTGTATGGAAATTTTGTTGGAAAATGTTTATTTGTTTTTAATCGCCTTTGTTTTTGTTAACATGAGATTAAGGTAATTAAGCCATTTAAAATGTACATATGTATTTAAAACTTTTTCAATGGCAAAAAATAGCACTAAAAATGTGAGTAAATGTAGTTTGACGTCTCTTAATTCACAATAGTTTTAAAAAAAAGTATAATCCCTTAGAAGGAGGGAGAAAAGCATTGAAAATGACATGACACACATACGGCTGAGACAATAACAAAATTAATGGCAATACATTATAATGGACGCTCGACGGTTTTCAGATACGGCTATTAGGTTTTTGGATCTCAGTTACCTATCATTGACATAGGGATTACAAATAACCAATATTTTTTTTATTTAGAAGTTCCGATCTATACCAAATGTTGGTGTAAAATATTAAACAATTCTTTATAACTCTCAATTTATTTCTGCTTTAAATTTAAATATTTAATTTAATTCATTTTATAAATTTTTCTTCTTTCTCCTATTCCCCCCTATTTACAGCAAAATAAGTAAATGAAACTCACATATTTCTTTTGACATTGTAACGGACTGGTTGGTATTAAAGCGGTGGCACTTTTAGTATTTTTTGGTTGCGGCTAAGCTCGCCGGAAATGGAGGATTCTTTTCCGCTTAAATCCGTTGACATTAAATTGTTATAGTGCCTGGTGTTCTTAATATTCATTTAGTGTTAATTATATGTATGTTTTTATGAACGGATGGACGCCAAGAAGAATTTCCTTTCAGCATATATATGGATTAGGTGAAATGAATCAGGTGTATTGATTCCATAGGTGACCCTCCCGCTATATGACCTTTAGTCAAATAACCATTAAGAGTTTGAATCCTAAAATTTTTTGAAAACTCTCCCTTACTAAATCATCCTTAGTACTGAGGTTACATTCTCAACCTTAAATAAAGTTTAGCACAATATATACATTATCATTTCCTTTGATTTTCATTCAAATTTATACATTATTTATTTCTTCTCTTATACTCTAGGTCTACAGTCTCTTACTATACATTTTTTTAAAACAATTCTATAAAGTTTTTATTTTTTTATTCATTGGTGCTCTTAAAAGTACAATTGTTCTCTTTAATATTACGTATACAAATTGGTTGTGGTATAGATTTATACAAGTGTATTAATGGTATCTTAAAGAGAAAACTTAATCATAGCTTAAATTAGTTATGATTATCTAGTTAAGAGAAGTATTGAATTTTTAAAGAGCGAGTTTAATTTTACACTTATAATTATAGTTACAAATTTTCTTATTAGCAATAATTTATATTTATGTCTTTTACAAAAAATAGTTTAAGTAAAAATAGTTTTAGTTACTTTCAGTTTGTATATATTTTGATTATTTACATATGTATAATTATTTTATTATTTAGTTTTTTTTTATCTTTATGTATATATACTCTTTCTCTTATTTTTAATTGTTAGTTTGCTTATTGTTAATTCCTATTATTTTAGATTTTATCGTTTTTAAGAATCGTATATACAAATTTTATTTAGGTAGTTGTTTTATATATATTTTACTTTTTTTGTTATATATGTAGATTAGAATAGGGATAACGTTAAGTATTTTAGGTAATTTAATTTAGTAATTCTAGGTTAGTTCGAGTTTGTTACAATGATTCTATGCCGGACTGATTTGTTTGTCTTTTAATGTTTTGGAACACTTGTTTCCATACTACTCACTGTAGGCAATACCTCTTTTTTTTGCTGGACTCGCCGTCAACCTTCACGGTGCTATTGGCCACAAATCTGACTATGCCTGGTATTCCGAATTGATGGCTACGTACGAAAAAATGTGTTGTCCTCTGCTAGTTATTATATGGCTGTTCACTTTTTATAAATTTGTGTCGAATCGAAATCTTTGTTTCTATTATTATTAAAGTTTTTTTTTTTTTATATAATTTGCAAAGTTTAACACGTTTTTATGTCTAGCACGTGTAATGGTATCTTTTTTTACTTTCACGTTATGTTGTAATTGCTTTTAGTTTTTCCTTCTTCAAATTTGATGTTCCTTGTTCTCTGCCTACCTCAACAATGAATATTCTTCAAAAAGCAAACAAAACTCCAAGGCGAATCTATAGAAGGTGACGACAGAAGAACAGCTGATTATTTTTTTTATTCAGTTGTTTAGACAAGTGAACTGTCAATTCACTTGTGTTTGTTGTGGCGAAAAATACAACAAACCCAAAAGCAAAAACAACCACAGGCAACTTTGACAGTTCACTTATCTTTTTACAAAAACAAAGTACCTGTTGTTTTTGTACATGTTGTATTTGTTGTAGTTCTGTCGTCACCTTCTATAGATTCGCCTTGCAAAACTCGTAACCAAGGCGTATTGCTAGTAACTCTCTTTTATTATTTCAATGTTGGTAGCTTATAGCGCAATGAGTATTGCTATACGTGAAGATGTCAATCATTTAACTGCCTTTTAAATGTCGTAAGCAATAACATAAAGTGAGACATAGTTTTAGTAACATCTAGGTGGCAATAAATGGTATAACTGGATGTCATATAATGAACCAAATCAAATTTGTGACCAAATTGTAACTAAATCTAGCAAGTGTCCGTTACAAAGCCAGCTTTTACAATGAAACTCGTTGAATTTGAAAAAGTTGGGAACAACGAAGTCCGGACCTTGTACGACAATTGATATGAGATTGAAAATTGTACCAATATTGATATTGAATCGTTTCTTAACCTTAATTATTAAAGCTTTTAAGATGTAATCAGAACTTTAAGTGCTGTGCATGTATAACGCCTACTAGGACACCTCTTAAATTTTCGACTTCATACATGTTTTTACCTACTTGTTTACGAATTCTGCATTTCAACCACTGCTTACATAATTTTGCATTGATGCCCTTTGAGAAGTTACTCTGTATGAAGTTCTTGCGGTACACTTCCTGTCCTACTTTAAACTGCACTAACCTTGCTCTTTTATTATATTCGCTAGAATTCTTTTCATATGAACAATGAAGCTTTTCCCTTATTTTGCCGTGAATTAACTGCATCTTATCTGCTTTTGGAAGAACCATTACATCACCGTCACATAAAGCACCTATTTTTCTTAGAATCTGATAGGATTGGGCATGGGTTATCATGTTATACCCGAATAATGCAAAGTAAGGTGTAAATCCGGTTGAAGCATGTACTGTTGACCTTAATGCGCACTCTATGTTTGACAAGTTTTCATCCCATCTACTTTGGTCTTCACTCATAAAACTCCTTATGCTACTTAATATGGTTTGGTTAGCACGTTCACTGGCGTTTGATTGGGGTGAATGAATCGCTGTTCGCATGTGATGTATGCCATATGTGCTCATGAGTTCCTTAAACAGCTCGCTAGTGAATTGCTTTCCGTTATCGGAATGGAGAGTTTCGGGTACCCCGAATTTATGGAACACTTCACACATTAGGAAATTCACAACCGCTTTCGATGTTGCTTTTGCCATTGCTTTCAGGAGGACAAATTTAGTACTATGATCAAGAACAATGAATATAAAGGATTTTCCCGATCGTGTTCTTGGATAGGGTCCCAAAAAATCCACATATACCTTTTGGAAAGGCCTCATTGTTTTGACTTCTTCTCCCATTCTCGGTCTCAGTGTTTGTCGAGGATGTTTAATTTCCTTGCACATCTCACAAGTGCCAACAAATTTTCTAACATCGGTTGTTAAGGTTGGCCAATAAAAATGCTGGCGAATATTAAAGATGGTTTTCGATATTCCTCCGTGGCAGGTATTTTCGATATGCGATTTTCTAATTATGCTTTCTACTAATTTCTCAGGCAGCCATATTTTCCATCCATTCTCTTCATCTTGTAGCTCACACTGATCAAATTCTGTTTTTTTATATACAACTCCATCAATTACTTTTAAATCTGGCAATCTTTCATAGTTTTGTTCTATTGTCTCTTTTAGCTCCAAATATTTTTGACTCTGAAACTCATCCGAATTGAAATCAATTAAACCGTTCGTCGATAATTCTTCCAGTTCCAGTCGTGAAAGCATGTCTGGAACAACATTCTTACTTCCTTTACGATGTTCTATGCCAAACTTAAATCTTTGCAGCTTTAGACTCCAGCGTGCTAATCTCCCGTTCAAATCCTGCTGTTTCATTAGCCATTTTAGGCTGGAATGGTCTGTTATTACGGTGAACTCCATCAGCTCGATGTATTGTCGAAATCGTTCAATGGCTAAAACTACCGCTAAGCACTCTTTTTCAGTAGTTGAATAATTTGTTTGTGCCGAGTTCAACTTTCGGGAAAAGTATTCAATTGGATGCTCTCCGCCGTCGATATCTTTCTGGAAGAGTACTGCGCCAACACCAACGTTAGAGGCATCACACTGCACGAAAAAGGGCTTTTCAAAATCTGGGCTAATTAAAATCGGGTCTGATGCTAACATTTCCTTCAACTTTTCGAACGAGCAAATGGCTTCCGGAGTAAAAACAAATTTGGAACTTTTTTTCAGAGTGTCTGTTATAGGGGCGGTCAGACTCGAGAAGTTTGGTATAAATCTTCTATACCAGCCCACTGTTCCAAGAAACCTTCGTACTTCCTTTGGTGTTTTTGGTGCTTTAATGTTCATTATCGCTTCGACTTTGCTGGGATCTGTTTTTATCTTTCCATCGCCTACTATGTACCCCAAATATTTCAATTCTCTATAGCAGAATTTAGATTTTTGCATATTTATTGTGAGGCCTGCAGCTGTTAATCGATTTCCTACTATTTCCAGTATTTTTATATGGTTCTCGAAATTCGGCGAGACGATAAGCAGATCGTCAAGGTACACGAAGACTCTATCCTTAAGTTCGGATGGTATCACCTTATCCATCAATCTGCATAAACGTTGAGCAGCATTGCACAGTCCAAAGGGCATTACTTTAAACTGATAGTGTGGTCGCCCTTGGACCGTGAAAGCTGTTTTTGACCGGCTGGATTCCTCTAAGGGAATTTGCCAAAACGCGTCCTTAAGGTCAATCGCAGAAATGAAATAGGTGTTTCCCAGTCTGCTCAACAAGCCTTCTAAATTAGGCAAGGGATAAGCGTCTTTACGGGTGACTTTATTTAATTCTCTCGCATCCAAGCAAAGTCTGTTTTTGTTCGGCTTGATCACCAAAGTCGTTCTATTGTTCCAATCTGAATTAGATGCTACTTCAATAACGTCAAGCGAAAGCATTCGATCAATTTCGTCAAAGGTTAATTTTTGAATTGCAGGAGATACAGGAAAGTATCTCATTTTTCTTGGTTCGGCGTCTCCAGTGTCGATAACATGTGTTTCTAATGAAGTTTTTCCAAGTCCAAATTTGCTGAAGCATTTAAATTTCATTTTAGCACTTTCGAGCATAATCGTTTCTTCATCGCTAAGTGCGTGTATTTTTGGTTTTTCGTCATCATTTATTAGCAATTCATTTATCGACTTATTGTGAAAGCATATAGTAATTCCAAATTTATTAAAGAAATCCATACCCAGTATTAATTGTTGCGACAACGAAGGTACTATGTAAAAGGTTATATTTTCTGATTTTTCTCGACATTGAACATTGAGTCGTACCTTACCGATAATAGTTTGACCTCGTCCGTCCGCAGTTTTTATTACAGATCGAAAGTTGTAAATATCCGCATTCATTTGTGACAGGTTTTCAAAACAGTCCCTTCCAAGGCATGAGACTGAAGCTCCGCTGTCTACTAGTCCTTTGAGACTTAGTCCATTTAAAACTACATCTAAATATGGTCTTATATCGTTGTCTGAACTCAAGCTCGAAACTTTTATACCTTTTCTTTCCAACATTCTATTTGCATACCTGTCTCTTGTTTTATGGATTTGTCGCTTTGTCTTTTGGGGAAAATCTTTGAAGATCTCATTTCGTTTTTCATTGTACTCTTTCATCCTAACTTCATATGGAATTATCTCTTTCAATTTTATTTTATTCATTGTCTGATTGGTATCAAATTCTGTAATATTAGGTTTGCTGTCTTCAGATAATTGTTTATTATATAATTTTACATTGCTAGGTATTATTTTTATTTCTTCTGCTGGGACATTTGTGTTAGATTTTTCAAAATAGTTTAATTTGGTAAGCATATTTTTTTGATTGTGTGTTTCATCACCGGTATTTAAAATATTGTGGTTGGAATAAATTATTGGGACTGTTTGGGTTCTGAACATGATGGTCCCGTCCTCATCATGCTCTTTTGTTTGTTTCCCTGACAAGTAGGGCATTGTGGGGTAATTACACCATCGAAACCACACCGATAACAGAATAAATTCCTTTGAGTCGAACTACATTCAATAAAAGTGTGGCCAACGGCTTTACAGTTCCAACATACGAGTTGTTTTGTTGGTACTGTATTAAATCGGAGTGCTTCCAATTGGTATTCATTGGTTTGCTGTGTAAACATCGGTGTTTTGTTGTTATCATTAATGAGTTCCTGTGAGAAATCTAGTTCGTTAAGTCTTCTGAATTGGTTTTGAGGTTGTCTGAAATGGCCCCTTTTTGCAAGATTTCTCTCTGCCCTTTTACACTCACACAGCAAATGATCCATATCCATTACATTGATAGGGTATATTAGTTGCGCCAGTCCGTCTTTCAAGTTATCTTTAACCATCATGACCAGTTCTTTTTCTGGAATTGCGTTTTTCATCTGGTTTTTCAAAAATATTATCTCGTTGATGAAGTTTTCAGCGTTTTCATTATAATTTTGCCTCCTGTCCATTATACGACGTTGAATTTCATAATCGCTTTCGAATTTTCTGTATTTTTTTGTAATTTCCGCTTTTAAACGGTTCCAATCAGCTCGTGGGTTTTCTCTGCGAAAGTTCCAAAACCAATCATTAGCAGTTCCTGATAAGAGATGATGAAATCCTTTAATAAGGGTTGGCCAAGGACAATTATTATCTTGTCTAAGAGCTTCTACCCTGAAGATAAAATCTTCGATACTTGTGGTTTTATTAGAGTCGTCAAATTTTACACCCCATTTTTCAATATTTATCTGGTTACCTGATGAAATATTAGGATAATTATTGTTAGGAAATTGTGGTGGAGGATAATTGGGTATTTGTATAAAATTCGGAACAGTATTTTGATATCTATTTTCTAAAGATGGTTCTTGGTGTTGTGGTATATCATGTGGAAAACTTGCTTGTGCTGATATGTGCCTGTGTGGTTGTAATGGCTGTAAATGTGGTTGTAACACAGTATTATTATGGATTGAATTAGACTCATTCATTGTAGAGTTCGTCATGCCCCTTTCGGACCTTATTACTTCTCTTACTATTTCAGGTATTAACCGATGTATGTTTTCCTGGACTTCTCGTAACACACTGGCTTGGGCGGCGCCTACTGAGGCATTAACATATTCTTTTAAAGATAAACCACTCCCATTTACGGCTGAATTAGGATCAACTGGCTGATTTAATGGCCTGAATTCTTCCTGGTTGGCTCTAAATTCGTTTCGAATGCCTACTGCGGTTATGCTGCTGTACGGTGGTGATTGCAATGTGTTATCTGTTGCTACTGAAGATGTGGTTAATGGGCCTAAGGCTGAATTTGTTTGAGTATTTCCTGCTGCTGTTGCAGAACTAACACTCGTTACGGTAGTTACTGTGGTGTTTGTGGTCGTAGGAGTTGGACCCATATCTGCTGGTGTCGTAATTACTGGTTTGTAGATGTTTTTAGACGGTTTTGATTTATTTGTTTTAGTTATTTCAGTGTTTTGTCCTCTCGCTGTTGCATGTGATGTGCTTGGCGTAGTTGTCGTAACTGTTGTTGTGCTTTTTGTTTGGTTGGAAGTTCCAGATCTAAGTTGCATTCTATTCCATAGTGACATTATAACCCATGTTCAGTATCAAGTTCTAATACTATATGCCTATAAATCTAATACTATATTAAAAAACGACTCAAATTAAATCCCTATGAATAATGTAATAACCCAACACGGACTATTTTGTCTAATTTCGATATTCGCAATTGTATCAGATATATGGACTAATCGAAGGTTTTCTCAATCAAAGGTGTATTTACGATTATAAGAATGATATAATTGTTTTCTTTTAAAAAAACAAACAGATTTAGATCAGCAATATTTAAGTTCATGCATTTGTTAATATTTATCAAAAATTAGTGGTTTCATGCAAAATTGTTATTGTTAGTATTATAAATAAAAGATGAATTTACTTAGTTATTTTCTTCTTTCGATTTTTATAACATGTGGTTGAGAGTTTATTGTAATTATCAGACTAAGGAGTATGAATGCCTAATCCAATCATAATTACTATAGTGAATTTTAGCGATATTGAACATTATCTGTGTACTAATAAACAATTAATATCGAAATGTTTATATCTCTTACTATAGCAATTCTTATTTTTCTAATTTATTAATGTTTTCTTGCAGAAAAGACTAATAAATTATTTGTGCTTTAGGAGGTATGATATCCATGTTGATTTATGTTTATTAAACAACGTTCATAAAAAATAGATCGAATGACTAAAGTTATCAGTTAACAAGCGCGCAGCAAATGAACTCTTACTCACGGTAATCTAGATCATGACTTGCGTTTATGGTAACTTCAAGCGTTAGTTATTCAATCCTCCACCATAAGAACATCAATTTGGTATTGTAGCAACACTGGTATAACAAACGGAGTTGTTTTCCGGGACTTACAGTACGATAATGACATTCAAACGGAGGGCTAGTGCTGCAAAAATGCTCGCATGTTGGGCGCCAAATGTAACGGACTGGTTGGTATTAAAGCGGTGGCACTTTTAGTATTTTTTGGTTGCGGCTAAGCTCGCCGGAAATGGAGGATTCTTTTCCGCTTAAATCCGTTGACATTAAATTGTTATAGTGCCTGGTGTTCTTAATATTCATTTAGTGTTAATTATATGTATGTTTTTATGAACGGATGGACGCCAAGAAGAATTTCCTTTCAGCATATATATGGATTAGGTGAAATGAATCAGGTGTATTGATTCCATAGGTGACCCTCCCGCTATATGACCTTTAGTCAAATAACCATTAAGAGTTTGAATCCTAAAATTTTTTGAAAACTCTCCCTTACTAAATCATCCTTAGTACTGAGGTTACATTCTCAACCTTAAATAAAGTTTAGCACAATATATACATTATCATTTCCTTTGATTTTCATTCAAATTTATACATTATTTATTTCTTCTCTTATACTCTAGGTCTACAGTCTCTTACTATACATTTTTTTAAAACAATTCTATAAAGTTTTTATTTTTTTATTCATTGGTGCTCTTAAAAGTACAATTGTTCTCTTTAATATTACGTATACAAATTGGTTGTGGTATAGATTTATACAAGTGTATTAATGGTATCTTAAAGAGAAAACTTAATCATAGCTTAAATTAGTTATGATTATCTAGTTAAGAGAAGTATTGAATTTTTAAAGAGCGAGTTTAATTTTACACTTATAATTATAGTTACAAATTTTCTTATTAGCAATAATTTATATTTATGTCTTTTACAAAAAATAGTTTAAGTAAAAATAGTTTTAGTTACTTTCAGTTTGTATATATTTTGATTATTTACATATGTATAATTATTTTATTATTTAGTTTTTTTTTATCTTTATGTATATATACTCTTTCTCTTATTTTTAATTGTTAGTTTGCTTATTGTTAATTCCTATTATTTTAGATTTTATCGTTTTTAAGAATCGTATATACAAATTTTATTTAGGTAGTTGTTTTATATATATTTTACTTTTTTTGTTATATATGTAGATTAGAATAGGGATAACGTTAAGTATTTTAGGTAATTTAATTTAGTAATTCTAGGTTAGTTCGAGTTTGTTACAATGATTCTATGCCGGACTGATTTGTTTGTCTTTTAATGTTTTGGAACACTTGTTTCCATACTACTCACTGTAGGCAATACCTCTTTTTTTTGCTGGACTCGCCGTCAACCTTCACGGTGCTATTGGCCACAAATCTGACTATGCCTGGTATTCCGAATTGATGGCTACGTACGAAAAAATGTGTTGTCCTCTGCTAGTTATTATATGGCTGTTCACTTTTTATAAATTTGTGTCGAATCGAAATCTTTGTTTCTATTATTATTAAAGTTTTTTTTTTTTTATATAATTTGCAAAGTTTAACACGTTTTTATGTCTAGCACGTGTAATGGTATCTTTTTTTACTTTCACGTTATGTTGTAATTGCTTTTAGTTTTTCCTTCTTCAAATTTGATGTTCCTTGTTCTCTGCCTACCTCAACAATGAATATTCTTCAAAAAGCAAACAAAACTCCAAGGCGAATCTATAGAAGGTGACGACAGAAGAACAGCTGATTATTTTTTTTATTCAGTTGTTTAGACAAGTGAACTGTCAATTCACTTGTGTTTGTTGTGGCGAAAAATACAACAAACCCAAAAGCAAAAACAACCACAGGCAACTTTGACAGTTCACTTATCTTTTTACAAAAACAAAGTACCTGTTGTTTTTGTACATGTTGTATTTGTTGTAGTTCTGTCGTCACCTTCTATAGATTCGCCTTGCAAAACTCGTAACCAAGGCGTATTGCTAGTAACTCTCTTTTATTATTTCAATGTTGGTAGCTTATAGCGCAATGAGTATTGCTATACGTGAAGATGTCAATCATTTAACTGCCTTTTAAATGTCGTAAGCAATAACATAAAGTGAGACATAGTTTTAGTAACATCTAGGTGGCAATAAATGGTATAACTGGATGTCATATAATGAACCAAATCAAATTTGTGACCAAATTGTAACTAAATCTAGCAAGTGTCCGTTACAACATGTTTGTGTTTTGAATGTCAATTTCATAAAAAAAAATTCAATTTATTTTCCCTACACAAACAAAAAAATAACGAACTACAAAAAATGTCAAATGAAGGTCCTTTTTCTGGTTTTTTTGCTTTTGTTGCTGGTTAAAATAAGTAATAAATCCACAAAATAAGAAATTAAAAAAACAGAAAAAGTATAGCCTAAAGGTTGAAAATTTTTACATTTTTAAAAGAGAAATTCTTTGTAAAAAATTATAAGGGAAATATACAATACTTTCCATTTTTTTTTATAAAAACTCATATTTTAGGGATAAAGAACCCCAAAACATGGAATTCTTTATAAAGTTTAGGTGACACTATTTGAATATGAAATTCTAAGGGAGAAGGCTGTAAAGGGGAGATGAACAAATTTATATGTGTTGATGTTTTTTTTCTAAGTATGCTAAAGGATAATAAAAGGATGTGAAATATTAGTAAATTTCAGAGGAAATAGATATAGTATATGTAGATACAAACATGTATGCAAATACCATAAATGTTGGGTTACAAATGAGTTTTGAATAATAAATCAGCAGCTGCAAAGTTTGTAGGGGCTATGCTTCTATACTAAAGGATCATAGGATGAAAGGGATTTCTAGATCAATAAAGTAAACAAGTAGATCAATAAACAATAAAAATGCTTTTCACTAA
The DNA here is from genome assembly GCF_958450345.1 of Calliphora vicina. NCBI lineage: Eukaryota > Metazoa > Arthropoda > Insecta > Diptera > Calliphoridae > Calliphora > Calliphora vicina. The sequence goes on from NC_088781.1 coordinate 6,001,969, forward strand.
AATTTGATTTAAATAAATTTAAAATTTTCATACAAAATGCACAAATTAATTTTTATAAAATTTTTTTTTCAAAATTAAATAAAAAAAATTTAAAAAATTAAAATTTTGAAAATTTTTTTCGGCTTTAAATTTTTTTTCACTAACAAATTAATTTGATATAAGAATTAAAAAAAAAATATTTTTAAATTTTGTTTACCAAAAAATATTTAAGATTTTTGTTTTTAAAGTATAATTTGGTGAAGGGTATATAAGATTCGGCTAATTTGAATATAGCTCCCTTACTTGATTAATATATATTATTATTTATAAAACATTTTTTACGCTTTATTTTTATTTAATTAATTTGATTTTTTCCATAAATATTTGTTTTAAAAGTTTTTCATTTCCGCATATGAAATTTGAATATTTTCTTCAATGAAATTTGACACAGAATATACCTCAGTCAGTTAAAGCGATACTTTTATTTTCATCTAATGGTACTTTTTTTGTATCTTCTTTTCATAAAATAGTACTTTTTTGTATCTTCTGTATTATTGGCCTTAGAAATGGACTCTTTGTTTAAGTGTAGTTTCAGCAAAAAGGAATTAAATGGTACTTTTTCCTTCTTATGGTACTATTTATTTTAAATTAATCAAAATAAGAAAAAACTCCTGCTTCGGGGTGATATAAAAATAAACCAAAGGTAATAATGGTACTTTTTCTTTCTTCTGCGAGTAATTTTGGTACTTAAAATGTTCACATATAATCCTCGGCTACATGAAGAATCTTGTTGGTACTTTTCTTATGGTACTTTTTGATTTTTCTAATTTAATAAAGCTTGACACATGATGTATTTCTAGAACAAATTAAAATACTAAAATTTATATAAAATCTAATTCTAATAAAATCCTTTTAACACATCTAGCTTACCAACTACTTTAAAAATATTAACAAATATTTACCTCAAATATTACACTCCATGACTTTGTAAACTTCTGCCATATTTTCCCTGAAAACTTTGTTTTAATCCTTTTTCAACCTAAATAATTCCTAACTAAACACAAACAAACAAAATTAATTCAAATTTATATGACTTTATTTAATATTTTCACAATGTTGGGCTTTTCTTACAAAAAAAAATTAAAAAAAAACAAATAATGTTACACATATATGTATATTTGTATGGCTGTAACTAAACAGTCTACACCTGGAAATCCCTAAAGAGGTATTTTATTTCTATAAAAAAATAGAAGCGTAATGAAACACATGTAACAAATACAGGCCATAATAGTAATAGACACAAAAAGGAAACAAACAAACAAATAAAAAAAAAGAAAAATAAACCAAATCCTTGAAAATATTATTAAAAAATAAAAGAATAGAGTGTAATTAAAACAAACCTAAACGTAGCTGAAAAATAGCGTTAAATAAAGTAAAAGAGACAAAAAGTAGAGGGGAAAAGAAAGATAAAACAAATGAACATTTATAATAACAGTATCAGACATGTTGTTAATACGTTAATTAACAACGACACAAAAATACATATGAAATGTTATACATTCAAACATACATTCAAATGTACATTTATGTGTGTTAAAAAGTGTATAAATATTTATAAAAATGTATAAACATACATATGTATGTAAGGATATTATATCCTTGTTATAACTTTAAAAATAAAATACAACAAAATAGCATTAGATTGGTATAATAAACCCATGCCACCACATGCAATTACCAACATTACTCTATACATTTACACACACATAACAAATCCTAACATACATAAATACATGTATAGTATACATATGTATGTATGAGTCCTTTTAAAACCAACAAGTCATATTGTTTTTGTTCTTCATTCTACCTTCCTTCCTTTTATAAACTGCGTTTGTATTAGAATTTATATTTACACGTAAATGTATTGCAAAGAGGTATGAGACTGTCTGCACCAGTAAAAACATGACCGCAGTGTAGAAAATTTTAATTCATTTAAAAAGATTACATAAATATATACATACATACATACTTAGATACTTTTACAACTACATATATGTACATACAATTGGCTATGTACGGATATGTGCAGTCAGTCATTCATACATACAAACATACGTAGATATTTATTCATTTATACAAATCTAATCTACATTTATATGTTTGTAATTTGTGTCTAAATGAATGAAGTATACACGAGTACTACAAGTCTAAAAAGGATAATGAAGAGGGTGTTTTGTATGATATAGAAATTTACGTGGTCTGGTCAAAAGGTTAATGTTTAAAATCTTTTTAAAATTTAAATGAAAACTAAAATGTGTTGTTTTCCACACATAGGGTATGTCTAGCAACATGTCTAGAAAAAATACTTATTTACCATAATTTTTATATTGTTACATCAAATTAGTTAATCTTCAATATATTTTAACCAAAAATTTCACTTATGAGTACTAATTTGTTGCAAAATGCATAGAAATTACACATGTGTGGAAAACCACGCATCAGAGTAAGCATAGTCCCTTTTGAAATATCTCGTTGACATCAAATATTTTGGTATCAATTAATACGTTTTCTGTGCAGAAAATATCAAGAAATTTCACGAACATCGTCACACAATTTTATTTAAATGTGTTAAAAATATTAATATTGTGTGGTTTTCCACACAAGGGTGAAATGAGGGTTAAATAATAACACGGTGCTACAATGGAAAAAAAATTGGAAAACGACCTAGCGTGGGTTATAGGTCTTGCTGATTGCATTACAAATTGTGTCAAAAAATGTCAGAAACACCTTCAAATTCAGAAGTTATTCTAAAAAAAATAGTTTTCAGTGATGTTCGTCAACTTAACGACCTGTAACTCATTCAGTTTTTGTATGATTTTAGTTTTTTAATGAGCTTGGAAAGAAAACTAATGACGCTTTATAACGACATGCATTTATTGATACATTTGTAAGTTATAAGTATTGTTTTTGTTAAGAATATCTAAAAAAAAAACTAAATTTATCAACTTTTCTGATTTTAGTCGCTTTTCATTGCTTATTTTGATATGAAAGCTTACAAAAATTTATATCAATGTATAAGAAAATTTAGTTCTTAATAAAACAGGTTTTTAATTTTTAAAATCGGATGAAAACTCTAAAAGTTATTCATCTTTTCATTAATACCTTTTTGAGTATTTTTACAAGGTAATTTTTTTAGAACTTTTTTCGAAAACAGTTTAATAACTTCTGCAAATATAAACCGATTTTAATAAGTAGTATCTCGTTTTTGTCTATATAAAATTGTCTTTAATGCAATGTGCAAACAAATTTGGTTTTCATTGAAAAAAATTAAAATAACTATCGTTAAATTGGAAAAATTACGAAAAAAATTAAAAAATAAAAAATTTAACTTTTTATAATAACTTAAACAATTTCTTAGAATATACATTTTATGCAGAAACAAGATGAAAGTTTAATTTTTTGCCTATCCATAATTGTTTAAAAGTTTTAAATCGGTCTAAAAATGTGTGAGTTAGAGGTACTAAAGTACTACGACCTGCCCTAAAACATTTTTTTCAAAATAACTCAACAGTTTGAGGGTATTTCAAAATTTTTGAAAACGGTTTTAGTATGTCCTCACCTAGGCCTATAACCCTCATTAGGTCGCTTTTCAAGTTCTGACAAAAAGTGTCATTTTGTAGCAGAGTGTAATTAAAGTAAATCCAATGTCTATATTTAAGTACTAAGATATAACCCATAAATTGTTAGTGGTTCTATTTTCACCAATTACATTTATGAAAAGTATTTTTTAGATTTTTACACCAATTATTTTTATTTTGCTATCTCAAAGTGAAAAACTTGTCGAAGAAAACATGTAATTTTACAGCATTTTTACTTGCATTCTTGCCCATTGATTCGATCAGAAGCTTAAGAACCTTCTGTCCGTTTGTATTTTCAAATCAACTTTCCGTAGCCCCCAAAAAATACATGATTCATGCATCATCTTCTATATTGTTATTTAAAATCGAGAAAATCGGTCAACAATTGCCTGGGATATAAGAAAAACAACAGTAAAATCTCGATGTTTATCTATATCTAGATTACTAAGGCATAAATTTAGACAGTATGGATATCTAACGATATATTTTTCAAAGTCCTTTGCAACGACGTATATAACGTACAATAAGTTGGACCTACAATGGGTCAAAATCGGGAACAAATTATTTTTCGGAGTTATTCCTATCTTTGAGTGGCTTAAGAAACCAATCTTACAAATTTTATTCTTACGGCTTTTTGTTGCTTTGAAATAATAAAACTACTTATTCTTCAATTGAATGTCTATGTTGAACTCGTAGTAAGAGCTCATAATAAGTAATTCATATTTGTGGATCGAAGGATTATTTAATAAGAAATGTAGCAAAAGTAAATACAAATTTCCTAAAAGTACCAAATACGAAATATTTATGTGTTTTATTAAAATAGAAATTAATTCAAAATGTATCTTTATGTTTATTTATTTATAAGTTAAAAAAGTAGCGAATAGTTCCAATTTTTATCCCTTTTCCCTTCAAAAAAAGTACCAAAAACTATTAGTTTTTAATATTAATAATTTTTAAATAAAATCAATTCGTGTCTAAGACTGATAAATAACAAAATTAATTCAAGTTAACTTCATTATTGATACTTGAAAAGATTAATTATTGAGAAATATTGAAATTGAGAAATGTGCAAAATATATTTTATCTTTAAAATAAAAGGATTCTGACAAAGTGCTAAAAATTATATTATTATATCCTCTACCACTACTCGTGGGTTATATCAGTGGTTTGCCCAAAGAGTATATTTCATATTTATAAATATGTTTGCATGTATGTACTGAAAAAATAGCCTGCTTGCATTTTTTGAAATGTTGCAGGAATCAGTGTACAAATTTTTCATAAAAATTGTCATCAAATTCCATCCCTAGTGGCTATGAGTGCCGACCAATTGTATTTTATTATCCATAGTATCAATTTAGTTTTTCACTTAAATGTGAAATGGAGAAACATATCTAAAACTTTAAAATTATCCCACGTAAGACATAATACAGATTTAATTAACAGTTTTGTACTTGAAAAATTACTAATTTTAAGCACAATATACATATATGAAAATAAGGATAAAGAGAATATTTTATTATGATTTTAATACAAGTCTTGTCTTTAAGAAACAATTCACAATTAAACAAACCGGATGTGAACAAACAAGCGAGAAAAAATAAAAATGAAATAATATTTAAGACCAGATTCGATTATCGATAATAACTGCTATAAAGACACATTTTTCTCAATTTTCGAGTATTTTGTCTGGCCCTTATCTAGTTGCTCCTTAAAACTCAACTAATCAATAATTGTTTTTTTCAAGAGATTATTTTACAACTTTTGGCTTATTTTTATTACCAATTTTTTCAAACCACCACCATCATCACTTTAATAATTAAAAATAAAATGAAAGAAATAAAATTACGAAAAAAGCCATTCAAGCCAAAAGAAACCATTTAACCTACAATTTTAATGGTTTTATCTTTTCACTCTAATCTTTTACTGTCGTTTGCTATTTGCCTGTGTATATTTCTTTACTTCATTTCTAACTGGAAATTAAAATTCACTTGCACTTGAGAGCTTGACGTTTAATGACATTTATTAAAAAGTAAAATTTCATTAAGAAAATGCTTTTTTTACGACACACTCACAAACACACCACACTCCTCACACCATTTAGTTATTATGCTCCAAAACACTGTCACTCAAGCAGCAGCAGTCTGAGTTCGAATATACAAAACAACCCCACTTGTATTTAATCTTTATGTTGAATTTTTACTGCTCTGAGGCGGGGAAGTTTATGCTGGAATTTATCTTCAATGATTGTGGACAGCATTGGAAAAAGTGCATGTTTAAATGGACATTAAAAACAAAATATTATATTTTTGTTCTTCTTTTTTTTTTTTTTTTTATGAGGTGTTAAAATTTTGTTTGTGTGTCCAGTCATTTCATTTTTAAATGGCTTTTAGTATTTATAGAGAGGGGAGTTAAAATGTGGGTGGTTAGAATTTTGTTCACATAAATGGTTTTAGAATTATAAGGGGAAGAAACACTTTACAACAGATATTATATGGATTTAAATTTCCTTGGCATTTATGTTGAAAATAAGTTTTATAATTTTAATATTCAACACAATCTCTTCATTTGTATTAGAATTTCTATACTCGAAGCAATTTTCATGAATTTGTTTTTAAACTGAACAATTAGTCACTGGAAATTAAATATAGAAAATGCGAAAGTAAGTTATTTTATAAAATAACCCAGAAAAAATTTGATTACCAAGTAATGGGTTAAGATGTTAATATTATTACACTTCACTACTTACTTATAAACTGGCACTTTTAATATTATACATACATGTGCATAAAATATTCTTTACTAAATAACAAAATGATATTTATTTATTGTTCTGCAAAATATCTGAGATTTGAACAAATTTTAGCAATTTCGATCTTTGTTCTATGACTAAATTACAAAATTTGTTTACAAAACATAATAATTTTGTTAATATTAGTATATTTTAAAACAAATAATTGACAGTTTTCATTTATTTTAAAACAAATAATTGACAGTTTTCATTTTCGAAACTTCGAACTTAATTTCGAATTTCTATTTTCTTTCCGATATTATTTAATTTATTTGACTTAAATTTTGAAATAGCTTAAATAATGTTTCATATGAAATATTTTAAGTTTAAACGATTTTTACCTATTTTGAAAATTCGAACTTAACTTCAAATAGCTTAAATAAAGTTTCTTATATAAAATTACAGTTTTGAACGACTTTTAGCAATATCAAATATTCGAACTTATTATTAAAATTTCAAAAGAGCAAAAAATTTTATAAAAACCACTAGTTTTGTGAATATTATTAAATTTTTAGGGAAATTTCCAACAAATTCACATTATCGGGGGATTTCGAAAATTCGAACTTAATTTTGTTTTTTTTATTTTCAAAATTACAAAATTTATTCACTTACATGGTTAAAATAAAATATCAGATAACTTATTTGAGATTTGACCGAGTTTTAGCAATTTCGAACATTCAGATTTAATTCCAAAATTTTGGTTTATGACCCAATTTACAAAGTTTTGTACAAAACTTAATAATTTTGTAAATATTAGTATATTTTAAAGAAAATAATTGAAAATTTCCATTTTCGAAAATTCGAACTTAATTTCCAGTTCTATTTTATTTCCGAAATAATTTAGTTAGTTTAAATTTGAATTTTTAAACGAGTTTTAGCAATTTTGAAAATTCGAACTTAACTTCGAAATAGCAGCATTTTGTAAATGTTAGTATATTTTTATAGAAATTTCGAAAATAATTTCAAATTTTTTCTTCAGTTTCGAAATCCTAATTTGCTAAAATTTTAATTTTCAAATAGCTTAACCTTCGCTTTACCAAAGTTTTTGTATGTACATGGTTTACCAATACCCACCCGGGTGACACTAAACTTCTATAAATATATGCGACGAACGAAATTTTAAAAAATTTAAAAAAACTTATAAAAAGTTTAAAATGTTTCTATTAAAGTCTATAGAACTCTAAAATTTGTTCAGTGAGTACAAATTTCATTTAAATCGAAACAAAATTAAAAAAAAATATTAATCCAATAAAAACGATGTGGTCACCCGGGTGGGTATTGGTAAAGCGAAGGTTAAATAAAGTTTCTTATAATATTCGAACTTATTATAGTAATTTCGTTTTGTATTCCGAATAGCATAATTTTTTATAAAATCACTAGTTTATAAATATTTAAATTACCAACTTAATTTTTATTAATGATTTTGAAAATTCGAACTTAAATTTTCTATTTTAGCTTCAAAATTAGTAAATTTATTCACTTATATGGTTAAAACATATTTGAGTTTTAAATAAGTTTTAGCAATTTTGAAAATTCGCTCTTAATTTCGAAGCTTCATTTTACTCGCCAAATTGCAATATTTTGTTTAAAGCCTCATTCTTTCTATATTAGTGTATAAATAATTCACAATTTCGAAGAACTTCGAAATTATTTCTATTTTAGTTCCGTAATTACAAAATTTGCATTATTACATAATTCAAAATATCTGACAAAATATTTTGAGATTTGAACAGTTTTGAACAGTTTATTTTATAAACAAATAACAAAACTTTTGTATATAAAACAAATAGATTATGTACATGTGAATGGAATTACTTTGTGCCAATTTCGAAAATTCAAACATTTTTGTTTTCGAAATCGCTAAAATTTTGTAATTTATAAATAAAACTAACTAATAATGTAAATGTTAATGAATTTTTTGGGAAATATTTGAAAATTTCCATTTTCTGGGAATTTCGAATATTCAAACATAATTTCGAATTTTTATTCTTGTTCAGAAATCGCAAAATTTTTATAATATTGTTACATTTTATAGTAAAAATAAAATCTCTGACAAAATATTTTAAGTTTAAAAATTTCGAAAATTCGAACTTGCGAGGAAAATTCATTCTTTTACATTTTTTTTTTGTTTACTAAAACACATTAATTTTGTTAATATTTGTATATTTTTTAGAAACCAATTTCGAAAACTCTAACTAAATTTCGAAATTTATTTTTAAGCTTAAAAATGACAAAATTTCTTTATTGTATAGTTTAAATTGAAGATTTGACTTAGCTATTTCGAAAATCGTATTGCTCCCCAAATTATAAAATTTTGTTTTAGTATGAACAATCAAAAATATTAAATTTTCTGACAATTTTGAAAATACAAAATTAATTTCGAATTTCTATTTTAACTTCGAAATAACTAAATTTCGAATTATGTAATTGTAATTTATTATTAAAAATTATGATAAGATTTAATGTATCTTATTAATTTAAACAAAATCCGAACATGATTTCGAATCTACACAAAATTCAATCACATATTTAGAATTTTGTTCTAACTTTCATTATTTTTAGTTTCTAATGTTATTTTCTGTAACACACATTTATTATTTATTTTTCCATTCCTTTCAAGCAAAATAATCTCAGTCATTGCTGATGCTAAAATGTTTTATTTTAATTTAGTGCTTGAATTTTTTATATGTATGAGAACATAAATAAATTTATGACATTTTCCGATGACTCGGTAAAATTGAAGAATTTTGTAATAAAAATATTTATTTCGATTTGCTGAAACATTAAACATAAAATATTCAATTGATTTGTATAAAAAATGCTTTATAAATAAAACTTTTCTGTATATTAATATTAAAATAGTATTCTTGTAGCAATAGTATCTTAAAATACCATTTCTTTGCTTTTAATATTAAATTCTTGTCATTTTTGTATTTTGTACAAATGACAGTGACAAGGGCTTCTTGTCAGTTGTTACAATTTTCATGCTTTTTCGTTTGTTTATTTTTATTTTTAGTTTTTTTTTTGTTTTAATGCTGCAGAAAACAATTTCACTTTTCATTAAATATTTATAAAGTTTAAAAGTGCAAAATCATTTCGAAAAGTTTAAAGGTAATTTTGGCTAAAACAAATACCTTTACATTGCCTTTCCCTTTTCCATTCTCTTCTAGTTTGCTATTATCCTGTTTTAGTTTTTTTTTTTACCAGGTTTGTTATGTTTTGCTCTTTAGCTATTTGTTTGTTTGCATTGTGTGGCTGGCTCATGATGTGTCAAGTTGATGTAGCAGCTACATTTTGCTGTTTTGTCGTGTGAAATATAAGACAGCTGTCAGGGTTTTTTTCTGTGCCTTTTGTCTGTCATGGTTTTTAATATTAATAAAAGCTTCTGTGGTTTAGCTGTGTGTTCGCATGAATGTAGAATGGCAAAGCAAAATCCATAAATAGTTAGATTTTTTTGCCCTTTTGGTATCACAAAAGTTGTTTGTATCAAATGTCAAAGTTATGTTAGGCCCAATAACATTGTCACGGTTGTCATATGTATAAAACATAAATGTCAGGTACTAATTTTTGCGGAAATTTAGGCAGTTGTCAAAAGAATTTTATTTTTTTTTGGAATAAAGTGGTTGGGAAGCTTTGAATCACCCGCTTTATAGTCCATGCTTCACTTTGGAACAGCTTTAAATATTGGATTTAAAATCGAATTTTTGACTTATTTGGTTAGGCTGTAAGAGTTTGGAATACAAATTAAAGTTACATATCTAACATCAACTGCCAATGCTACATTAGTGTTAATAACCAAGCAAAAACCAAGTTAATAAATTACCTGACGACTGACGTTTTTAAAGCGTAATTAACATTTTATAAAAAACCTCTCTAATCAACCAACTTTTCCAAAATTCAAAACAAACATGAACATGTTGTGTTTGCCTAACAGTTTTCAAATCAATTAGATTTGTAACTCTTTAAATGAAAATTATGTTTAATGTATTTTAACCCGTTTTCTGTACTTTTTTTTTCATTTCCATTTTAGAGCGGCACAAAAACTTGCACAAAGTACATCAACAAAATCATCAGCACGCACCAACGATATGACAAATACTTCCGCACGCAATGGTGGCTTTTGTGGTGCCTTACAGCGGGCGCCACCGCCCATGCCGCCCGGACTAGCGCGACGTTTAGCCAACAAAGAAAATTATGGTATTGGCAAGGTAAGTTTTAAATTGTTATTATTACTTTGGTATACATTTCAAATGCCACATAAAAAGCATTTTTATAATGCTTAATGGCATTTGCATTTGCATGTGAAATGATTTTAGAATCGTGCAAAAATTATAACTAGAGTGAAAACTAAACCATTAAAAGTAAAAAAGGGGAGAGAAAAGAAAAAAAATTTACATAAAATAGCAGGTTAATGCTTATGTATGGCTATGCTTAAAACAAATATTAAATATTGCATATTTTTTTGTATTATAAAACACTCACATTAATCACCTGAAAGTTGGAAAATGTCATTAAAATCTGTGGCATTCCTTAAACCATAAAATGCTTTTAAATTGTATTTTTTGTTTAGGTTAAAGTGATGTTAAGAGTTGCTGATACTCATAACGATTTAGAGCAGCCCCATTTCATGACTGTGGATAAGAAAAAGCGACAAGTGACTTTAACAGATCCTGCAGCTGCCTGCAATGTGGCGGCTTCCACATCCCAGGAAAGAGGACCCATGGTGGCGGCTCCCAAAATGTTTGCCTTTGATAGTTTATTTGCGGCAGAAGATCAACAGGTAGGTTAAAGTTCAGTGATTTGTTTAAACTCATAAATATTTCAAACTTTACTAGCAACACATTAAAAATTTAATTTATTTATTTAATTTCCTTAAATTTTGTATATTTCTGTAGTCTGATGTTTGTGCATCTGCCTTGTCTGAAGTAATCCCTGCCGTTTTAGAAGGTTCCGATGGCTGTCTGCTTACCATTGGTTATCCCAGTTCCGGTAAGTTGTCGTCTTTTGCTTGACTACCATTTGTATTCATTTCCTGGTCGCAAGGAAATTGCAATAAATTCCTTTAGCTTATATTTCTCCTGTGTACGTTGGGCTCAACCCAAATACACATGCTTATCTTTGGTTCAGTAAATGTTTCATTTAATTCATGGTGGTTGTTTTTATTACAGGTCAGTCGAAGACAATGTTGGGCGGTGTTAATCCTCCCACTGAATTAGGTGCCATTCCCTGTGCCATTTCTTGGTTGTATAAGGGCATTAACGATCGTCGCCAAAAGAGTGGTGCACGTTTTTCGGTGCGTGTTAGTGCTTTGGGCGTGAGTGCCACAAAACCAGATTCAACGTCAAAAGATTTGTTAGCAGCTCATGCAACGGGTAAGTTAATTGCTATGTCCAGCCGTTTAAAATGTGCAAATGGAGATGGTGAAAAACGTGTCAGGGTGTTTTTTTTTTTGATTTCTTAGAGATAAATGTTTCTCTGTGACATCTAAAATGTTGTCAAGTGCATGGAACCAAGTTTTTAATTGAGAAAACAAATTCGTGTTTGGAATGGCTAAAGTTTTTCTACCAAAACATGGAAAGAAAAATAGTCATAAAGAATGCAGTTTAACAAATCTTTCCTAGGAACCTTATCAGCGTATGAGTAATATTAATCAATTATTACAAGTATACTCATAGACAAGTAAGAGCTATATTCGGCTGTGCCGAATCTTATATAACCTTCACCAAATTATACTGTAAATATTTTTAGGTAAACATAATTATTTTTTTTTCAAAATTGATTTTGAAATTGTTTTTTTTTAATTTTTTAAAATTTTTTTTTAATTTTATTAGTGAAAAAATGTATAACGAATTTATGTTAAAAATATTTTTCCCAATTTTGACCCATTGGAGGTCCAAATTACTATATCCTTATATACATCGTTGCAATGGACTTTGAAATAGCTACACGCAGAGAAAAAACATGGTTCGACATGGTTACGACAACTATACTATGTTCGTTGTAACAATATATTGTTGTCGAAAACATGTAATGGTTGTTTTAATTTAATTTAAACAATATTTTAGTTACTGTAACCATTAAATGTTATAAATATGAATATGGTTCACCGAATAGTTCGGACAACTAAATAATGATAAATAGGTAAACATATTATGTTATGTACAACCATTAAATGTTAAGTTTCTATACGCGTAGTCATAATATGTTTAAGATGTAAACATAATATATTTACAACAACTAAATAATGATAAATAGGTAAACATATTATATTATGTAGTCATAATATTTTTAAGATGCAAACAAAATATGTTTACTTTTATTAGTCTTTTTTTCCACCATTTGTGAGTGTTGGTGTTTGTCTAAGCTGTTTTATTTTTACAAGTAAATTTTGAGTGTCTGTAATTCTCATTCGCTCTATAGTATTATTTGTATATTATCTTTAACTTTCCTAAACCGAATAACAATAAATTTCAGTGAATTTATCAATAATATTTTAATTGGGAATTTAGTGCCTCAAAACTAAAACCTATTAAAATAAAATTTTGTATTTATAAAAATAAATTTTAATAATAATATGATTACTTTGGATCATAATATGATTTCATTGGATCATAATATGATTTAATTGGGTCATAAATATGATTACTTTGGGTCATGTTATGATTGATTATATCATAATATGATTGTTTCAAAACATGTTATGATTGATTTGTATCATAATATGATTATTTCAGAACATATTATGATAATTCATGAAACCAATAATGATCATAATATGTTTTGGACTACAAGCATAAATCTGATCATAATATGTTGCTCTTAGTTTATGGTTACCACAACCATGTTTTTTCTCTGCGTGTATCATTAGATATCCATATTATTGTCTATATTAATGACTTAGTAATTCAGATATTGATCAAAAATAGGCTAAAAGTCTAGGCTGTCCCGAATGTCCTTAGCCATTTGTGGGCCGATTTTCTCGATTTTAAATAGCAACCGAGACGGGAGAATTCCCGATATATTTATGTATCAATCATGTTTGTAATTTATTTGGGGGCTACGGAAAGTTGATTTCAACATACAGACGGATAGAAGGACAAACGGACATGGCGAAGGACAGACGGACGATCCAAAATATATATACTTTGTGGGGTCGCAAATGAAAAATGTAGAAATTACAAACGGAATGACAAACTTATATACCCATTTTCTCTTAGTAAGTAAAATGCAAAGTCAATTAGCTCAGGAATCTTATTGAGATCTGTAGGCCCTGAAGTAGGTTGACTAATAGACAAAGTATTGCTTACAGTTGTCTAACTTTAGGAATTTGGTAAATTGTTGAATATTGTTAGTGGAATGTTTGCATTTTTGACCGAGATAAATTTGCAAATTAATTGGTCATTTGCTCTACTACAAGGTAACTTGGAAACTGAACGCATTACTCCTTTTCTTTCCATTCCTTTAATTTCTTATAAAGATCATCAATCTGCTGGTTCAGCTGCTGATATTTCTAGGTCAGAGCTGAGGACAGACATTTATGTGGGACCTAGTGATGATGAGATAGATGGAGAACATCCTAAGTTTCATTTGCCAGCCTTATATAAATTTTCTTTAAATAAGAAAAATGCAAAGTGAAACGAAAAGATCTAAAGGCCTATGAGAAGGCTGGCGACTTGATATAACAAGGAATAGAAAGACGGGAGGCTAAAAATCTCTGACCTACTGTAATTATGTCTTGTAGACAAGATTTCGACCCAAATTTTTTCAAAAATACACCTAATTCTATAAGTCTGGAATAACTATTTCCATTTTTGATCAGTTGCTTCATGGGCGATTCTGAAATATTCTGTTTCAAATCAATTAAAATTTTCAATCCTGCTAAAGCAATTGATGTGAATTTTCGTCATTTTCATTCAAATTTCTATTGACAACCAACTTAAAAAGAAAGTGAACGACACATAGAGGAAAAAAATATATTTGTGGTATGTCACAGGCATTTTCTAACATGATTAAAAGTTATCTAACTCAAGACCACTGTAATCATTTCTATGATTGTATATACTCGGCCTGGTTGCATAATCTCAGAGAAACTTACTACGATGCAATTTTGTATCGTAGAAATGATTGCAACAAACCTAAGCTTGATCCCTACAATTATATATATATGATTGCAGTAGAACAAATCATTGGTAAATGTAAGATAATGTGGTTTCGACAATCACATGAATGATTATAGAGATTAAATCCCTGAGATTATATCACAACCCTATTTTTTCGTGTGCATACTTATTTAAGGACAAAACATATAAAATATTCCAAAACATCTTATTACATTCACGTCTTTATTGGACATTGTGTAAGCCATTAGAATTTTACATTAAACTTCTTTAAAACACTAACAGTTTAAGTACACTATCATTAAAATAATTTAGAGATCACTCAGCTATAAAAATCTATCAAAGCACAAGACCCTCTAAGAAGGTGAAAGACAACTGCACAGACTTACATACATACATATATACCACTCTCCAGGATAATCCAGCCATTATCTCGAAACATACATATATTCGCAACAACGACTGTGTAGAAGAATTTAAATACGTACTTAAATTTAAAATTACTCCCTTAACGTACGTTTCTCAACTGAAAAACATACTTGTGTATACCCTGGATATTCTTCCAATAAACCTCACAAGTAGGGATAAGTTGAAATACAAACATTTCCCTTATATACTTCAGCGTTTTCATCATTTGCATTGCGAACTCAATAAGAGTGTAGTTTAATGTTTAATTTCACATTGTTAAAATACTATTTTCTACTTATTTTCTTTCTTTCCTTCTGCTGTGCATTCCTTTACACACAAACACAAAAAAAACAAATAGACTCTGATGACTCTCCAGGGGTTTATTTGCGTGACGATTTTCTGGGTGGCCCTACGGAGTTGCGTGCCCCCACCGCTGAACGTGCTGCCTTGTTCCTAGATGCTGCTTTAGCTGGAAGACCACAAGGTGGTCTTGAGCCTGCCATGATATTTACCCTGCATGTCTATCAATACAGTTTATCACGCAAGGGTGGAGGTAAGTTTATCTCGCACACCCACAAAAGTTCACACGATTTACAACATTCTTATTTGAATGCTAACGAGCGGACTTGAATGTGCATGTTAATCTTATCAAATTTTATGGCATATTGCTTATTGCATCTTTTCCTTCACTTTATTTTCCCTTTATTTTGTTGTATGTAGTGGCTGGTGGCAGAAGTCGTTTGCATCTTATCGATTTGGGTGGCTGTGCCAATCGTAGTGGTGGTCTTCCTTTATCCGGCATTGGTAACATTTTGCTGGCCATATTAAGTGGTCAACGTCATCCACCCAATAAAGACCATCCATTGACGCCACTATTGAAAGACTGTCTAGCACCGTTGACATGTCATGTCGCCATAATGGCTCATGTTATGCACACCCAGGTAAGTTCTTAGCAAAAGCACTTAGTCCAAGCATCCTGTAAAATTTTAAAGAAAAGTAAGGGAAGCATAATGCTGGAGACAGTTACTTATAGAGAATACGTGCTAATGAATTCTTAATATTTATAATGTAAAATATTGTTGTCATTGCAATGTCATTGTCAATAGACAATGCATTCATAAATTGTCTCCTCGGCATCTTCCTGTATGCAAAATGATGTTTGAATAAACACAAATGTCACTCACTTACTTACTTATGACTAATGTTCTAATGTTTTCAAATCGAATAATGTGTATCTGTATGTTATTCTCCATTTTAAATTGCAGTCGCATACGGATGCCTTAACGACCATACAATTAGCCTCACGTATTCATCGCATGCGAAGGCGAAAGCATCGTTTTCCTATGGGTGGTGATAAATCAGGAGTGGGTGGTTTGGCAAATGGCATGAATGCTGGTAAGTGGAATGTTTGTTTTGTTGTTCGAGATTAATTTCCAAATTAAAACGATAAATGTTGTTTCCATTCGCTTTGTAACTAAACACATGACTCTTCTTTCTTTCCTTTCCATTCCATTCCTTTTGTTTCTTTTCTTATGAAGGTCATCAATCTACTGGCTCATCTGCTGGTTCAGGTGCTGACCCTTCTAGTTCAGAGCTGTCGGCAGACACAGTCATTTATATGGGACCTAGTGATGATGCCACGGATGGTGAACATCCTCCTGTCTATTTGCCATCCTTAAGTTGTGGCGACCAGCGTGGTGTGATGAGTAAGGCTTTGAAAGGCAGTGGAGTGGAAAAACAACAACCCAGTCCTTCTAAAATACCTGGTTCGGCCAAAAAGGTGGTGGCCCAAAAGACACCACAAAGTCCTGTAGTGGGTGCTGGTCGTACTGGTAGTTTAAAACGCACAAATCATGCTAATAGTCCAACGCATCAAAACAATGTGGTGAACAGTAGTACTCAGCCTATATGTGAACAACCTCAATTTTATTCTCCAGTGCACAGTGTGAAAACTTTACCAAATTCTGCCTCATCACCCAAAATAGTAGCGGGTGCTTTAAGACATCCTGGTATGACCATGATGTGTAATAAAGCCTCTAATGTTCCTTCGCCCAAAGGGTCTCCTCTAAGAAGACCGGGAGTAGGTGGGGTTGCAGCAGCCCCCAATGAAGCTGGCGAGTGTCCGGGCAGTCCTATGCGTAAAATCACCGAAGAACAGTGGATTGATGGTCCTCGTGTATCGCGAGCTAAAGTGGCCGAAGCCAGACATCTACTGCGTGAAGTTAATCATGTGAAACAGTGTGAAACCTGGATAGATGGTCCCAAATCCCAATCCAGCCGTTCTCTTACAGCTGGCAATCTTCCTATGGCTGCTTCCCAAGTACAGGGTTATGGTTTTATGGATTCCCATAAAAAGTCTATGATACGACAATGGGTGGAGTATCAAACGTCTCAAGTCTTCCAAACCGCCTCGGCTGGTTCTTCACCTACACACACGCACAGAGAACAACAGGCTCAGCATTTACGCAACATTACCTACCACATGTCACAACTCAAACAAAAGTCTCTCGATAATCCCGAGGATATTTATGCCACCAGCACCAGACAACAACAACCCCCAACTGGAGATCAGCATTCGTTGCGCAGCAGTCAACTGGAATTGGTTAATCCCATTGGGCCTGGACTCATTAACAATATGGACACCACAAACGCTTCCGCTCCCGCTGAAATAAGAGAAGCTCATCATTATCGTCAAAATTCCGGCCATTCTCAAGCACCTCTAAGCTCACATTTACCGCATAACGAGACCTATATCAATGAAGAGACTGATTTACATTCAATACATTCGCACGCCAACAATCTGTATGGCTCGCTGGGTCATCATCATGTCCCACACATACCCACTGCATCGGCTTCCGACACCAATCTACCCTGTGATCGACAAGGTGATTGCGATGAAGATCAAGATAGTGGTCCTTCGGAAGTTCCTCCCGCTTTACCTTTAATAGAGCCTTTGGGTTCGCGGGAAATCTCTCACGAGAGTTTGCATCGCATATTATCGCGTCATGTGTCGCGTGAGTCTCTTTATCAGCAGCAACAGCATGAAATCAGACGACAGGAAGAACAGCTGGTGCATCGTCAACTGTCGAGACAATCTTCGCATCATTACTCACAACAAAGTATGCAGATGTCGGATTGTGGTATGCAGGTGACGGAAGAGGAGATTGCTCGGACCATGGGTGTTGGGTAAGTTTTTAAGAATTTTTAAAAAAGCGGTATTTTTGGAATTTTCTTATTTTATTTGGTCGATTTAGAGAACATCCTTTGGCTGCTTTGAGTCATGTGGAAAATATGTCCATTGTTTCGAGTTTCAATATGGCTGGCGATGCGTTTAGTGATTGCGCCATGGGTGAAAGAACGAGGTAAGTTAAAGATAAATTTCAAATCTTCTATTTTATTTGTCTACTTTGGAAACTCATTGGAGTCTAATAATAATTTTAATATTCTGTTTTCTTTACCGTTTTGCTTAAATTTATTTTACAGGAACCAATTTGACCAATTAGCGCGTCTACGTGAGATATTTACCTCACAGCTAGCCATGGCCGAAGTAACACCAGTCTTTCGCAGCGGTTGTGATGTGGGCAGCGTTTACAGTGAACCAGCCTATCGTTTTAACACTGGACCAGGCAGTGTGTGCAGTGAACCTCCTTATCGGTCACCAAGTCCAAGGTAAGATATATTTAACTGATTTTATTTTAAATTTAATACAAACATTTTTAAATCTCAAACGAAAATTTAACATAATTTTTATTTATTTTTTTTTTATTATTCTCTCTTTTGCCCTGTCTTTTAGACAGCCCTCTCGAAGTCCCAGTCAAGGCAGTCTACCCAGCCTAAATGGCATTATGCAAATAGCGGGCATGGAACAGTATGCTTCCTTACGTCATCCAGATGGCGCCTCTGATCCCAATTTACCGAAAGTGGAAAAACCTTTTGTTTTGGAACATGAAGACATCTGTGAGGTGGACGAAAAGTCAGCCTTACTCTCACCCTCCAAGCGATCGTCGTTGGAAAACGAAGAAGAACATGATGATGTTGTACTCGTACAACTAAACACCTCTCTACCCATAACCAATCAATCCCAATTACCTCTATTACCCCTAAATACCTCATCGGAAGCCTATGACAGTGGTCATGACTCTTCCACGCCCCGCACATCAAAGCATTCGGGCATATCAAGAAGAGCGGAAAGTGGCTACCATAGTGTGGCAACGGCCAGAGATAGTGATGAGAGTAGCTTTACTTCCGGTCTATCTAAAGAGCATCACAATCGTATAACGGTGAAGAAGAAACGACAGGATAAAGGTTTGTGTACTTGGCTAATAAATCCATTCACTTGTACTTATCCAGAGACTGAGGGAGAAATAAGCGATTTTTAAATTTGTGTTGAAATGAAATGAATGAAACAAAAAACCAAAACCCACCAGAACAAACTAAAACAAAGGAAACTTTTAAGCATTTAATTAAATTTATAGAAAAACGAGAATTGAGATAAAATTCCCAAACAAAGGCCAAATTTTTAAATTTTAAAGAATTTGAAGAAACATGACTGACATTTTTTTAGTTTATTTTTTGTATTGTATTAGATAAATATGTATGAGTAAAGAAAATATAAATCAATAAAAAAAAGAAGAAAAACTTGTTGTGCTTTAAATTTGCAAAGAAAATGAAATAAAAGCTTTTATATATTTAAAGCTTAAAGCTAATGCTCAAGCTTTAAAGCAGCTATTATAATTAATAAACCTTATCCCTAACAAAAACAAAATTAGACGATAAATATTTAAAAAAAAATAAACAACAATTCAAATTATTTCAATTCAATTTGAGTTGCCAAGCTTCTCTACTAAACAAAACAAAACCGTATATGATTTTCTAAGTTTCTTAAAAAAACAGCCTTAAAAACGTTAAAGCTCTAGCTTTTTTAACATCCTTTTCTAACAAAAGAGTAGAATACCAAAAAGAAAGGGACTTAAGAGAGAAAGAAAGCTTTAAATTAAATATTTAGTTAATGTTACTTGGAAACAATTCTTATTTTGTTTGTATGTTTTTTAATTTTATTTCGAAGAAACATCTTTTCATTGTTATTGAAATTTTAGCTAAAAACTGTTTAAAAGTATTGACAAAGAAAACAAAAAAAAAACTACAAACTATTAGTTTAAGTATGTATGATGTGGAGAGAATGAATGATAAACATAAAATCATATTAAAGAAATATATAAAATTTTGTTGCCAGTTTTGCCTATTTAAACTATGTTAAAGGTTTATTAAAAGTATAATTAAAATTATAATTAATTAGCGAAAAAAAAAAGAAATACATTCAATAAACTATAAAAAGAAAAATCAATGACAAGAAAAATTTAAAAATACAAAATACAAACTACAATATTAATATTAACAATATTATAATAAATAAAATTTATTAAAAAAAAAACAAAACGAAAACACGATAACAAATATTGTATGTATTTATACCAAAAAGTAAAATGGATAAAATAATACAAATAAATTATTATATTATTTAATAAATAATCACTTATTATTATGATTAATATTATAAAATAATAAAATATTTGAAACGAAATAAACTAAATTATTAATCAGCTAAACTAACTTTAATATAAAAACTTATTAAATTTATGTTTTAGCCTTATTTGTTTTATTTTTGTATTGTATATTTTTTTATACATAATTTTTCCTTATATTTTTTTTTATGTAAGAAATTTGGTGAAAATTTTAAAATTGTCTAAATAATAAATATATTTTTTGTAATTTTTATTTTCTACCCCTCAAACAGATTTAAATATAAATAACTGTATATAAAACAAACAAAATAATTATTGAGTAAACTAAAAATAAATATATTAAATAGTATGTACTATTATTATAAATAAATAATTAAAAAAAATAAATGAAACAATTTTATATAAATTACAATATAATAAAACAACAAATTATATTAAAAAAAAACATAATAACAAGGTGTTTTTTTTAATTAAAATTAAAAAAAAGATGGGGTAAGTAGCTTTTGCTTATGTTCGCAATTTTCACCTCAAGTACATTGAAGGATTAATTATGGCTTAAACTAAATCTCTAGACCTCAAGGAATATCACTCAGTATACGTCATAGTTCAATAACTTTTGGTGTAAAATCCTAATTAATCGTATAAGTATTAGGTGTATGACTTTAAAATGCGGGATTTTATAAAATTTGTAGCTTTTATTTTGAAACATTTGTACCGCTTCCCATCTTTCTGGCAACATATGGATTCCGGACCAAAACAACAGCTCATCTTTTGAGGCCAAGAACAGAGAGAGCTTTTTGCTTGGATCGTGATAAATAGTAGTCGGTCGGAGCAAGGTCTGGACTATAATGCATTAAACACATTCAAGACAACAGGCTACACGACTACACGAACACAAATTCTGCTGGTTACAGTTGTAGTCGTGTGTCAGCTACTGAATTATTTTAAAGACGACAGCTACAAAGTAAACAGCTGATTTATAATTCAGTGGTGCCACTTTAATAAAAAATAACCGTACAAAATTCCAAAGTATTAAGATTGAAACAATTATTTTGAGTAAAAATATAAATATGGTTAAGTAAAAAAATTTATTTTTGTAAGCACTAATTTGATTTACATTTTTTTATTATATTAGCAACACTATTTCTGTTTTGTAGTTGACAAAAGTAGAAATTAGCCTAATTCGGCTACATCGGCATGAGTAGTCGTGTGGCCGTGTAGCTGTGCTGTCGTTAAAATAATCGTCTCCATATAAACGTGTGCATTTTATTTTTGACAGATTGAAGTTGGTAGCCTGCTGTCTTGAATGTGTTTAATGCATAAGGCGGGTGAGACAATACTTCCAAGCCACTTCTTTCTAAATAGTTTTAAGAGGTATTGCTACATGTGGCCGAGCGTTGTCAAGATGGAATATTGCGGTTTCATAGTGTGATGGTCTGGCCAGATTACAGCAGCTAATAATAGACAGGACCCTTTTGTTCCACCAAATACAGAAAATTATCTTAGCGCCACAGATATTTGGATTTGGTGACGATTCGACTAGTTGGCCGGGCTTCACATACGATCTCGTAAGCATCGGGTTATCGTAATGGATCAGTTTTTCATCTCAAGTAGTGATTCGGTGCAAAAATTATTTTCTTTTATACAGTTCAAGCAATGGTACATTTCAGCTTCCATTCGTATGGTATCTAATTTCCATCCTGCTGCTTGCAAACGTTTTTAAATTAATGATTGAGTAGATTCCAATGACTTTGCAAAGCCTTGTTGAGTCTTACAACAATCTTCATGGAGTAGTGCCTGAAATTCTTGGTCTTCAAACTTGTTTAGTTGGTCTGGGCGATCATTGTCTTCCGTATCAAAATAACCACTTCTGAACCGTACAAATCATCTATCGCACGTTGAAGCAGATGAAACATTTAAGCTTCAGTGAGCAATAGCTGTGCTTCAGCGGCACTTTTTTCAAATGATAGAAGTAAAGCCAAACCTCTGTCATCAGGTATATGTAAATTTAGTTGCAGGAGATCTTAAATGATTGGTTCCACTGAGTCGTTTCGAAAGTGATTGGAGGTTGTTCGTAGTGTACAATCTGAATGCCATGGAACAGTATGCTGGATCCTTTGTTGCGGAATCTTGGTCGATCTCTAAATCTGTATCTGCATGCTAATAACTAGGACATATTGATCAATTTCCAATGCGATGATGAACTGGATTGTAAGAATAGCATATCAATTGCTGAAACTTTAAATTATTTAGAATAGAATAGATTCAAATGAAATCTAATTGCATTTCGTTCAGAATAGTGCACGCAGAGAAAAAATATAGTTGGGCATGGTTACTGTAACCATTTCAATATTGTTACAAGTTTTTTAACTATATTATAGTCACAGTAACCATTTACATGATTGTGGTAAGCATAATATGGTTAATTTGCGATTCACATGATTGTATCAACCATATATATGGTTATAGTAAACAAATATATGTTTGTGATAACCATATATATGGTTGATACAATCATGTGAATCGTAAATTAACCATATTATGGTTACCACAATCATGTAAATGGTTACTGTGACTATAATATTGTTAAAAATCTTGTAACACTATTTAAATGGTTACAGTAACCATGCCCAATTATATTTTTTCTTTGCGTGTGGTTTCGATCTGAGAGTTAGGTTGTCGCACTGGACATTTGGAAAGCATTTGACTGGATGTAAAATGATCGATTAGTTTCGCAACTGATATCGTTTTCTCGTTTTATTTCATGTTCTTTTCGTGAACGTACTACAAGTGTAGCAACAAATGGAACATGTTCCGAGAGCTTTATATTGAGCTCTGGAGTCCACATCTCTATTATTTCTCCTTACATTTTTTTTCAATTTGCATGAATGATTTGGTAACAATCACTTCAAAGCTAATTTATTCTTTCGAGGATGACATAATATTTGTCACTCATATTCATTTGACCAAAGGACAACACTTTCTGAGATTAAACTTTCAAGAATGAATATAACTCGATAAATCGTGACCTTACCACTTTATCGCACTTAAATCATTGTGTAGCCGATTGACATACAAGCCACTAGAGAGTTAACCACAATCGTAACTTCGTTTGGGTAACAAAACTGTTGGAGTTTCAGATAACCATTTGATACAAAGTTAAGTCCGTTGGAATCGTCATATATTTCATGTTGCGAAGGAAACCTTCAGGTGCTTGGATTTCTTGAGACGTTGTCGGACATAGTTCTCCCCATCCGTCCTACTACCCTCATTCGTCCAAAAATGGAATATAATTCCCATGTATGTGCCGAAGCTGTAAGGTCTAGCTTAGAGCTGCTGGACCGGGTTCAAAGAAAGGTGGTTGATCTATGGGTCGATTATGGTTGGCAACCGATTCTCAGTTGCGTTGTCAGTTGCCTAAAAGGTATTACAAATGGCAACTGGAAGCTATCATTTTCTGTTGCCAAATAGCAACCATAAATTTGCGGTTGCCCTTTCCAACGGAACTTCAGTTCGGTTGCTTTTAATTATTCGACCCACTAATTGGGGATGGAAATGTTACGCGGTTTATTGGTACTATGGAACGTCGTCGGAACGTGGGCTGCTTATCTTTATTTTATAGATATTATCATGTAAGATGTAAGTGGTTTTATTCCTAATACATGCGTTTCCATTCCAAACACACGATTGTCAAGTAGATCACACTCATTTCCTATAAATGAGACGAAACTTGAGTAATGGCACAATATACTGTCGAATTATATTTACAATACTACTTAACCAAAGTTTGTAACATTAAGAGCCAGTTTGCTATTTGTAATACAGAAACAGAGCTGGCTGGTATTTTAGGACGATTCCAAAAGGTAATCGTCCGTTTGAGAGTGTAGGAGCATTGATTGTATGATTTATTGTTTCCGTGCTTCAGCAATTTGTTATTGATAAAGTTTATGACAGTTGGTGTGTTGCCCGTTTATTGTTTTTCTTAGTATTTCCAGTTTGAAGTTTTGTATCCCAAATTTTTCAAATATCTATTGATAATAGCTTGAGGAACATGATTTAACTGAAGGCTATATACTGATACAAAGGGAAGGAGATGATCTTGGAACGTCAGTAATAGCATAACTTGTCCAGGAACATCGCAGTTGATTTACATTGAATCCGGGTGGAAAAGATACATCTTTATTGAAGGGAAAGTCATTGGTGTTTTCATATCTAAAAAACTACTTAATACTACTTAACCCTATTTAATGAATATACTTAAATCTATTTATATTACTTTTGAAATTATCCTTTCTGATGAACATGAGACCAAAGTGACATATTAAATTTCACAACAACTCTTAATATCTACTAAAATGTTTAATCACTCCAATCTTATCGCCTTAAACCATAATGGACATTAACAGTTTTTTAAATTAATACAATTAAACTTGCGTGTCGCAATAATAAACGCAAAATATCACAAGAAAGAAAAGAAAACTAATCCAATACATAAATTTTAATCATTCAAATCACTTCACCACAGTAAGCCATTCAGTCAGTCAGCCAGCCAGTCATTCGTTCGTTCAAACTCATTTCATTCATTTACATTCGCATTAATTCAGTGGCACTTTGCAATCTCGCACACACAAGTCACAACAAGTCGTAAACACGAGACTTTAGTTAAGTCAAACAGAAACAAAAAATAGTTGAAAGGAAATGTTTTTTAATATAAAAATACACTAAAAACAAAAGAGAAGAAAGAATATTACAGGCAACATAAAATTTAATGTCTCATAACATGCAACATAACTAATGAAAGTGTACAATACTGATGAATTTTAGTTACTAAATATAAATATCTTGAAAAACTTTAATTTAAATGCAAGTTTAATAAAATACAACTGAAATAAATTAAAAAACTGAAACAAAAAAGGAAGTAAATCATCTGATGAACAACTATTAGTTATTGACAAGATTTGTCACATCCGATAAAATAGAGACGATAGAAGTGTTTGAAATCTAAATTCTTAGATTATTTCTTACTGAAAACATTTTATCAATCTCTTTACTAAGATTCCAGTTGCATGTCTTAATAACGTGATTTATTGGCGATACTGACGCCTCTTGATATATAGAATCTATAACAATCTCATCTTTTTACTTCATCAAGACAGCTTTGAACACTTTGAAAATACTAATTACAGGGCGTCAACTGAACAACCAACCTACTTAATAAAATCTACACACATCATGATTAATGCTTGACGATTTGTATTCAACCAGCAAAATAATCTACATTTAATAAATTTTCAACATGTTTATAATTTTAATATTCCGCATCGCACTTAAAGAAACTTTCTGAACAATTAGGCGTAAAACAATTAAAATAATATTAGCACCAAGAGAGGAAAAAAACAAACCAAATATTTACATATGATTTCGTTTGTACCTGTGGAATATAATAAATTAGCAGATACTGGAATAATAATAATTAAAATCTCAATACTCAAACTGTCATTTATTCAATAAAACCGAGCAAATAACAATAATTAAAACTACAATACTTTTTGCTCGTATTCTCATTAATAATGTTGGCTATAAAATGACAATTTTGCAAATAAAATATAAATTATACTAGTAAGTATTATTTTAAAATAAAAGTAAATAAACATTTCAATTGGAATTAATAAATATTTGTCCCCATAAATATGCAAACACACAAACACACTGCATCTAAAACAGTTGGCAAAACAAACACTTTGCCCATTCATAATGTGGCCATGAATTTGAATTTTGAAACTGATTTACACACACGAACAAAACCGCCAGCCTAAAATAGTTGCAATCATTAAATGAATTTAAATTTAAATACACCTTAGCTGGACAGGGAGGAGGTAGTAGAGAAATGTGTTTAATAGGCTCCGGATTTATGAACATGTGGGAGGATGTATAGACTGATTGTGCCCTGGTACCGAGTGCTACCACACTGAATTATTGCCACTGTCAAATCTGCAAATTAACACTTGAGGCTGACTGGGGCGGGGGAGGATAGCAGGTAATGTCCTCCAAACTGGGTGTGCGAAGGTCTGTTTGTTGATTCGTTTAATGCACGTAAAATGGAGTTCAACATATTGATTATAATTTTTAAATGTTGATATTGCATTTACAATTATACAGCTGGTTGTAGAAAAATAAGATCAGATAACTTACATGCATTTAGCTGGGAGTCGTCTCAAAAAATACTACGCACTTGGTTTTTAGTTAAAATATTATTTTAGGGAGGCCTGGCTAATATGTCAGTATGCAGGTTGCGGGTTCAATTAACAACAGAAACTCTGGTCTGTTTACAATGGACTGTTATACAATACACAGTGGTTTAGAAACGTTTTTTTTCTGGAAATAATTCGGTATCTCGTGAACTATTGGAGATATTGTTATGATGTTTAGATCTGAGGTGTTTTCGAGTTGAGCTTCCTAACGCTAATGGGGACCAGTCCGTAGCCCCTAAAGTTGGTCACATCGGGTCTCAATTTTTTAAGATATCGCCACAAATCCAATTATGATCCGAATGAGCTGAAATTTTAAATACAAATAGTCCTTAGGCTTACATATGTAGAATATCTCCATTAGTTGAAGAGAAATTTAGGTTTATTGATTTTTTTTTTAATTTTGCTCGATCTTTTTATGGATTTTTAGATATGGCGAGCTTACGGAGGGTCCTAATTTATTTTTAATATCAGCTACATTGGTGATAAAATTCTAAATAAAATAATAGAAACTTACTAACAGTTATCTTGTCCCTATAAAAAGTTACACGAATCCAAAGTTGGAACATGTATAAAGGGCAGTGTGTTTTACGTTTTTCCTAAAAAAAGCCCATATATTTCGGGACTATATAAAATTTGTATATGATTCGGAAAGATAACGTAATGCAAAATCATATGAACTAAAATGTGGCTCACTTAAACAGGTATAACACCCCACAGACCTATCCAAACTTGGCCAATTTAAAAAAAAAAACTGTTGGTTTGAGTAAAATGCTCTAAAAAGGAAAAGCATCGATCAACGAAAAGGCTCCATATTTGTATAACCCTATATGTTTCTTAAATATTTGCAAAGTTTTTTTTCTTTCACACTGTAAATAACGTCACAGTATGCACCTTTCTGAAAAAACTCTGCTTTTGGAACACATTTCCCAGTTTTAGGAATTGCGGTATTTGAAAATAAAAAAATTAAAAAGATTTAATGACGTTGATTTGAGGACATTTGAGCCTCTATTAGTTCCAAATTTTGTTATGATATCTTTAACCGTTAACATTTTACATTAATTCAAATTTTATATTTTTCTTTGTGGAAAGTCATCATGCTATAGTTTTTTTAGTTTTTAAAGCAAATGACGCCCCCTAAATTTATAAAGTTATTTAATTTTACAAAAATAATACCAAAAACCTTAGGACGTGAACTAAGGTTTTCACCAATATCAAATACTTATATAAAAAGCCTTTATTTACTCCTCAGAAGTTCCACAAACCATGCCCCCTTTGACAAATTGGCAAAAAAAATTTAAATTTTTTTTTGAAAATGTTTTTTTAATTTAAAAAAAATATAAAAAAATTTTAATTTATTAGTGAAAACAATTGTTTAAAAAAATTTTTTTGTTAAAAAACTTACTTTGGCCTTATATACGCCGTTGCAAAGGCCTTTCAAATATCTATTATTGGATATCCATATTGTATATATAATATATATATTTGTTCTTTTTATCTCCTACATTATCCAGATATAGATAAAAAAATATGGGACGATTGACTCGATTTTAAATAGCAATAGAGCCGGGAGAATTCCAGATATATTGATGTGTGAATCATGCAAATTATATGGGGACTTAACTATATCGACTCTGGTATCTATAACGATCCAGAATAAATACCTCGTGTGACCGCAAATGAAAAATGTAGAAATTACACCTTGAAATTATCCTTACCACTCAGGTTGAAAGGTGTAGTAACAGAAGATTTTATCATTAAATCATGAAACTGATTTTTTAACTTTCAACTTATCTTGAAACTTTATAGGTGTAACAATAAATCACCATAATGTATTAGCAAATGTTCATACAACTTATTTCCACTTACTGGTTGTATGCATTACGCACCAGGTACATTTACTTGTCTGCCTGACTGTCGTTGTTGCACAATGTGAAAGCATTGAAGTTTTAGCAGTAATAAACAGTAATAATTTGCATATTTTTGGCATTTGTACACATTTAATACTCACGAAATCTATGAAAACGTTTTATAATGCATTTAAATGGCCAAAAATATTTCATATGTATAAATTTTGAAATGCATGGTGTGCGAGAGTAAGTGTATGCGTTAAGCAGACGACAAAATAAGCCGCACAGCCCAAAAGCAAAATCAAAATCAAAAAAAAAAAAACATTGTTAAAAACACCATTGACATACCAATGAATGAGCCAAGTGAAATAAATAAAGTAATGCAGGGCGAACTTAAAGGGGGAAATGTCAAGGCCCAACTAATAAATCGTTTTGTTAAAGAAAGACAACGGGCACAAAACAAGTCACTTGATTGGATTTATAATATAAATAAAATAGACGTGATACCTTCAAATGCCGCTGTTATCTGATGGGAAATTATCAACTTTAGGCAATCTGTGACAGGTCAATGATGTATACTAATCGAGTTTGTTCTGTTTTCGATATAATAATTTAGGCAAAATTTTTTTTAAATTGGATTAATAAATAGTTAACATTTAACGCAGTTAGTTAACATTATAACTTGCCGTTATAGTTAATGGTAACTTTAAGCAATAGAAAAAGTTACCCTTAAAAGTAACTTTAACTATAACGGCAAGTTGTAATAATGGCCCTTAGAATAGTTAAGTACCGGTAAGTGCGTTTAAATAATACATATATCTCCGACAGGTTAGTTTTCAGCAACTAAAAATATGCTTCAATAATATGATTCTAAAAATTGTTTTATATTAAAACTTACAGCAAACATTATTCAGTTTTATTTAAAAATATTTTTGACTATAGGATATATTTTTGTATGAAATATTAATTTAACTGTATTTTTCAATATGTGTTTCTCGCCCTTTTAAAATACCTTTAGAACCAGACCCTGTATTTAAATCCCAAAGACAGACATATTATTCGCAATGCAGTGTTATTGCTTTTAAAACATGTCCAAGTATATGTATCTCTCTCTCTTTCGTTTAACCATATTATATTTGCTTCTCTGAGTATGTGTTAATATGTTTTCTTTTGAACAAAGGTTACTACATATGTTTTGAGATAATAAAAAACAAATAAATATGAATTCATAAAATAGTTTTTATAGTTCTTTAAAATACCCTCCATGATAGCATGAGTTTTAATCTATTTTGGAATCACTTCTTCAATTACCCGAATTACCCAATTGACTAGTTATTTTATCATTTCCGTGTTCCAATAGAAAATTGACCATATATACAAGCTTACACTATTGTATTTAAATACAATAATACACTCGATACAAGGATACAAGGGGTTTTGTGAATTAAGCAATAGATTACAAGAAGATCTATTTGGTATGAAAATAATCTATTTACAGAAAATACAAAGTGACGTGCAAAGTAATCGATTAACTTATCATTGTTGTAGTCCATTCTAGTGACAATTAACTATGTATATTTGGTAACAGTCTTCAGGATCATATTCATTTGACTTCAATTCGTCGCCAAAAGTCTAGGAAAATGGAGTGCCACCCGGTTTTTGAATCAATCAACGTCAAAAGCGATTAAATTCCATTTTTTACTGCTTTGATAATTGATTTTACCAATATTACCATATCTCAAAATGTTAGAGTACTCCACGTATTTGTTGCTTTTATTGTTGTTTTTTGCATAAGTTATGATTCTAGCCGACAAATACACAATAAAATATTTCCTACAAATACAAACAATGCATATTGCTGCAATATATGGAATTGTATAAATATTAGGAAGGCGCCAAAAAAATTGTCTATGTTCCCAATTAAAATAAAAGTTTAATTTATTGAAATCATTTGTCAGCACTTATAGCCGCCACGCACAGTGTGGTAGATCGCAAATCTAACTGGACAAAATTAATAATTCGCATTGTGATCACTTCTCACTTTTGAATTAAATCAAAAATGAGTTCAAATATATAAAGGACTATAAAAAATCAACCTTTTTTTCGATGTATTTTGGAAGTTTTTACCCATTCTTCAAAAATTTTCTTTCGTGAAAGGTGAACAAAAAATTTACCTTAAAGTAAACACTCGAAAGATTAACCCAAATATAGTTTTACACAGGAATTATCCGGAATAAACAGCTTTAACTCCACTTGAAAAAAGGAATTATTTTATTTTTTGCACTTTCTGAACATCTCACAAAAAATTGTTTTTTTTTTAATACTTGCAGTGGAAATAATTAAATAAAAATTGTAATATATGCCACTGGCCGAACTTGATTGGTTATTTACTTGTAAACAACATCAACGAAGTTCATACAAATCATAAAAAAAGATACAACAATCGCAATCATAACTGGTAAGATTAGAAAAGTGAATTATATGCAGACCACTCACTTAAAGAAAATTTTATTTTTTAATTTTGGTTGTTGAGCAGAATCATATCCTAACATATCCTATTTTAAAGTTTTTTGATTTATCCTATATTTGTTATATTGGGTGTATGACTTAAAAATGCAGGATTTCTTTCGATCGATGCAGAACTCTCTCTCTAGGATACGCTTCATTTCATAACAAAAGATGAGAAGTTATTTTGGATATTCGCACTGTGTGCTATCAAGTCATATTGTCATAAAGTTCTAAAGTCCTAAAATAATAAGACCTTTTATCCTGAGTTTATTGTTTTGTCATAACTAAACAGTATAAATCTAAGTCGAAAGGGATCGATCCCTTGCAACGACGAATATAAAGCCATACAAAGTCGAACCTACAATGGGTCAAAAACCGGAAAATTATTTTTTAAAAGTATTTTTTCTATATATTCGGTTGTGCCGAATCTTATATACCCTTCACCAAATTATACTTCAAAATTTTAAATATTTTTAGGTAAACAAAATTTAATTTTTTTCCAGTTGTTTTTTTAATTTTTTAGAAAAAATTTTTTTTCGATTGTTATTTTAAATTTTTGAATTTTTTTTTTTAAATTTAAAATTTTTTTTTTTTTGGAAATTAAAATTTTTTTTTTTGTTTTTTGAATTTTTTTGTGAATGTTGTCGTTGCAAATGTCTTTGAAATATCTATCATTAGATATCCATATTGTCTATATTAATGTCTTAGTAATCCAGATAGGGGTCAACAATAGAGGTTGTCTTGGTTTTTTCCTCATATCTCAGCCATTTGTGGACCGATTTTGCTGATTTTAAATAGCAAAATTCTCGAAAGCATGTCTGACAGAATTAATGAAGATTTGGATCCCGAAGATATCTGGGGTCTTCAGAAAATTGATTTAAAGAGACAGACAGACGGACATGGCTTAATCGACTCCGCTATATATAAGGATTCAGAATATATATACTTTATAGGGTCGGAAATGAAAAATGTAGAAATTACAAACGGAATGACAAACTTATATATACCCTTCTCACGAAGGTGAAGGGTATAAAAAATCAACCAAATCGCTGCAGCCGTTCTCATGTGTTGCCATTACATACATGGACCATTTCATTTTTATATATATAGATAGATATTTATAATTGTTTTTTTGACTCAGATTTGAAATAGCACACTAACTTATGAGCAGTCATATTTTTTCGTGTTATTATTTTAGGTCATACGACTTTATGACTACATATGCTGCCAGAAAGATGATAAAAGGTCATAGCTAACAATGGCCAATACTTTGAAATTTAAATTGTAAAAATGTTTCAAAATAAAAGCTACATTTAAGGATCGATATTTTTCGCTCTGCCATTATTGTAAGTAACTCGATTTTTGTTTCGGAAAATTGACTTGTTGACGAACATTTTATAGATTTCTGAAATGTTCATCGACATTTTTTATTTAGTTATTATTCGTTTTTGCCAAAATGGTTTCATCCATTATTTGAAATTTATTTTAGTTAGAGAATGAACAAATAAAATAAACATTCAGTTTAGTTGAAATAATGGGAAACTGTTTTTAGGACCAGGCTAATGTGAATATAATTTAACAGCAAACAAGAGTAAATGACTGTATATTTCATTGTCTTTTTGTATGAGTTTATATGCAAGTTGTACTATTTTACTCCGATTTTCCCTGGAAATATATGTACATATGTATAGATTTAAAATGAGTGAGAGAGTGTTTCTGTGTGTGAGTGTATGAATGCATTTGCCGCAAATAATATCGATTACAAGGTGACGGTAATTTATAATACCTCCGGGTGCATAAATTTAACAACTTCAAAAATTTCGAAAAAAAATAAATAAAAACACAGACATTTAAGCAAAAATGCAAGTAAAAACAGAAAAAATATTTATAATTTAAGTAAATAAATGCCTCAAACTGTTTAAAAAAAGGTTGCTTTATTTAACTTATTTAAACTTAATAATTTTCCAAGTAATATTAATCTTTCACTTTTATTATTTTATGCAAACTTTCATCCTTTTGATGAATTCAATATCATTAATTTAACTTGTACGTGTAAGAGAGTTTTATGACAGGGCAAAGTGCTTGAGTATCATTTCTTTTGAAATTTTTTGCTTTTATTTTTCTACATATTTTGTTCTTTCAAAACTTTTAAGTATCAACAAGAAGAAAAATAAAGAGAAAAAAATAAACCTCAAATTTTACACTAACTAGCTTTTTGTTTTGGTGTTTATGTATTAGTGTATGTAGATGTGTGAGTGTGAAGTTTTTATTTATTTTGCCAAGAAAAAGATTTACAAAATAGTTCATCAACCACTTACACAAACATTCAACCACACCCTCTCACTTTAATTAAACCTCTAAAATTTATTTACCATGTAACCCTTAATTTTCCTCATATGTAAACATAAGCTTACACCTACACAGATACACACCAACACCCTTACATACATATATGTTTGCACACGTTTGTATATTTTAATATGGGGTATTTCATATGAAACACCCTATACAAAAATCTCTAAGTTTGAAATATTTTATAATTGAAAGTGTTACACAAAATACATAATAATTAAACTTTCTGTTCCTGTTTATAAACATTTCCATCAGTAGAATCTTGAAGACACGCTTTTATTAACATTATTTATAAGTATGAGAACATTAACTGTAAAGAAGCTTTAAAAGCTCTAGGTGATCATTATGGAAATAGAACATTAGAATTTTTCCGTTAGATAATTCATGAAACTACTAGAAGATGGCACTGTGTATATAGTAACAGAGAGTTGCTGAGCAGAGAGTAACATCAATTGTATTCACAGTGTATTCTTGTAAATTATAGAGTCTGTGAATTAAAAGAGTGTGACTATTTAAACTTTTGTTGTGTAAATTTGAATAAATAAAGAGTTGCTATAATTTTTAAACTACTCATCACTTTTATTTGCAATTAAAAGAATCCGGTTTATTTAAATAAAGAAACCACCGTTTTTAAAAGGTAAAAACGTAAAATATTTTTAAATTTTAAATGACTTTCTATGAAACTCCCCCAAATTCTTCTCTTTTTCATGTGAAATATGTTCTTTCATCATCATTGTTAGTTATTTCATTCAGCTTCACGTAGTTCTTTTTAATTTTTTTCTAAGTATGCGTGTACAAATGTTTGTGTCTACTCAACACCCAGATATTTTATTAAAATATTTCATAATACTCATACGTTTGGTAGTAGTACCACCGCATACACACTGAACGAGTATAATTTATCATCAAAATTATTTTTCAAATCATGTTGGTTTTTGTTAAATAATATAAAATCTTGTCGAAATTCTTTTTTTCTGAAATATAAATGCAAATTTATGAAAATATTTAAACCACACTTGAAATATGTTTTCAAATAAATTAACAGTATTTGTACAATTTTGACAGAGCTCTCAAACCAGCACCAAAAATACTGTTGTAACTAATGAAGCAAATGATTGAATGGGTAGTGTGAAAGGCAGAATGTTAAAAAGTTAATATTTAAAAGGGTCATTGTAAAAGTTTTTGCAAAAACAGGAATTGGTTTAAATTAACTGGAAAGGAGCCTGACAATTCTTAAATAAAACGTAAATTTTAAACAAAATGACAGAAAACTGTCAAAAACCGAAACCGCAAACCGGTTGACTGTTTTTTTTCGGATTCGAAAAAACAATGGACCATTACTTAGGCAATGACCTCTATTCATGAAATGCATTGTGTTAGAACTAGGAAAATAGGTTATGGGAGGGAGTACATTGGGAAAATTATATTCAGTTTACGGACATTCGATTTTAACTTTCCTACATTGAAAAAACCTAAAAAAATGCCTCATTGACTCAATCACCGACAGGCTTGGTGTATAACTGAATGATTATGAATGACAAATGTTGCTGTCATCTGCAAAAGAATGGATAGAATTGGAAGTTTGATTTAGAATATCGTATAGAAAAACAAGTAAGAGATTTATATTCGGCAATGTATAATTTGGTGAAGGTTATATACCATTCACCAAATTATACACTGTAAAATAAAAATTTGAAATATCTTTAAGTAAACAAAATGTATTTTTTTTCCAGTTGTTTTTTTTAATTTTTTGGAAAAAAAAATTTTCAAATTGTTTTTTTGAAATTTTTGTTTTAAATTTTTTAAATTTGAAAGAAAAAAATGTTTAAATATAAAAATTTTTTTTTTGGTTTTTTCAATTTTTTATTAATATTTAGCGAAAAAAAAACTTTCTGGGGAAAAAAAAATTGGGTTCAAAAATATCTTTTACGATTTTGACCCATTGTAGGCTCAACTTACTATGGCCTTATATACTAAATAACTATCATTAGATATCCATATTGTCTATATTAATGACTTAGTATTCCAGATATACGTCAAAATAGGAAAAAAAATCGAAGTTGTCCTGGTTTTTTCCTTATATCTCAGCCGTTTGTGGGCCGATTTTCTCCATTTTAAATAGCGGAAGAATTCCGGAGATATTGATGTATGAATCGTATATGTAAGTTATTTGGGGGCTTCGGAAAGTTGATTTCAAGTTGATCTTTGTATGATTATATTTTTGTTAATTCAAATTTAATGCAAATTGATTAGATTTTTAATTTTTTGGAAAATAAATGATGAATGCATTTTATCGACAATTTATTAGAGTTTTTATAGTGAAACTGGTCCTGACTTATTTAAATCCATATATATATAAGCGAGGGTTTCAATTACTTATTTAACTCCCTATTTGTAAGCGTTTGTGGTAAGTACTTGAACATATTCATATTCAAAATTAAAAAGTTTTAAGAATAAATGTTCATTTCATACAGTTTATGTATAAATTCATTCCACTTCTATTCTGTATACTTATAGAAGTGAAAACATTTGCACTAAAAATTACATTTAACTAACTTAAATCTGTTTCATACATATTTAATTTTTTTTTGGCAAATATTAATATTTAATTAATCTACTGAGAATCTACTTAAAGTGTCAACTTTTTGTCTAACAAAAAATTAGAGTCTGTAATATATATTTTCCCTTGTCTATGACAAAAATAATAAACAATAATCCACAACCAGCCAGCAAATAAACAAACAAACATAGAGACACATGCATTTAAATATTTAAGTAACTTCGCATGAAAAACAGGGACTTTTTTTACCTTCTGTCACTCAAAACAAGACACATTTAAGTGGCAGGGACAACAAACAACAAAGTATTTTTTTTTTGGTTTCGTTTTACTTTTTTCTCTTTGTTGCTTTGTTTGTTAGTTGCCACCATCAATTTATGACACAGTTTTAGCACTACTACTTAATACATACAATACAAACAAACAGCACTCATACATACTTGCAGCTGCCACAAAAAATTCGACAAGTGACTGTGACACCAGTTCTACAATTAAACTAGTAAGTACTAGCGGTGTTTTTGTAGTTTGCAAAAAAATGCTTAATTCTACAGAGAGTTGCCAGTGTTGCAAGGTGAACTAAGTGAAAATGGTTACACCATTTAGTTTGAAAGGTTTTATAAATAACTATGCATTTTGTATATCCTTCATATTGAGTAGCAAGGGTATTTACTATAAGTTTGTCCTTCCTTTTTTAATATACACATTTTTCATTTGAGACCTCATCTATATATATGAAACCAAAAAATATTTCTACCTGTGTCCGTTATAGACCCTGAAACCATCCAACCGATGAGCTCCACACCGGTTTCATTGCAAAGGCAATTTTTCTGCAGATGGCTTTTGACATCTAAAACACTGCATTAGATGTTAAATGAAATTGTAGTTCTTCCAAAAAAAATTCAAATGGATTTTGGCTCTTTTTGAAATTTGCACGAATAATGGGTCAAAATATTAGGGTGAAGCAAGTTCTTGATAAAAACTGTCATAGTATTTCTACTACTTTTTAGAAAAAGTAGTATTTCTACTAGTTTTTTTTTAAACTATTTCTAGTAGTATTTTTACTACTTTCGAAAAAGTAAAAAATAGTAAAAATACTACGTTTTCAATATTCTAATTTACTGACCTTTAGATTACTTTTCAAAAAAGTAGTAAAAATATTACGTTTTCAATATTGTAATTTATTGACCTTTAGTAGAAATACTACTTTTTCAAAAAATGTAGCATTTCAGAAAATCAGTAGAAATACTACTTTTTAAAAAAGAAGTAGTAGAAATATTACTTTTTTTAAAAAAAAAGTGGTAGAAATACTACTTTTTTAAAAAAAGTAGCAGATAAAAAGTAGAAATACTACTTTATTTTAGAAAAAAGTGAAATACTATAATTTTTAAAAAGTAGTAGAAATACTACTATTTTAGAAAAGGAGTAGAAATAATATTTTTTTTTAAAAAAAAGTAGCAGAAATACTACTTTTTTAAAAAAAGGTAGTAGAAATACTTTTTTAAGAAAAAGTAGTAGAAGTACTACTTTTTAAAAAAAAAAATAGTAGTAGAAATACTACTATTTTAGAAAACGAGTAGAAATACTACTTTTTAAAAATATGTAGTGGAATTATTTCGTTTTAAAAAAAAAATAGTTGAAATACTACATTTTCTAAAAAGTAGTGAAATACTACTATTTCAGAAAATCTGTAAAAATACTACTATTTTTTAAAAAAGTAGTGGAAATACTAATATTTTAGAAAAGGAGTAGAAATACTATTTTTTTTTAAAAAAAAAGGTAGTAGAAATACTACTTTTTTTAAAAATAGTAGTAGAAATTCGTTTTTAAAAAAAAATAGTTGAAATACTACATTTTCTAAAAAGTAGTGAAATACTATTATTTCAGAAAATCAGTAAAAATACTAATATTTTTAAAAAAAAGTAGTGGAAATACAAATATTTTAGAAAAGGAGTAGAAATACTATTTTTTTTAAAAAAAAGGTAATAGAAATACTACTTTTTTTAAAAATAGTAGTAGAAATACTACTTTTTTAAGAAAAAGTAGTAGAAATACTACTTTTTAAATAAAAATAGTAGAAATACTACTTTTTTTTAAAAAAGTAGTAGAAATACTACTTTTTTTTAAAAAGTAGTAGAAATACTACTATTATAAAAAAGTGGTAGAAATACACCTAATAGCAAAATATATATACATATATTCTGGGTCCTCATAAGATATGGCACTCTTATTTGTTTCATATTAAATAGAAAATAAATAAATTGGAATAATCAAAAAAAAAAAATCCATCTGAATTTTCTTAGTGTATTTTTGAATAGAAATGGTGTATCATTGTTTACACATATGTGTCAGTTTTTACTTTTTGCTAAAGCTTCACCTCAATTAGTAAGAGAGTAGGTATTTTACTTCATCACAGGTGACAATCTGTTCCTACCACACAAATTCACATTAAAGCTGTAGTTTTATTTTTGTTTTCATTTCAAAATCAACCTTAAATTAGTCTATTCCTCTGGGCATAAATGTGTCAAAGTGACAGACAAGTGTCAAAAAATATAAATTCTCTATCATTTAACCATTAAAATTAACAAATGGAATCAAGAAAAATAAAATATTTAGTATGATAATAAATCAAGAAGAAAATATATGGGACAAAAGGTCAGCCAGTCAGTTTGTTTGTTTTGTAACAATTTAAGGGATTTTATTCATGTGGTTCTTTTAAACAAAATATAAATAATTGTTAGTTTTCCTAAATATTTAATATAAATAAATGTACATATGTATGTACATCCCAAAATATACATTAACACACACCTTTGTATTAAAAGTATTCTCTCATACAATTCATTTGTGTGTAGAAATCTTTGGCAACAACAAAATTAGCATGAAGACATCATTATCTTGTCTTTATCATTTTTATCTTCATCAGTTTTATTTATTTATTATTTTTTTGTTTGTTGTCGTCCTTATCTTGAGACTTTTATTTATTTCACAATAAAAACAACTTACAACATGACATTTTGTAAGATAAATGTTGTATGTATTTTGATATTTTAATATTTTCGTATGGTTTTGTGTGTGTACAATTTTTTAAGTGACCTTTATATTATCATAGAAATAAAATTTATTTTAAATGTTTTTAATGATAAATATGTATACTTTAGTTCTTTATTCTTGCTGATGTATTAACTTGGCCAAGAAAATAATAATTTAATGTCATAAGGACATGATATGCAAATAATGCTGTCATGGTTTTGTGTTTTAACAAAGGGAAAGTGAATTAAAGTGTAATTTTTTTGTGGAATTTTAGAAAAATTAATTTAAGAAGATATTTTATTAATATAATTTTCTGTTTTACAGAAATAGTTAACAGCTAAACCAAATAAGGTAAGCAACAGAATTTTAAAACTTGAACTTTAGTATCTTATAAACTATAAGAGATTACTTAAAGAAATGGATAGAATTTTCTTTTCCTATTTGCAACTAATTGACAACCACCCATATTAGTACAAATTACAAACTCAAGCTTTGCAACCCAGAGGTGGTAGACTTTGACCTTTATATTCCATCTCATATAGGGGTCAAAATCTAATATGCTGATTCCAAATTACATTATGTGAAAGCTAATGTGCTCCTCTACGGAGCAATAGTTTAGAAGAATAGTGTATAGAATAAAACACAAAAGTGTATTGTTTTATATTTACTTCATAGATTTTTCAAAATAAATCATCAACCATTTTACCATAGAGAATTATACATAGAGACGAGACACTCCGATTTGTCAAACAAAAATACAACAAATAATATTTCTGATACAACAAAATAAATTGTCTAGCATGTATTTTGTTGTTGCAAGAGATAGGTTTTTGACAACAGACTTAGGTTTTTGACAATTCCGTCTCGTCTCTATGTTACCCTATGCATTTTACTGTAACTAAAATACTGCAATTATGTTGTGCCTAAAAGTATGTTATACAAAAAAAGAAAACGTTACATTTAGTATAATTGCATGTATTTAAAATGTATTTATTTATTTTATTTCATATTATGAATAATCAATTAAAAATTGTATCAATAATTTCGCAATTACTTCCACATAGAAGTTTTCAATAATTAATGCAAATTTTGGCCAAATTTTATAATTAATATTTTGGTAAAATTTATTTAAAATGTAACTAATTTGTAAAATTTCCTAAGGCCAATTTGGCAGATGAAATGTATGCAACAATTTTCAGTAAATACAACAACTAAATTGAATAAATAACCCAGCAGTATTACAAGTAGGGTTGCCAGCCTGGCTGGACTTGGCTGGATTGTCCAGCATTTTTGATGCCTGTCCAGTTTCAAGCTAAAATATAATTTGTCCAGCTAAATAGAAATTTTCGACAATAATATCTATATTATTTATTACTTCAAATTTACTTACTACTAATTAGTACACAGTAATAACTTATGCGAAAAAGTGTATGTATTTTTTGAAGAAATGAAAAAATAAATGCCAATGGGAATACGTGTCATATGGAATTTCTCATAATGATTTCAATGAAGAGGAATGTAAAAGTTAAGGATTATCAGAAGCATTTTTATATTTTATGCAAAACATAATGCAGGAATTTCATACAACTATTTTAGCTATTGAGAATGACTCTTGTACAGTTTTAGAGTTGCTCGATATAATGACCGTACTTATAAATAGCCTCAAAAGTAGAATAATGACAAATTTTTTGGCACCAAAGTTAACAGCATTTTGAAAAAAAATTCGCCAATGAACTTTTAAGACTGAAGTAGAAGACTTTTTAAAAACAGCGGTCAAAATTGTATTTTTTTTAAAAATAGCATTTTTAAATTTAAAAAAATGTATATTTTCTTGGGAAGATTTACAAAAACTTCCTCAAAACCTTCAAATATCTGAAGAAATAGATAACGATATACAATACATATATTGATTACTGCGGCCTTCGTGAAGTTTATAAACAAATACCAAGAGATTTGTCAAATGATATGTTCCTATTTTTTTACCAAAGGTGAAAGGAATGAATTCGAGAATTTAAGAAAAGTTGTATGTTTCGTATTTTCAATAGCAGTAAGCAAAGATTTTTGTGAAAGAGTTTTTACTATTTTAAACAATTTTTATACTAAAGAAAGAAACCGAATGTCATTCGACAATACTTATAACTTAAAATTAAATTCGGACAAAAACTGACTGAGTTACTGGTATATAAGTTGACGAACGTAACTTAAAACTGTTCTTTAGAATAACTTCTGAATTTCTGTGTTCTGAAATTTTTTGACACAATTTGTAATGTACTCAGCAAGACCTATAAACCACGCCTTGTCGTTTTCCAAGTTTTTTCTCACTGTAGCACCGTGTAATATAATTGATTGCAATGGATAAAAATATATTTTAATTAAAATTATTTACACAAAACCAAAATAAACATTTTCTTAGTAATTTTTTTAATGTCCAGTTTTTTTTGATTTGTCCAGCTTTTTAGACCCCAATGTCCAGCTTTTTGCAAATCCGAATCTGGCAACCCTAATTACAAGTAATCTCATTACTTGGCTGACTCCAATTTATATAGGAGTTGTGGGCCATTTGATACATATTGGTTACTTTGTATATCCCAAGTAATCTAGCGTGAAGTCAACTGTCACATTACTGTCTCTAAGTAATCTATTATTAATTTTATTTGAACTACACTTTAGAATGTAGTTATATTACCTGAAGAAAACTATTATTAGTGACAATTATCACTAAGTGTGCTTTTGTAATAGATTTATGCCTCGGACATGAATAAGTTAAAAAACTAACTAGTCTCATAGCTAATTCTGTAACAGGTGGTGAGCCCAACTGATAGGTAAAATCACCAGTTGTGTTCAGTCAACCAGAACTGTGGGAAGTGAGTTACAAATACAGGCGTAAAAGTGTGTTTATTCAAAACCAACAACCAAACAAATTACTTACTTTCAAAATGTTAGTAATTATTATAAACAATTTAAACTTTATATTGGTGGTTATAATGGTGATACTGGTTATTGTCAGTTGTGGGCGTGTATGTAAATAATTCTACATATAAATTTTTAAATTAAACATTTTGTTGGTTGGCATGTTGTTTGGTTGAATGGTTTGGTTTGGTTTATTTTTTTTTTTTTGGTTATGTTTTCCAATTTTTCTGTGCAATCTGATAGGGAAGCTTCATGATGATTGTGCTCTGATCATCATCATTAACATGGTTTATACACCATATGTACCTACATATTTTTACTGCAGCAAGTAATTTGCTTTATCCGATGTACAATCAAATAATTGTTGTTCTGTTGGTTGTTTTTATTGTGGTACTGTTGGTATTTGTTGTTGGTAAATAAATTGTGTTGTTGGCTATAATAAGTATTATCTATATTATATGCAAACGAATGCGAATGCAAATAATATCATAAGAGAGAGGAATGTGCAAAATGTTGGCTACTGTGACGTATGGCTGCTTTATTAACACTCATACGTCCTGAGGTATAAAATTTTTAATTATAATTTATTTTTAGCGCATACATTACAAATAAACAAGATAATAACTAAAATTAGTTAAACAAATGATGAGGTTTTAGCATGATTTAAAAACAAAACTACGTATACTTGGAAATAAGCATATAACTTTAATGGTAAATATTAAGTTTTAAGAAATTTAGCATAATACAGAGCAACAAAATACAAAAAAAAGTTAAATGCCTTTTAAACCACTATACAATTTTGATTTATTGTGATTCCAGTAGTACTTATATGGTACAAATTTTAAATTCTGAGAGGTTTTTAAAAAAAAAAAATTTTATGTAAAATTATAAATTTTTTTTTGACGTATCTCCACATAATTAATGATAACTCAAAAAGGGTTAGTCTGATATTATTAAAATAAACTTAGAAAAGTTGAGACTTACATAATCTTTAATCCGTTTATATATTACGTTTCAATCGGCTCACTAGTTTCGGAGTTATAATAACAAATTGAAAAAAAATATTAAAAATATTAAAAAAACTTAATTGTGAATAAATTCGAAGAAAATCCATCGATTTGTATGACCGATATCTCATTTTGTTCCTATTACACGTGGCTTTGCGATAAGGTAATAAATCTGAAAAGTTTCTGCCGTTTTCGATTTTTGATGATTTTTTTTAAAACAAACAAATTTGGTATTTTCGCGTAAAAAATATATTTTTTGCTTCAATTTGTTATTTTAACTCCGAAATTCCTTAGCCCATTAAAACACAATATATATGAGAAAATTTGTACATAGCATGGGGAAAATGTTTTCAAAATTCAATCATTCGAAAAAAACAACATTACCTACTCAATTTTATGTATATCAAACAAAATTATAAAATTTTGTGAAAATGAGCGAATTTATTTAATTGTGAATAAATTCGAGAAGAATCCATCGATTTTTATGATCGATATCTCATTTTGTTAGTATTACATATGGCTTTACGATAAAGTAATAAATATGATAAATATGATAATTTTCACGTAAAAAATATATTTTTTGTTTAAATTTGTTATTTTAACTTCGAAACTAATAAGTCCATTAAAGCGAAATATATAAACGGATTAAAGGTTATGTAAATTTTAATTTTTCTAAGATTATTTTAATATTATCGGACTAGCCATTTTTGAGTTATCCTTAATTATTGGAGAAACGTCTAACAAAATTTATAATTTTACTTAAAAATTTTTTTCTACATTTCCGGGTACCCGGCTATTCCCGAAATATATAATGATACTGTAAATTAGGAATATTATAGCAAATTTCATATAAAAACTTAGTGTTATAATTATTTTATATCAGAGCTTCGAATTAATAAAATTTTAGCTTAATTCACTAAAATCTTAATTCGTAATTCAAAAATGTCAGCCTTTCATTCCATAAATCCATTCCTTAGATTTAATTTTTAGATTCATTCCGAAGCCTTTGTTTAAACTGAATTAATATTAAAGTTAATTAATAACAGAATTTATGCAAACCTTGAATGATAAAATTTTTAAAATTAATTGAAAAAATTGTCTTAAACCTTTTTGTACTAGATTTTAATTGAAGAAAAATTTAATCATTTAATAAATTTTTGAAGCTATTTTGTTATGGATTTGAAGAAGAAATTTAAAGAAATTAGAATGATTCAGTAAGAAATAAATTCTATAAATAATGATTTCTCTTTTTAAATTTTCATACGAAAACCCCCAAAGAAAACCCCATAATAATAATAATAATAATAATAATAATAATAATAATAATAATAATAATAATAATAATAATAATAATAATAATAATAATAATAATAATAATAATAATAATAATAATAATAATAATAATAATAATAATAATAATAATAATAATAATAATAATAATAATAATAATAATAATAATAATAATAATAATAATAATAATAATAATAATAATAATAATAATAATAATAATAATAATAATAATAATAATAATAATAATAATAATAATAATAATAATAATAATAATAATAATAATAATAATAATAATAATAATAATAATAATAATAATAATAATAATAATAATAATAATAATAATAATAATAATAATAATAATAATAATAATAATAATAAGCGGTCTATTATTGCCAAGATATAGATAAAACTGTAAAAAACTTTTCACTGTTTTTGGTTAAAAAAAATAGAGTTCTAACTTGTTTTCTATGTATTTTTTAATTCCCGGGATTCCCGACAAAAAATCCCGGGAATCGGGTAGTGAAAAATTTTCAAAATTCCCGGGATAAAACCCTAATCAAATCTATAGAGTGGCTATGCAAGCCTGGCATG
Organism: Calliphora vicina; assembly: GCF_958450345.1. Taxonomy (NCBI): domain Eukaryota; kingdom Metazoa; phylum Arthropoda; class Insecta; order Diptera; family Calliphoridae; genus Calliphora; species Calliphora vicina. Next base: position 6,046,764 of record NC_088781.1, read on the forward strand.
GCATGTTTCGCAAGCAATGAAATTTTTAGCAAATTACTAAAAATTTCATACCAAAATTTAATCATTTAGTATGAAAATTAAAAAAAAAATACATTCCAAGGAAATGAAAATATCTTTGCAGTTTTCAAATCATATTACTGATTTGCAAAAAAGAGCCAGCAACAGAATGTGAAACTTAAGTTAATGGATTTTGCATGTTTTCTAGATTAAGTATTCTCTTCAAAAGTTAAATTATTCTTACATTTTCCCCAACATTCCAGTAAATGAATTCCCCAATGACTTTAATGCTGTAAATAAATGAAAGTATGGCAAATGCATTTGTTTGAGTACACATTTGTCATTTAGTTTTGTTTTTTTTTTGTTTTTGGTACGAGTACTAATGTGTTATATGTACTTGATGATTTCATATTTAGATTTACCTGTATTTTCTGGCACAATAAAATATTGTGGAGATGAAATGATTTACTTTTAAAGATACATAATTAATTTGGAATCTTGCATTAAAGATAATTATATTTTTTTTTGCAAAATTTTATACTTAAGTGTTAAGAAAATTGTAAGAAATATAAACTATTTTGTAAAATTTCTTCGCACAATGTCATTAAAATTATGTTAAATTTATTTTAACCAAGATAAACTCCTATAAACCATCCAAAAAACTAAAAAAAACTGCTTAAAATGAAGAAATTAAACATACATTTGTATATATCATAGTTTAGTTATAATCCAATAAACATTACCGCAAAACCATAGACACTATTGTAAATAATAAACTTACAAAACACAAAAACCAAAACAACAGTCAGACATAATATTTAGTTCAAGACTCAATAGAGTTTTAAACACAAACTCCTTTTTGAGGCTAACAACAAGACAACAAACCAGCAACCAACACGAAACAATGTCTTCAAACAAAAATAAAGACATTAACCAGAAAATGCGCACTCCATAAATAACAACAACAAAACCACCAATAGCAACATCTAACAACAACCTTAAAGTAACAACAATTTAACTGTGAACAACATCAACTTTTTGTGTTTTATGTGCAACTGCAGACCTTTAAAATGCATTTTGAAAATGAAGCTACAATGTGCCATAGAACCTCCTCAACTTCATTTTTAATGTTCTTTAGATATGAGCAAAATGAAAAAAAAAAAAATAAAAAAAAACAACAATGAATTTTTGTAAATTGCCAGAACAATTTGTTTTTAGTTGCTGAACAAAGAAATGAACATCAAACAGGCGATCTTTCTTAACAAATTATGAGTTGGCTGTTGGTAGTTTTCTGTTCTGTTTTTTTTGTTCGCGAAGGCCTTGAATATTTCGTTGCCGAAAAAATTAAAATAAAAAAAAAAAACGGAACAAATGAAAACCGGATGGCACCAACAACAACAATGATTTATAGAAGATAAACATGCAGTTGGATTAATCCTTTGAGGAAAGGAAGGAAAATTAATTGGTTTAAAATCTAGAACAACATTTCTAGTTTGTGACAATTGTACAAATTTCTATTAATAAAAATTTAACAAATATTTTTTAGAGAAATTTACACAAATATCTTTTCACAAATTTATAGTTAGAGAATTTAAAATTTTCTATTTTCAGAAATTTGCACGAATTACTAATTTGAGAAATTGCACAAATTTATATTAAGGGAAATTTCTATTTTTGCATAAATATATATTTAGAGAAATTTACAATTTTCTATTTTCAGTACTTTGTACGAATTACTAATTTTCACAAATTTATATATAGATAAAATTGTACAAATGTATATTATCCGATATTAAATTACTAATTGAGATATTGTACAATTCACTATTTAGTGAAATTAATATTATCAAAAATTTTTACGAAATTTACATACAGTTTTATTGAACAAATTTGCAAAAATTTCTTTTGAAAAATTTCCACAAATTTCTATTTTCAGAAATTTGCACAAATTTACATGAATTATTAGTTTGAGAAATTTGCTCAAACTTCTATTTAGAGGAATTTGCACAAATTTACATTATCAGAAATTTGAACGAATTTGTTCTTAAGAAATTTGAACGTATTTATAATTTGAGAAATTTGCACAAGTTTCTATTTAGAGAAATTTGCACAAACAACATTTTCATAAACATAAAATTTGCACAAATTTCAAAAAATAAACTTATATATACAATTTTTAGGAATGCATAAAATAATACAAATGTCCATATAGATAAAATTGTTGCAAAATATCCAAATAAAGAAATTTGCGCAAATTGTTTGGTAAATATCTAAATAATAAATTTTCAAACATTTTTCTGTAAGATCCTATAGTCTATTTAGATATATTTGCACAAATTTCTTTAATTAAAAATGCGGGATTTACAATAGTTGGTTTTAATAACTTATATGTCATTTTGAAGGGTACACATCTGTCATTTATTAAGTGAGAATAAATGACAGATGTGTACCCTTGTACCCTATTGAACGTTATAGTATAAACAACAACATGAAAATGTTGAATTTTGTGCCAACAAAGCGTCATATGCGGGAAGTTTTACGTTACTTCTTTAATATGAAAGTGCCGCTGAAGCACACGGATTGCCATCGAAGCTTCTGGTGAATGAGTTCCATCGATTTCTAGGTGCGAGATATTGTTTGTGCGGTTCAGTGGTGATTTTGACACGGAAGACAATGATCACCCAGGTCATCCAAAACGTTTGAAGACCAAGAATCGGAGGCATTGCTCCGTGAAGATTCTTGTAAAACTCAACAAGAGCTTGCAAAATCATTGGGAGCTACTCAACCAGCAATTCCAAAACGTTTGCGTACAGCAGGATTAAATTAATTATCGGGGAAATTGGGTACCATATCAATTGGCGCCGAGAGACTCTGAAAGACTTTGATTTTGCATGTCCAAAATGATGTTAGAACGCTATAATAGAAAATCATTTTTGCACCGAATCATTACTAAACAACTTAAATGGTTAAACAAACTATATTTTGAATCACATTTGTTTCTCTAATTTACCCATTCATACATTTGCCATAAATCTTAAGTTGTTTTTAAGAATTTTAAATTCGTTTTTAAAAAGTTTTTTCACCCTCCCACTGATACTTAAAGTTTTTAGCTGAATTTAAATCATTTACATAGATTCGTATTTAAATAGTTGGAAAAAGTATTTTAAGTTGATTTGCGGCTCCCCAAAGGGAGTTTTATGACTTTTTCTTTTTGCTGCCCGAATATATTGTTTAAATTGTCTTGTCTCCAACTACTCCAGCCGGTGTTTTCCCCCTACATCTTTCTTATTTATTCACTCTCTCAATTCCCATCATCTATTTAAGTTGAAAATTATTTAACATCTCCAAGGATTGCTACAATAATAACAGCAACGAATAAATATATAACAGAAGACGACAGACATTTATGTTGGTTTTTTTAAAAAAAAATAAATATTAGTATTTCTCAATCTTTAAGTTAAATAATGGTGGCAATTTTAGAAAATATTTATTTAGTTATTTTGATGTGAAATTTATAAGAAAAATAAAAACAAAATAAATAAATACATTTAAATGGAGTTATTTACAAATAAAACAAAAGGTAAGCGATGATATAGTTTTTCACAAAAATCTTTAATTTAATATTCTATTGAATAACTATTGAATATATTTATTGAAGATTTCTGAGCTTCCTTCCATTTTTGTCTATTTAGTTGTTATATTATATTTTTTATCGATAAAGTTTCATTTTTTTTTCATTCAATAACTTTTTTTATTCAACCTATACCCCTGGAGTGAAGAAGAGCTGCATTGCTCAATAATGCATACTTTTAAATTATTTCTATAAAAAAAGACTAAAGAAGGAAGAGACAAAATAATTTCTTATCTGGAACACTGTATGACTTGAGGGAGAAATTAAAAAAAAATACACAAGTATTAACTCTAGAATAAAAATGATTTAAAATTTAAGAAATAAATAAGCTAAAATTAATTCACGTTATTTAATCATTAGGCTTTAACTATAAGAAAACGTTTCCAAAGAATTTGTACAAATTTTTATAATGAACATTTGCACAACTTTCTACAAGAGTGAGATCTTTACAAATTTCTATTCAGTAATTTGCACAGATATGCATATGTTGAAATATCCACAGATTCATCCAAATTTGCTCAAATTTTTATAGTAAGAACTACACTAATTTCTGGAGTAATGAAATTCCGTGAAATTTTCATAAATTCGCAAAAATTTAAATAGAGAAAATATGAGAAAAATTTATCCAGAAAACATTTACAAAAATTTCATAGAGAAAATTTGCACAAATTTACATACAAAATTTCACAAATTTCTATAGGGAAAATTCTCATGAAATTCTATAAATAAAATTTCAAACAAGTAAAAAAGTATGATCGGTCAAGCCCGACCATATAATACCCTACACTAAGTAAAAGAGCAAAAACATTTTTCTTTTAAAAGTTCAATAATTTATATTTTTGAGTGATTTTCGGAAGTGGGCCTGATATGGGGGCTATGACCAATTATGGACCGATCACCATGAAATTAGGTCGTGTGATTTATGTCTATATTAAAGTTAACTATGTTGAATTTTGTGTGTATACCAACATTTTTATGTGATTTATGCACGTTAAAGTGATTTTCGGAAGCGGGTCTATATGGGAGCTATGACTAATTATGGACCGATCGTAACAAAATATGGTGACATGAATTTTGTGTATATAAAACTTATTTGGAGCGGAATTTGTGGAGATACATATATGAATTAAACATTTATGACCGATAAAGTCCAATTTCGGGAGGATATTTGTATGGTGGCTAGGTGAAATAATGGACCGATTTCAACAGGATTGGTCCTTGGGCCGAAAAAATAATATGTACCAAATTTCATCGAAATATCTTCAAAACTGCGACCTGTACTCTGCGCAAAAGGTTTACATGGACAGCCAGCCAGCCGACCAGACGGACGGACGGACATTGTTTAATCGACTCAGAAAGTGATTCTAAGTCGATCGGTATACTTTTAGGTGGGTGTTAGACTAATATTTTTGGGCGTTACAAACATCTGCACAAACGCATTATACCCTCCCCACTATGGTGGTGTAGGGTATACAAATTTCTGTAAAGATAATTGTAGAAAACATTTGCACAAATTTGTATGTGGCATACATTTTTTAAAATTTGTTTAAAGGAAATTTGCACAGACTTTTATATAGAGAAATATGCATAAATTTGTATATAGCACAAAGTTGCAGATTTTCATAAAGAAAAATTTGCACAAATTTGCACAAAAAAAAAATTTTTTAAAGAGAAGATTAGCACAAATTTCCATAGAGAAATTTATCACAAATTTCTTTATAGAAAATTTCATTTTTGCACTGAATTTACATAAATAAAAATGGCACAAATTTCTATAGGGAAAATTATAGAAAACTTCTGCATATAGAAATGTGGGGAACATTTTTTTAAAATTTGTATAAAGAAAATTTGCACAGCAAAAAGTTACAGAAAAAGAAATTTGCACAAATTTGTATGTAGCAAAAAGTTACAGATTTTCATTAAGAAAAATTTAAACAAATTTACATGAGAAATTCGCAAAAATTATTTATATGGGGGTTTCATGTCAAGTGAACCAACTTTTGAAATCGATGTCATCCGATCGGGATGAAATTTGCACCATGGTTAGTCCTATTAGTTAGTACTAAAAGTATTATTTTGAGCAAAAAAAAAATAAAAAAGTTTTAGATTTTGCAAAAAAAAAGTCAAAAATTGTATGTTTTGAGTTACAAAACATTTATTTTGATAGATATTCCACTCGCATCCTACTCAGCGACAAAGTTCTAAGAGGAGAACAACTAAGCTTTCTTTTGAGCAAAAAAGAAAATTGAAAAGGGTCCATTTTAAAAAAAGTCAACATTTTTTTATTTTTTTTTTTTAATTTTTTCCGAAAGATTGAAGAAATGTTTTGCCAAAATGTCATATTTTGACCTCCTCTAACTCAGAGAGTTCTTGACGTATGTTGAAAAATTGTATTTGAATTAATAGGATTAACCTTGGTGCAAATTTCATTCCGATCGGAAGACATCGATTTAAAAAGTTCACATTTACTATTTTTTATAGAGAAAACTTGCACTATTATTTTTAAAGAGAAATTTGCCGAAAATTCAAAGAAAATTTTCTATCAAACATAAAAAAATTTGCACAAATTTAATATATAGAAAATTTGCACAACTTTTCATATAAAAAAATAATGATATAGAGAAATTTACATGATTTTTATAAAAATTTAATTTTACATTTAGCTGTAAAATGTATGTTAAAAATTATCTTCAATATTTTAAACCAAATTGAGTTAAAGCAACAAATATTTATTAGCTTTATACAAACTAATGTTTTAATATTTACAATATTTTTGTCGCATACTAACATGACTACAGTTTGAAAAAGAAAACGAAAATAAAAGAAAACTACAAACTGCTGTCTCGACAGCAACAGCACGTGAAGAATTTTGATGAAATTGAAAACTTAAAACTATGTACTAAAAGAAATTTGGGAAAAGAAAAATTTAACAAAATATTGATTTTTTAAGAAGAAAACCAAATAAGTAAATAATGTAAATAAATTAAGGATATTTAGTTTTCAGTAAAAAAACATTTTTTATATTTAAAATGGGATCCTTAAATATGCTTATTCCAAAGGTCCTAGTCTCCCAAAACTAGGAATTCACAAAAACGCAATATAATCTAAATTTCCTTAAATATTTTGTAACGCCTTTAAAACAAATAAAATCAAAATATAAGCTACACAAAAAAACAACAACGAAACGAAATATGTAATTGCACATTTCTAAGCCAATAAACCCAAAAATATTTTATTACTTTTAAGGAATTTCGACAATCTACTACTTAGTATGTACTTAATACCAATAATCATGTATGTGCGTCTACATCTGTGTATTTTTGTGTGACAATAAAAGAAACATTATTGGCGAAAGTAAAACTATTTATTTAATGATGTTTATGTTTTTTCCTTGTTTTTTTATATTTTCTGATTACTATGGCTCAATACTTTCTTACACACTTATTTATCCATGTGTGTGTACGTCTGGGAGATTTCGATACAACATATTTGACAAATAAAATAACAGCTCTAATACAAAAACCAAGACGTAGGGGAAGTAAAACGAAAAAGGATATTATTGTGCGAGCATATAATACAAGTAATAAAAAAGTTGTAAAATGTTTTTTTTTTGTTTTTTGCAAAACTTAGATTTTTTTGTGTTATTTTGTTAGACATATAAGAGGATATTCATATAAATGTGGACAAAAGAAACCAAATAAAATGGCTTTAGCTTAATTTTCTTAGAAACATATATCGATTCTGCTTTAGATCACTAACAAATTTGGTTTGTAAAAATTGTATATGACTGAAAAAAATGTTTATATTATAATGTTCATTTCAAAATGATTGAAGATCTAAAAACTTATTTTAAAGATTATCTAACATTTGAAAAGGTTGAAATTTGTAAACTGCAAAATAGGCCTGGGTTTCGCAGAAACCCTCTTCCTTTTTCGTAAAAATTTGTTTATTCATCAGACCATAACTTTTTTTGAAATCATGTAATGTGATTATTTTTCAGACACTTGTTAAGGTTTGAAATCCCTCGATTATTAAGCATTCTTTCAGGACCCTATTTGACTCCTTCTTTCTCGCGAAGATTGATTGGAAATCGTTCTACTACAGGATAATTCTCTCCGGATTTACTACAAGAGCACACAATCTGACCTACATTCAAAGTTATGCCCCTACTGAAACTAAGGAAGAATTATATGGACATCTTTCCGTGATACTATCCACAATACAACGTGGAGACATTGTAATAGTGATGGGGGATTTCAATGCCCAAATAGGATCTGACAACACTAACTTAGAAAACACGGTAGGAAAACACGGCTTAGGGCGCCTAACGGAAAACAGAAATCTGCTGGTAGAAACCTGCATCACAAATAATCTAGGTAACTTGGGTATCACCAGATGAAAACACGGAAAATAAAATTGAGCACTTCAATATCAGCAGAAAATGGCAAGGCTCACTCTTGGACGTTCATAGCAAACGAGGTGCAGATGTCTCTAGTGACTATCAGTTAGTCGTCGCGACATTAAGAAAACAAATTGTGCCATAAAGAAAAGCACTGAAACTGTCTCCCTCAAAAACTGTTTTTCACGCTTAAAAATACTTCTCAACAGAACATCAACAACAACAATCTCAGCTGGGAAGACACAAAAGATATATTTACTGAAGCTGCAGAACAATTAATTGGAGTAAAGGAAAGAGTGGATAAGCGATGAGAGGTGGCAGCTTATCATTGACAAGAAACAAGCAAAAGCTTTACATAACCCAAGCAAGACTCGAACTAAAAAAGCACAATGCCAAGGTCAAATCAACTCCTTAAACATAGAAGTTAAGCTATCTGCACGTCGATATAAAAGAAGATGTGCTGACAATATAGCTAGGGAAACGCTGGCAGCGAAAATCAACTCAGTGAAAAAATCATGATTAACACCGGGCTGTGTGCTACGAGAGCGGATCAATAAGTCCGTGACTTTTTGAATGAAACACAGTTTTTAACTCAATACACTTAGTCCAACGTTTCTCCAAGTTTTGTTTCCAAAATAGTATTTTTCGAGGTCCTTAAAATATACAGTTTTTCTTCAATAATTTCATCGTTGGAGCTGAATCTCTTTCCATCGAACCATTTCTTAAGGTTTGGAAATAGGAAGTAGTCACTAGGGGCTAAATCCGGAGAATATGAAATGCCTATGGCATCAAGAATCTCACGCCCTATTACTTTTCGATCGGCCAACGCCATATCGTAGATTTTTTCGACATTTTCGAGTGTACTGATCTCGATTGGCCGTCCTAAACGTTCAGCGTCATTTGTACCACAACGGAAGTCAGAAAACCACTTTTTTACCATTGAAATCGATGGTGCAGATTCCCCATAGTATTTATTGTGAAGAAAAGACTTGAAAACTATTTTGTGTTTTAAATTAATTGATTTTATTTTAAATAGCAATCAAATAAGAGCAATGAATTCTTGTCTAAAGAAAGTTTAAGCATCAAGAAGATGCTTAAACTTCAAACAGAACGGAAAATATATGAAAATATGAAGTTAAGATCTTTAAAATCCCTCTCCCTTAATTTGATCATTTTGTTTCAATCTAGTTAAATAACAGTTTATATTTGTAGTTTTTAAAATCTTAAAGCAATAATATTACCAGATTTCATTATAGTTGCAATACTTTAAAATGTTTATATCAATAATTCCTAAAACTTTAATATTGAAACGTGTATATTGAAGAGAAATAAGCTAAATGACCACAAAACTATTATGAAAACCAAAAAGTTTATTACATCAATCATACGTCCAGCTGTACACAAGAAAATGTAATAAAATTGTTTTGGCTAAAATCCAGATAAAACGAAATAAATGAATGAACATGATGCAAAAGATATATAGAATTGTACTAGCAAAACTATCTATCTGCAAATGTACAATACATGTGAAAATATCTTATAAATACCTATTTAAATACAAAATATAAATTAAATTTTTATTATACAATACATATACCAGAGAGTATTATTATTTTTTATATCCATCATCAAAAAGGAAAGGAGGGTATATTGATTTCGTTATTCCGTTTGTAACACATGGAAATATTCATACACAGAGAAAAAATATTTGTGATAGCAACCGAATTTGTTACCAACCGAATGATTCTACCTTAGTGACCGAATTTTACAGTTGTGGCTACAAAATTTTAATAGGGATAACAAAAGTTTGGTTGCTATAACCGAAATTCTTCTTTGTCAACTGAATTTCTGTTGATAGAACCGAAAAATTCTAAGTGTGCAACCGAATCATTCGATTGACAACAAATTCGGTTGCATCTGTTTTCTCTGTGTAGTAGACCCCCAAGAGTATGTCTATTATGGGTTCTTATGAAATTCTAAGACGATCTAGTTATGTCTGGTCGTCTGTTAAAAACAAGATAAGGCCCGGACGAATAGATCTAGCTGGCTAAAATGTTCCACAAATACTCTCTGTTGATATGATTTGTTTGGTATTGAAAATGGGTAATATCGGTCCATGATTTAACCTAGCCCCAAACAAATATCTCCCCGGAATACTGTTTGAGCTTTCATAAATATTTTGATGATGTGACAATCTTGCTAAAATGTTGCAAAAATTAGTTCTAAGTACTCTGAAAATATATTGTAAACTATGGCGAAAATTGACCAACATTTGTGCCCAGTCCCCAAACAAGGCCCCTCTCAGAAAATGAGTTCATAATCATAAAACCTAAATTTGTTTGCCAACTTTTGTGAGGATCAGTCCTTATAATTACTATATCAGAAAATTATATTATTGTCACATATTGATGGTGGGTATACAAGATTCGGCAAAGCCCTATGTAAAACTCTTACTTGTTTTTTTTGTAGTTTTGCTTCTTCTTGAGCTGCTGTTCATAAACCACAAAAATAAATTAAATTTTCTGCCATATGTTTTCACTTATCATGTTCTCAATATGAAAAATTTCTTTTTTTTGTTGTATATTTTATATATAAATTCATACACATACATATAATACATTTATATATTCTCTGTACTATGTACATGAGAGTTTATGAATATATGTGTTTGTATGCAGTATATTGTATAACATTTTAATCCTGCTTAATAATTAGTTACTTTACTTTACTCTACAAAACTCTACGAGTCCTACAAACTCACACCACCACCAGCAGTAGGTAGGTAGGACTGACACTGCCATTACCACTGCCACCGTTTGTTAGTAGCAGTATCAGTAGCCTCCAACACCAATACCATCACGCCTGGTATGTTTGTCTTGCAACGTGCTTGGCAAGTTTAATTCCTCTTATACAATTTTAGATGAAATAGAAACAAACAAAAAAAAAAACAAACTCAACCAACGAATGAACAAAAAAACCAAGAGTAAAAATTCACACAAAAAGAAAGGTGGGCGCATGAGGTTTTTTAATATAGAACAAAAGTATAGAAACATTTTCACACACAAACATACACCTAGACACACTCTTCTACATAAATAAATAATATTAAAGATATCTGAGTTGGAAAAAAGTCTAAAAATATTCTACTTTTATAATGAAGTTGAATGGAATTGCAGCAAAAATTTAAAAGAACGTTAGCAAGAAAGTGGAGAAGGAAAAAAAATATTCAATTAAAGTGTAAAATATATATATTCTTTTTTAGATAATTATAAATGCTGGTCAAGTATTGAATAAAACAGAATAATTGAATAAAATGAATGATGATATTATTAGAAATAATGAAAAAAAATACTAAAAATTGTATTAAACAATAAATGCCAGGAAATATTTTCTATAGTTTAAACTCAAAACATATTTGGAATAAGGAGTGAGATCGAAAAATTCTTAACACACGTTTTTCATTACATTTTTTAACCCAAGTATTATTTGAATTTTTTTTTGATCAAGTTACCTTTGAAAAACATGTCAGTTATTATGTGTAATGTCAATTATATTAATTTTTTTGTTAATCTGATTAAAATGAGTGACCAGAAAAAAGTGCGTACTGAAATTATTAAATATTTTCAACAAAACCCAACTTGGTCTTACAAAAAGTTGGCCAAGCATACAAAGGTCTGCCGTCAAACTGTTTCCAATGTTATTAAACAGTACCGGGAGAACTTGTCAGTTGATAGAAAACCTGGTTCAGGTAGAAGGAATGGTCCACATGATGTTTCTAAAGCCAAAAAAATAGAACGCATTTTCAAAAGAGCTCCCAACACATCCGGTAGGAAAGCAGCCCGGTTAGCTCAGTGCTCGGACTATTTGGTACGAAAAGTTAAAGCTAATGCAGGTTTAAAAACATACAAGGCTCAAAAAGTTCCTGACAGGAACGCTACTAAAAATTTAGAGGCCAAAAACAGAGCACGGAAATTGAAGTCAAGTTTTATAAAAAAATATTCTTGCTGCATAATGGATGACGAAACGTATGTTCTGGCAGATTTTTCGCAACTTCCAGGTCAAAAATTTTATGTTGCTGATGCTCGAGGGAATGTTGAAGAAAAGTTTAGGACCCAAAAGCAGACAAAATTTCCCAGAAAGTTCTTGGTATGGCAAGCAATATGCAGTTGCGGCAAAAGAAGCCACTCATTTGTTACAACGGGCTCTATAAATACCGAAATTTACATCAAGGAATGTTTACAAAAAAGGCTGCTTCCATTCATAAGACTTCATAATGTGTCCACTTATTTTTGGCCTGACTTGGCATCCTGTCACTATGGCAAACAAGCCCTTGAGTGGTACAAGAACAATAATGTGGTATTTGTACCAAGAGAGGCAAATCCTCCAAACTGCCCGGAGCTAAGGCCAGTGGAGAGATATTGGGCTCTTGTTAAAAGAGAATTGAAGAGTACAAAAAAGGTGTCCAAAAGTGTGGTAGATTTTAAACGGAGATGGACTACATGTTCGAGCAGAGTGACAGAAAGCACTATAAAAACGTTAATGGAAGGGTTTCCGAAAAAGGTTCAAAATTTCATCACTAGTGATTAAAACTATAAAAATAATTTTTTTTGTAAATTGTAATAATAATTTCAATCAAATAAAAAAAAATTAAAGCTGTAAGTTTAGTGGTTTCTTTTTTATAAACATATATGTATGTTAAGAATTTTTCGATCTCACTCCTTAAACTAGTGCCAATTTAATATGAAATATTCTGAGAAATATTAAGGGTACTCATTTAAACGCTTAAGTTTCCCATTTGTTCAATTGTGCAAATTTGCGCGACGTGTTTCATGAACCCACCTTTTCAATTTTGTGCAAGTTTATACATTAAATTTCTCTCTATTTGATACAAATGTCAAATAAAAATAAATTCAACAAAAGCCTTAAAAATAAATTTTCAAATTGTATAAATTTTAATTTTAAAAATGTTGAATGAAAGTTAAATCTTTGGAACAAACGGTGATATACATAGTTTGTAAGATGTTATTTATGTTCTAGCTGTTGGTTAATGCTTTCATATACAATGTCATTTAATAAAATCATTCTGTTCTAAAGTTACACAATTTTCACATGCTCAAAATTTTTATATTTTATTTGATTTTTATTTCTTATTAATAAAAGTAAACAAAAGCAGCTGATTCATCAAATGCACAATAAATTCAAGTTTGCGAGTCTAAATTGTCGCGCAAACTTATCCGAGTTGTGCAAACGAATTTCCATACATTTTTTGACAGTTCATTTGCGAGAGTATAAAAATGCACAGATTGCACAGTTTACGAGGCATATAAGTGTTTACATGAGGACCCTTATTGATAATTTTATAAGCCTGATAATAAAATTATGTCAATATATGTAAAAATTAATTGAGAGAAAAGTAAAATTTTGTATCTTGTTTAATCGAGACGTATGATTAATATTAATTCAGAAGTTTTTAAATATAAATATTTATAGTTAGTTTTGTAGAAGGCACATACATGAAAATGACAGCTAAAATTAAAGCTAAGGGTTTGGATTATTCATTAAATAAAAAAATTAGGCTTTCAATATAAGTAGCATATTATATCGGCTGTGCCGAATCTTATATACCCATCATCATTATGTTTTTTTGCTTTCTATGGGGACTATGGTCCGAACTGTACAGAATTTGATAGAGATATTTTTTAAAACGTCAAATGACTTATGTCAAAATTTATGTTAATATTATATAAATATAAATTATTTATCGACAAGGCTTATATGGGGCGAAGGGTCAATTATTGACCAATCCTCACAAAATTTGGTAGAAAGATTTAGGTTCATATAAAACTTGTTTATATCCAATTTCATCACGATGTTAATTATTATCAGACAATTATGAATGCTCAAGTTTATTTCTGAGTGGTACCTTGTATGAGGACCGCATAATATTTATGACCGCTCAAACAGTTCTTCGTGGGGAGTATTGGTGGAAAATTCCAACCAGCTAGCTGCTTTCATTTGGGCCCTATCGTGTTTTCACTATATATTATCGAAAATAAATAAGTTGAATTGAATGTGGATCTGCGACGAAGATTTCGATGTGTAATAAACGGAATGACAAAATCAATATACCCCAAATTTAATGGTCTTTATATACCCACCATCAAAAAAGTTTGGGATATCGAGTTTTTATTGTTGAGCAATAGTTTAAAATGTTTATCAGATTTATCAGGGATGATAAATTCAGCACAATTGTATTGTTTTCAGTACAAATCGTATTTCGTGAGTTCTGCAGTACTTTAATGATATATTAAATACTATTACAAATTAGGTCATTAAATTAAACATACTAAATTTCGTTTATTGTTTAATAAATTAATAATTTTACATAAAATTCAGTATATTTTCTTAACAAAGTACGCAGGAAACAAGAAAAACCATCACTAGCTCTAGAACGACTATAACCAAAAGCACTTCAAATTCTTTGACAACATCCATAGAACTAGTGATAACACAACTACTTCTGGAACCCGGTCTGAAGAACAATATTGTGATTCTTAAGAAATTCTATAGAGTTTGATGGGAACTAGTTATTTAGAAATAGTTGTACATTAGCTCAAAACTAGTGCTATTGATAACAAATAAGTTCCAAAACAACTTCATGGAACCATTAAAAAAACTTTTAATTTTGTATTGAAAAAAAAATAATTTTGTTTGTCAAAAAAAAAAAAAAAGCAAAATGCAATATGTTGTTTTTTTAATAAGGAAGAACAAAAGTAGTTCCGAGGGTGACAATTTCCAACCAAAATATTATCCATATTTGTAACTGTTTGATAAACATGAAACTTTTTTTTCTATAGTAACATATATTTAAAAAAATAATATAAAGATTGCACTTGACTGGTTACTGAAACAAACAACCATCTATCAAAATATATGTTTTGTATCTCAATACATAAAATTTTTGACTTAAAACATTTATTTTTATATACATACATATATCCCACTAAGCGACAAAAAAGCTGTTAAAGGAATAGACCTGAGCTTCTTTCGACAAAAAAAAGCCCATTTTGAAATAAAAAGGCAAACAAGTTTTTGATTTTGCAAAAAAAAAAAGCAAAAATTGTATGTCTTGAGTCAGATTTTGATTTTGGAAAAAAAAGTAAAAATTTTTTTTTTTTTTTTGAAAGATTAAATTAATAGTTATCTGAACTATTTGGGACAAATTTTGCTAAGAACAATAGGTAATATGTTACATGGATCAGAAAAACCGCCTGTTTGGACAAAATGTCAAATTTTTATCACATCTTACTCAGAGAGTTCTTGACCGGTCTTGTTGAAAAATTGTTTCGAAATTACTATCCAATAGGACTAAATTTCATCCTGATCGGAAGACATCGGTTTTAAAAGTTTGTTCATCTGACATGAAGTCCTCCATATACACAGTTTTTCTGAAATAACTATTCGTCATCATACACTCGTTCTACCGTGCATTCTACTTCCGTTGTAGGCCATTGGAAAATATTCCCTTTTCATTTCTAACCAATTAGGGTTTTAGAGCTTGAATATTTTTTCACATTTATTGAGACCTACAACATTTATGAAATTAGGCCTAGGCCTAGTACCGTCAGTCAAGCGCTGTTACTTGACTTCTTTCTGCACTAAACACGAATTTCGCATCAGTGTTTCACCATAATAGGTGAACAATAACTGAGAGAAGTAAAAGTTTAAACATTATCTTCCTTATCTTAATAGCTGACAACATTAAAGCATTATCTGTGTGTTCATTAAATTTTGATAATCAATTAGTTAATACGACTTAGTAAATGAAAGAAGTATTTAAAAGTATATGGTTGCAAATACAAAAGTATAGATATTTACTGAAGGTAAGAGAAAAAGCTTTTTAGTTAATTAAATACAATATAAATTTGAATATGAAAACATTGTTTCTTAACAATATACCTAGCGAAACATTTAAGCAAAGAAAGCCAATATAGTTTATAAACTGTTGCTTGCATTTTATTGTTATTATCAATAATAAAAGTTGTGCCTAAATTTTCGCAAGATTTGAATGAAATAAAAACACTTGTTTTTCTTTAGATTATTATTTTGTTATTAAATTTTTATTTTTATCTAAATTTTGCATGGCCATTTTGCATAAATTTCGTTCATGTATCGAAATCCTGCAACGCACAGATGATTGTGGGTTTTTCGCAGAACTCTGACTTAAAATAACCCCATAAAAAGAAATCCTTTCATGTGAAATCACACGATCCACAATGGTTTAAAAACATTTTATTTTGGATACAATTCGGTAGCTTGTAAACTATTGGTGATATTGTTATTGTTATTATTGAAAACTTTAGAATTTAAAAATTAAAATTTGAAAAAAAAACATTTCCGATCAATTTTCAGAATAACATTTACAAAAACTTTACGTCAGAAAAAATCACTTTCATGATAAAAATTGTTAACGGTTTATGATAAAGTAATAAAATTTATTACTTAGATTGATCGAAAGTAATTGGTATGAAACTACATTATCAATTTGAATTTAACGGCTGCTTTGGAGTATCCAAAACCGGTCAACCGGTTTTTCATCTTTGTAAACTCCACCGGTTACGGTTTTTATCATTTTGGATTTTTGACAACCCGGTTTTTGTAAGACGGTTAACCGGTTTTAATGAAATATATTTTCAAAAGCTCATTCAAACATATATATGAAAAACTTTGGTACCATTTTTAAAAATATTGATTTATTTTATAGAAAATTATAGCATTTAACAATATTTCGTAAAAAATATAAAATAATAGCATAAAGATAAAGCATTAAGAATTCAAAAATGCTAAATTTCCGAAGATTTAGTACACAATTCTTAAATTTCTTATTAGCGTCCACAAATAAAAATAAATTTGAGGAGACCTTTTTCATATTAAATAGAAATTTAATATAAACCAGTTTTTTTGAAGATAAAACCCGAAACCGTTTCTCAAAAGACAATAATCAAAACCGTTTTTTTTAAAACCCACTTTTTAGATTAAACCGGAAACCGGTTTTTTAAATTTCCTGTTTTTTTGGTTGCTTGCCAAATTCATCAGTAGAAACTTCTACTTCTCAACAATGTTGATAACACTCTGTTATTAACATTGTTTATAAGTATGCCAACATTAAATGTAAAGCAGCTTTAATAGCTCTAGCTGATCATTGTGGAAATATAATATTCTAGTATTTCCGTTAAGTTATTCATGAGACTTCTAGTAGATGGCGCTATGTATTTAAATAGTAAAAGAGAGCTGTGAGTGAGTCATTATATCGTGATAAAAATGCTTCTGGTTAATAATGGAAATATTGGTAAATATTGTTTTTAAAGTATATTTCTATTCTACAATAGACAGCTAATAGTTGCTGTATTCTGATATATTCCTTTCAGTAATCATCCCGGAAATTAAACCCCTAATTAGCTAATAAGCCAAGAAAAGACTTTTTCCCTCTCAATCCACTAAAGAACAAAACAAAAAAAAACGTTAGAAATACAACAACCACGTATGTTGTATATTTCTTGGCATGTTGTGGTCTAATCAATCATTTGATAAACAGACATCGTACTTTTCACTCTCATTCCAGACATTTATAGCAAAATGCAAGCACACACATATACTCAAACATTCATCACACATATCTATACACAACAAGTAGTCACTCACACTTTTATGAATACGGTTGCAAAGTGGGGCAGAATCAATTTTTTTTGGAAATAATTCAGACATTTCTAAACGGCTAGTCCGATCGCGATAAAATTTGACGTGTGCGTAGGAATATTCGAGTTTAATTTATAAAAATGGGCCCTAAAAATGCTCCAGGCGCTATTGGGGCCGAAATTAGGTTACCTTCGATATTTTTGTTCCCCATCCGTTTTTAAAGATCGGACCAGCCGTTTAGAAATGACAGATTTATTTCCAAAAAAATTGGATTCTGTCCCACTGTGGATTGGTTAGAGGGATAAAAGTAGTAACATCTTCATTTATCCATTTCTATACATGTTTATGTTGTCGTATGTGTGTGTGTTTTTAGGGTATGTGTCAGTGTTTTTAACCTCATTCATAAATTAATTGTTATTAATGACAAAGAAATATGAGTTTCCACAACAACAGCAACAATACAACTTAATATTATCCTGCTTATCAAAGTTTGAGTGAGTGTACCACTCACACTTCTTCCAAAAATAAGTTTTAAAGGAAAAAGAAGAAAATACGTTGTTATTCAAAAGTAAATAATTTGAAATAATTGCAGGTAATAAAATTAATGTTGCAAACTTTATGATTTTATGCTTTTTGACTTTTATTTCCCTCTATATTCTTTAATATTTGCTTCCATTCGTGCACTTCAAATGGTTCCTTGAACTTGTCCCGGTGCTGTAACAAGGTTTGCTTACGAATTTTGATTTTGTTGTAACTTGAATTTTGTTTAAATGACTGGCAATAAATCAAATAACAAAATACATAAAGAAGGAGGTTGGGAATTGAATTGATTGTTGAATGAAATGGAAATAAAGAAATTTACTTTTGCAAACTGTGTGAGACGTCTCGGTGAATTTGTCACTTTAGTAGGGACAGCTTTGTCAAGTAAAAGTGTTGTTTGGTTTGGTTTATTTTCGTCGTGTGTTTCTCATTTTTATTGAATTGTTTTCGTCTGACGGCCATTAAGATTTTATTTTCTTTGACATTTTTTCTATGCTGCTTGTTCAAGATTTATCAGGGAGTCATCTATCGATAATGCGTTTTCAATTGATCGTTAAGAAAAGACGAGTTGAAGAAAAATGTGTTTTTTTTTCTGGCAAAGAGTGAAAACAAAAATGATTTGGTTGGTTTAACAAAAGAAATTGAAAGTTTAATTTTGTTAGTAGTCACAAGTGAAAAAGGAAAACACAGACAAATCAAAGAAAATTTAATAATGTTTCTTTAGTTAAAATAAAGTGCATCAATATAGAAAATTTTACTTGAATTTATATTAGTTTTATTGAAATAAAATCACTAGCAAATGGTCAAAATTATGCCACTTGCATTTAACAAGTTAATAATAAACAATTGTCCAACTTTATATTGCATTTAAAACCCCAAATATTAGATAAACAAAAACTGTCATAAATACATAAAAAAACTTTAAGTCTAACTTACTATAGCCCCAGATGTTAATATTCTCTTGAAAAGGAAATTACACAAAAGAAAATATATAACATTTTGTAAGCTTGCTTTCTTTTCTCATTCTTTTTACAACTTTGGTACCATAAAAATCTACGCCAAGTGTCATCAAAAAGTCATCTAGATGCTACACAAGGGGTATAATATTTTTAACACACGCAAAAACAAATTTATTTATACTACATACTATATATATAAAATAAGCAGCATACTTTACGGAGCATAAACTTTTTGCCAGTAAAATGTGTTTAAGAAAATTGTACTCTGGTTCAAGCAACGAAGAACGTAGAAAATATTGAAAATATTACAACTCTACCACGCACACTCATGCACACATTTGTAAGAATTCACATACACAAACACATTTTTGGTTGCTCATGTTATTTTTTAAATGAAATATTTTGATTTTTATGATTTTTACGTGTGTCTAAGTTTTTGATGAGATTTTCCTTGCCTTTTGTAGAGATTTAGTTAAAGATGTGTTTTTTTTGGGGAATTTTGTTTCTTTTGAATTGTTAAAAAAAAGTTATTTTGCAAAAAAGATTTGAAGCAATTGGATATATTGAGTGTTTTTTAAAAGAAATGTTTTATTTTTCGAGTAAAATTTATAATTGGTACTTTTAATGCAGCTATTATAAAAATATACCTCTCGATTAGTCAAAATTCTTCCGTCCAAATTCAACTTCCTAAAAGGTCCTTTGAAAAACATTACTTCCTTAGAAAAGTATTTTTTTATGCAGATTATTATTTTTAAAGTGATATTTATTGTCAAAAAGAAAACTTTTTAGAAATTTCCATTGTTAAAAGTTGCTTGTTCATAGGGTACATTTTTAAAAAACCCTTAAAATTAATATTCTAACAAAAATGTATGACAATATGCAGTATTTCCTTTTATGTTCTTAATATTAATTATACTTAGGTCAATACAATTGCGGATAATAATTCGGACATTACCATCTATGATGGTGCCCGATTTATTATCTGCCTGTGGGAAGCATAGCTGAATGCTACCGGACGCGTCACAGGTTGCGGATAGTGGTACGTCCCACAGATATGTGGGGTAGCTGCTTTATGCAGTCGCGGACAATCAGCGGTTTCGAGAGTAGAGTCTCAGAGGGATACCGGGTTGCACCGGTCTCCACCTAAATTCTGAGTGTCAATGATACTCGAAATGACATGGCGAGTCATTGGCGCCATCCAAAACCATTAGCTACTGCAGGGTGTGCCGATTTGGTACAGCTGCAAGCGGGCGTCTGTTCTTGCATCAAGCGGCTCGCTATATAAATGTGTTCGGATGTTCTCCGTGCCTGTCTGGTAGGCTTAGCTAGCAGCCCTAGCACCAGTCTAGGATGCTTTGGCCCAATCCGCTAATCATCCGAAGCTTAAATGATTAATGAAACCGTAACGAATGAAGAAAATGAAATACAACCGGATATGTTGACGAACTTTGGCATGAAAAAACGGACACGAATAGGAATATGGAACGTAAGGACGCTTTTACACCCATCCAGACTGGAACAACTATGTAAGGAGTTCAAAGATTATGAACTGGCACTACTTGGCATTAGCGAGCTGCGTTGGTCTGATTCAGGAGAACACAGGACCAGTGATGGTCTAACCCTGCTGTACTCTGGAAGAAGGGCGGACGAAGTTAGCGCAAGTGGTGTAGGGTTTTTACTCTCGAAGGAAACTCGTCGAGCACTTGTAAGTTGGCAACCATGCTCGGATCGAATAATAACTGCCACATTTAACACCAGAGCTAGAAGACTAACATGCATCCAGTGTTACGCTCCTACTGAAACATCGGAAAGGTCAATAAAGGATGCATTCTATAGGCAACTTGAAGGGGTTTTGGCTACTGTTAATCGCGGGGACATACTAATGGTCATAGGCGATTTCAATGCGCAAGTTGGTGCTGAAAACTACAGTATGGAGAGTACGATGGGCAGACATGGCTTAGGGAGAATGACGGAAAATGGCGAACTATTTACCGAGATGTGTACTACAAACTCGCTCGTCATTGGTGGCACACTATTTCCTCACAAGAGAATTCACAAGGTTACTTGGATTTCATCTGACCATGTGACCGAAAACCAAATTGATCACATCACCATCAGCCGGAAATGGCGGGGGTCTCTTTTAGACGTACGTAATAAGAGAGGGGCTGACATTGCCAGTGATCACCACTTAGTAATTGCCACACTCCGAATGAAAGTCGCTGCTATAAGGAGGAACAAAACATCGTCAAGGGTCAAATTCGACATAAATAAACTGAAGGATCCCGGCGTTGCTAAGAAGTACACCGAAACATTGGAAACCGCAATGCCAAGCTATATTACTTCCCCTGAATATAGCTGGGCGAAACTTGAACACCTGTTGGCCGACACAGCAGTTCAGAATATAGGTTTCAAAGTGAAGGGACGGAAGGAATGGATGTCTGAGGAAACATGGAAGCTGGTGGAGGAAAGAAAAGCAGCAAAGAATGACATTAACTCCGCCAAAACACGCCTCGCTAAGATGACAAGTCAGGTGAAGCATTCTAATCTAGATCGAGCTGTCAAGAAAAGCGCAAGACGCGATAAGAGACGTTGGGCGGAAGGTATTGCCAAAGATGCGCAAAAGGCTGCGGAAACAAATCGGAGCAGAGATTTGTATGGAGCAATACGTAAACTAACAAAGACCCCTGTAATCGGTGGAAGGCCCTTAAAAGATGACAATGGGGAGTTAACAACATCAAAGGATAAACAAATGCAGCTTTGGACCGATTTTTACAGGAACATGCTAGCGCAAACCCCCAACACACATGATCAAGCACTGTGCGACTGCGAGTCACATGAGGTTAACCAAAATATCAACACGAAATGTCCCTCTATTCCCGAAATATGTGAAGCTATAAAAGCATTGAAAACCAACAAATCTCCAGGCCTGGACAATATCCCTCCCGAATTGCTGCTGGTCGATCCAATGACAAGCTCGAAACTACTGCTACCGCTCATGGATGGATTTTGGTCTTCCAAGTATTTACCAGATTCACTCTTGGAAGGTGTAATCATAAAAATACCGAAAAAAGGAGACTTATCAGAACGTAGTAACTGGAGGGGTATCACTCTTTTGAATATGCTGTTTAAGGTTATTGCCCACATTATCAAGAAAAGGGTTTGTGATGCAATCTCTCCCGGTATGAGGAGGGAACAAGCCGGTTTCCGCCGTGGAAAATCCTGTGTTGACCATGTCAACAGTCTCAGGATAATAGTCGAGCAGTCCGTTGAATGGAGATCCCCATTATATCTCCTTTTTATAGATTTTGAAAAGGCGTTTGACACGCTCAACCATACAGCAATTTGGAACGCGTTAGCCTGTAAGGGAGTGCCACAACAGCTGATCTCTCTCATAAAATCTATTTATGCTAATGCAACATGCAGAATATTGCATGAAAATGAACTATCTGATAAGATAAACATCGGTAAAGGAGTCCGCCAGGGATGTGTGCTCTCGCCACTTCTCTTTAATATTGTGCTAGATGTCATTATGCAACAAGCTACAACATCAAGAAATGGAATTGTGTGGGGCCTTCAAGATAGACTTGAAGACCTTGACTATGCTGACGATATTTGTCTCCTCACACATTCACATGCTGGTATGGAACACAAGTTGCGCAAAATTGTCGAACATGCCCTGACTTCTGGTCTGAGAATAAACATCGGTAAAACGAAAATAATGCGCATTTTTACCGAAAATAATACCCCTTTTCACATTGGTGGCACACAACTTGAGGAGGTAGAATCCTTTTGTTACCTTGGAAGCATAATTGACAGGCAGGGCGGCTCCAGCGCAGATATTTCGGCGCGCGTAAAGAAAGCAAGGCAAGCATTTGGAATGTTGACTAACGTGTGGAAATCGTCCAATATTTCACAAAGGACGAAGCTCAAAATCTTTAACTCCAACGTAAAGTCAGTTCTACTATATGGTTGTGAAACATGGAATGCCGCCAGCTCTGATGTTCAATCTATGCAAGTTTTCACCAACAACTGTCTTCGTAGACTTCTTAAAATATATTGGCCAAATACAATATCCAACTCTCGTCTTTGGGAAACAACTCACCAAATTCCAATACAAACGGAACTATGTAAACGCAAATGGAAGTGGATAGGTCACACACTTCGTAAAGATGATAATGATATTGCTAAGCAGGCAATCGAATGGAATCCCCAGGGAAGCAGGCGTAGAGGTCGACCTGCTCATACATGGAAGCGGCAGATTGATGTGGAATTGACGAGAATTCGTAAAAGCTGGAGGGAAACTAAAGCCATTGCATACGACAGATCCGAATGGAACGAACTAGTTACGGCCCTATGCTCCTTATAGGAACAACAGGAATTAATATAATACATATAAAAATAATCATTATTTGAATATTTCGGGTTAAAAGTCAAAAATAGGAAATATTTTGCATTTTGTTTAAGGAAGGCGTATGATTAATATTAATTTAGAGTTTATTTCAGTATAAATATTAATATTTGGGAAAATATTTTTAGAATGTCTATAAATGAAAATGGTAGTTAAAATTAAAGCTAAGAGTTTCGATTTTTCAATAAGTGAGTTACGACAGCTTCGAGAAAAGAAGCTCGACCTGTGATCAAAAATATTTCTGACCAAAAACCAATTTTTCATATGAACAAATTAAAAAATCTAAAATTGTAAATTTTTTCATATGAAAAAACTCAAAAATCTAAAATCCTTAATTAACTTTTAATCGAGAAAAGGAAATCGTTTAGTGATCACTCATATTTCTGACCAAAATCGATTTTTCATATGAAAAATCCAAAATCCTTAATATCTTTGTAAATAAGCGTTTAATAAAGAAAACGAGCTCGATCTGTGATCAATCATATTAATGAACAAAGTTCGAGTTTTCATATGAAAAAACTCAAAAATCTAAAATCCTGAATAACTCGTGATCACTCACATT
Source organism: Calliphora vicina (assembly GCF_958450345.1). Taxonomy (NCBI): domain Eukaryota; kingdom Metazoa; phylum Arthropoda; class Insecta; order Diptera; family Calliphoridae; genus Calliphora; species Calliphora vicina. Next base: position 6,070,956 of record NC_088781.1, read on the forward strand.
TTGAATAAAAATTCGGTTTATCATATGAAGAAACTCAAAAATCTAAAATTCTTATTAACTTTATAAATAAGCGTTTAATCGATCTGTTATCACTCATATTTCGGATAAAAAATCGATTTTTTTTTATCAAAAAACACAAAAATCTAAAATCCTTTATATCCTTGTAAATAAGCGTTTAATCGAGAAAAGGAGCTCGATCTGTGATCACTCACATTTCGGATAAAAAAAATCGATTTTTCATATGAAAAAATTCAAAAATACAAAATCATTAAGAACTTTGTAAATAAGTGTTTAATTGAAAAAAGGAGCTCGATCTGTGATCACTCATATTTCTGACCAATAACCAAAAATCGATTTTTCATATAAGAAACTCCAAAATCTATAAATCCTTAATAACTTTGTAAGTAAGCGTTAAATCCAAAAAAGCAGCTCGATCTGTGATCACTCATATTTCAGATAAAAAAAAATCAGATTTTCTTATGAAAAGCTTAAAAATCTAAAATCCTTAAAATAACTTTGTTTAATCGCGTTTAATCGAGAAAATGAGTTCGATCTGTAATCACTCATATTTCTGACAAAAATCAATTATTCATATGAAAACTCAGATAAAAAAAATCTAAAATCCTTATTAATTTTGTAAATAAGCGTTTAATGGAGAAAAGGAGGTCGATCTGTGGTCACTAATATTTCTGACCGAAAATCAATTTTTCATATGAAAAACTCAAAAATCTAAAATACTTAATAACTTTGTAAACAAGATTTCAATCGAGAAAAGGAGCTCGATTTTTAATCACTCATATTTCGAATAAAAAATCAACAAAAAACGAAAATCCCTTATATGTTTTTAAATAAGCGTTTAATCGAAAAAAAGAGTTCGCTATGTGATGACTCATATTTTGGTTAAAATTTTGATTTTTCTTATGAAAGATAATTGTTATAAATTAGACAATTCCGGTTACTTCAGATTTAGAACCAACATTTAAACATTCAACTTAGGTGAGAACTCTTATAGTGTGAAGATGATTTTAAGGTATCATCAGCTAATTAGTTTCCGCCTATGCAAATTACATCTACCACCCAAAAAATAAAGAAAATTCCACCATTATTCGTTTATTCATTTAATTTTATTCCCTGGCAACAATCTGTATTTTATATTTTATTTAAAGTTTGCAAATAAGTATCAGTATCATCATGACCATAATCGTCATCTTTATTCTCATGCTATTTGTTTTTTCTTGTTATATTTTTCTTTAGTCTTTAAACCCGTAATAATAAAAATAAACGTAACTTTTGCAGCCAGAAGTTGGAGGTATCTCAATAATAAAAACCAACAATAGCAACAACAACAACTGATGGTCTTACGTGTTCGATTTGTTGGCTTTAAAGCAAAATGAAGGAAAGAAAACCAAACAAAAATATAAAAGGTGAAAAACAGCAAAATAGGTGGGTGAAGGGCTAAAGGAGCAAATACTGTGGTATTTCTACATGAACTAAACGACTAGTAACTTTTCAGTCACAAGTACAAGCAGCAGGACAAACCGATAGATAGATATTCGTATTCCGACAAACAAGTGGAAATATAAAGATGTATAAAGATGTGTATGTCTGTATGTATTGTTAATATATTGTACATATGAAGTGTTTTTCTTATTGTTACTGCTGTTGTAGTTATTATTTTTGTTGTTGTTGTTATTTTTCTGCTATAAACGTGACTTTGTTGCTTTATTAATATGATCATAAAAATTGTTTAACACTTTTGACGTGTTGGTATTTATTATTAATAATAAAAATAGGAGGCTTCTTTTACTTGTACTTTTTTCGATAATTCTTCGTACGAAAACACACTGAATACACTGTTGTTCTTGATGGTGTCAGTGTGTGTCTTTATGAATAAATGTATCTCTAGGATACATTTAATACAACATGTGTTTTAAGTATGTGTTGTTTTGTTTCTGCTGTTGTTGTCGTTATAAAAAATAATGTTGCTATTTTATTTTGCTGTTAAATGTTGGCACGTGTTTTAAGCATAAATCAACCAAATTTTGCAAAAACACATACTCACACTCTGCAAGTCTTTAATATTTTCAAGAATCATTTACAAAATTTTACAATATGACGGAATATATACGAGCATTTATATTGCAAATGAGTTTTATTTATGCCTTTAATAATAATACTTATTCTTCTTTCTGGCTTTATAGAAATTCAATAATAATATTGTTGCAATAAAATTTTTATGAAAATTGAGTTTCATTAACGTTTAATTTATATTTTTTGTTGTTATGTAAACCAGTCAAATAAGGCTTTTATCAAAGGATATAAAACATTGAGTTACAAAGTTGGGCTTTATTTTGACGTCCACCTAAATTCATTTGACCTGTACACAAGTGTTTTAGGTTTAAAGGTATCTTTCATATAACTCACTTAATATCTGTGTTAAAGTCGGACTGAGAATTAATTGGTGGTTAAAAAGTCTAAAACTTTTGAACAGCATGACATTTCTTTTTCTTGAAATAACATTACAAGTGCATTCTTGAACATATACATTCACACCGTACAACTATTTGTGCGTTTTTTCAGCTGTAGGTATCAGAGGACCCAACTTCTTCAAAAATAAGGCTGTTCCAGTAGTGACTGTTACAGTTGGTCGATATCGCGATATGATAAAGCGCCAATTCCTTAAAAGAGACAGTAAGAGAGAGTAGCAACCCTGAAAATTATCACCTAATAGCTATTTTTTCTGCGCTTCTTAATGTTATGAAAAGTATGATCAACTAGCATCTTGTTAAATATTTAAAGTCCAAGAAACAACTCAGCAGTATGGCTTTCGTAGAGGACGCAATACAGCAGACTTGATAGCCCTCCATGTAGAGCATGTATAATAAATTTGTACTTTTTGAAGAGCTAACTTTACGCCAAATATTTTAAACGAAAAAAACATTTATAATTTTTGATACCAACGGGATCAGGTCCATTCAAAAAATGCCTATTTTTTATGTAAAATTCAAATTTAGGGCAAAAATTCTCAAATCGCATATCAAAATATAGTAACCTAGTTTAGATGGCCCAATAAATTCTTAATTATCTTGTAGAGGGTTCCGATAACCCCACCCCTATTATGGATATTATAGCCAAAAAACGAAAAAATCCCATTTTTGGGATTTTTCAAGATTTTTTTGGGAATTCCGGGATACTTGATAACAAATTTCAAAAATTTGTTTTCATTTTTCCATTTTAAATAGAAAAATCTACATAACTGTAAAATTTTATTACAAAATATTCATAACTAAAAATTTTATTTCAATTTGAAAAATTTGTATCTATGCAAAATTCAATAAAAAGCATTTTTTGTCATATTTTTCAAAAAAGTATTCCATGAATTTTTTTATTGTCAAAAGTTATATACATTTTTGAAAAGTAGACAAAATTCTCTATCCATTGATATATAACATGTCTACCTTGTGTTTTTTACGTGTCAAATAAATTAGGGAAAACTAAACAACTCGCTGAGAATTTACCTCAGTTTATTGCAACTTTTTTGTATGCACTAATTTGAGTGCAACTTCAAATTGTGCACTAAATTTTTAAGTTCAAAATGGTTTAAGTTTAATTCTGTACACTAATTTAAAACTTAAGACTAATATTTCATTAAAAATATCAAAAAATATTTAAAATTTTTATTTTTCGAATTTGGATTAAACAATTTCATGACTACTCATTTTTGAAAATTTAGTGATAGTATGTTTAATGCAGCTTTTTTTGATTGCAGGTTAAAATTTTGCACTAATTAATTGTAGTGCAGATTTTTGCACTAAATCTTCGTTTAGTGATAGTTAGAAAATTATCACTATCACTATCACTATCACTATTTTTTTTAGTGCTAGTTAAGAAATAAGCATTATAACTAAAGCTGATAAAAAATAGTGCAAACTAAATTTTTTTGCAATATTAGTGAGTGATAGTGCAATGCTGATTTCAATCAACATTTAGTGCACTACCCCCAACTATGCTTTTAGTTTGTGTCGATACTGGTGGAGTACCATTTAAAACTCAAATCGTGAACTGGTGGAGTACCATTCAAAACTCTATGCATCAACTGTTGGAGTACCATTATCACTCTTAATTTTAATTACAACGTTTAAACCTTCCAGCTTCCTATATGAAGATATAGGTCGACTAGAGACTAACTTAAATCGACGTGGGACAACCTGGCAATTTGAGAGTCTTGTTACTCCGCCAACAAACTTTAAATTCCAAAAACAAAAAGTTATACTATCATGTTTGGAGTAATTATACTCCAGTGATCTTAATCTTTGAATATCAAGAAGGCTCTTAGATCACTAAAGTCTTTTTCAGATATTGATTCAGACAGTTAAGAGTGTGTGCGATATGTTAGGTAGGGAATATTGTTTCCTTAATTTTCTTTAAATTAGCTTTTACAAATTACACTAATAATATCATATTCCTGTACGCAATTTAATTTGTATTCCATTTGAAATCCTTCAAAGTTTCTTAAAAAGAAACTCAAATTTTACTTCCGTTTAATAAATTCATAAGATGTTCAAAAGTTTTGCCACAAAAAAGTAATAAACTCTCAAGCCTGCTAACAAAATCAATAGTAATTTTTTTGTAACATTTCCGTACACTCTCTCAAGAAAACAAGCATTAGAAATACTCTATGTAATTTAAAATTTGTCAAATTTAGTGCCTACCAAAAAAAAAAAAAAAACGAACGGAATTCAACACAAGTAACATTTTACAAAGAAAAACCTAAGAAAACTTTCTTTCTTTAACGTTTTTTTTTTTAAAAAAAAGAAAGAAAAAAACTCCTTAAACAGTCAACAAAAAGTTGACAAAAAGTAGAAAAAAAGTAAAAGAAAAACGAAACCCGACAACAACTTTATAATCTACGTGCACGTAACATTTTTTCACAAGGCACCCAAGAAAAAAATTGGGATAAGCTCTGGTAAGTTCTTTAGTTCTACCAGCCAGGAATCTGTAGCCTAAAATATCCTGTAAGTAGCAGCAGGAAAACACTAGGAAAATGTGAAATTTTAGCCTTCCAACCAACAACCTGACTGACGACTCACAGCTCCTCTTACACTCCTGCCGAAACTTTGGAGGAACCTAATCAACACACACGAACGAAAAAGTTGTTGTAAAACTTATTTGGAGTGTTGGCTTCATGCTGTTGTTGTTTTTCAGTTCTCGTAATCTTGTGTTTGTATTTGTGTATTTGATCAGTGTTTGTTTTTTATGCACAGCACGTACGAGACAAGCAAATTTAGTTTTAAAAAGAAAAATGAGCGCAGCAAAAAAAAATACAACAAAAACCAAAAGCAATTTTTCTATATAGAGAAATTAAAGCAGCAACAAAGGTCATCCTTCCAATAAACTAAAGGAGCAAAACTAACAAACAAATGAAAAATTATTTTATTAACAATTTTCCTGTTTAAACTATTGTTGTTATGGATTTTATTTCATTCTCGCAGTTTGATTTAAACAATTCACAAGTTTTTCTTTGCAAAATTTTTCAATTTTTGGCAATTTTTCCAATATTTACAACAAAAATAAAAAAGAAGTACATTTTCAAATACAGGCGCAGCCATTCTTCATTCATTGGTTTCGTTGCTTTTGGACCTAAACACACATACTCGCACAATCGATATTTAGCTTCCGGCTTTTGTTTGCTTAAATGTGTGTGAGTTTGGAAATGGTTGTTTTGTGTGTGTGTGTATGAGAGTTTATGTGAACGTCATGTTATGCGCGAAATTAAAATGTCATTTTGTCGGGTAAAATCTGGCTTATGCCAGAATAGAGTAAATCTCGCTTTAAGGCAATGTCTGTTTCATACCCGTATTTACACATGCATACAAGTGTAAGTATTAGTGTTTAAACCCGGCAGTTTTAAAGGAAGCAATTACACTTTTTATATTGCCAAAAAGCTGCATAGACAGGTGTTCTTGTCGCTGTTAATATGATCAGTTTTACGGATTACTTTTCTTATATAAAGTTAAAGAAAAAAACAGAATTTATTTGTTTCCATGGGCCATCAAATGACTACTACGCAGTGGTAATCCGATTGCAAAATAATCTATAAAAGAATCGTAGAGCGGGACATAGACTTTAAGAAAATGTAATATTTGACTACCTTGTTTGAATACATGGTAAGGTAAAGGGGTGACAAGATCGACCACATCTGGTTTGAAAAACATTGTAACTTGTACAAGTTTAATGAGTGAAACTTTGCAATAAAGCAAGAAGGTAAAAAATCCTGTTTCATTCACTAATTTATCTCCTCTAGTTTGAAAGTTTAAATTTTGAAATTTTCTTTTTTTATCTCGACTTTATTTTGTTTTTCGAAAATAACATGTAAAACGTTTTTTTGGCAATATCTCATACAACTGTAGCGATGGATAAGAAGGATTATGATATGAAGATGAGGCTCATAATAGGTGTTATGATAACGTATAGGCGATTGGCGATGGATCCCAAAAGTACACGGAATGAGTTGGGTGGAGGATCATTAAAGGAATGGAATAATAGGTGAATTTGAAAGAGGAAAGCGGACGTTTCAATAGTGCTGAGGATATACGGACTTACTAAAATCTATAAGGAACATTTTCAGTTAAGACTATCTATGGGATCACCGGTATCACCAATTGTTGGTAATATTGTGATGGAAAGACTCTTAGACAAATACATTCAAGGACTTGACGAGCAACCGAAAATGATGAGGGGAAGATTTTGAAATTTACTATGGAAACAGAGAGGGATTACAGACTTCCATATACGGACACAGTAGTTATTTGGGAAGAAACACGATAAAAAATAGATTGGTATCAGCAACCATCAGCTACGGATAGTATTATCAACTATTGATCAAAAAACCCAAGGAGAATCATCATCAACACAGCGAATAATTTGACTATGCGAGTTTTGGGAATTTGTGATGAGATATTCCTGTCTTCTGCATGCTGGCACCAATTGAAGACACCAAGTGTTTTCAGATCTTGTTGCACCTGATTATTCCAACGGAGATTGGGTCGCACTTTTCTACATTTCCAATCACTTTAATGCGCTTGACTACATCTACGTCGGCGTATAGCTCTTGGTTCATTCTAATAATCCATCATCAACGCGTATAGGGACGTAAATCTTACGAAGAATTTTCCTCTCAACACCATAGATCGGTACGGGTAAAATGAGCGATTTGTACAGTGTGATCTTCGAGAGAGAACTTTACTTTTCAATTGCCTACAAAGTAACATCTATTGGCAAGAGTTATTCTTCGCTGGATTTCTATGCTGAGTTGGTTGTTGTTAGTAACACTGGCCTGAATAAACGCAGCGCTGTTCGATACGCTCCGACGTTTTAATATTCGAAATAAAGTACTTCATTTTAGTTTCGTTCACTTTTAGACCTATATTATTTTACTGCTTTTCGAGTTCTGCAAATGCTGCAAATCCAAATTGATGGAAGGATTAATGTACAAAATTTCTCATAAGTCATGCCATAAACTTGGAAATCTTTTTAGTAGGACGTAGGACAAAACAAAAAATCTGTAAATTAAGAACTAGATTTTCTACGCACAATTCGGAATTAAAATTGATAATTGGATCACAAAAAAACAAAACTGCTATAAATGACTTAGATATCCAGATATAAGAAGATCAAAAATCGTTTCCTTATATCTCAGCCATTTGTGGGCCGATTTTCTCGATTTAAAATAGCAGCCGAACAGCGGACATATGGATGTATGAATCCTGTATGTAAGTTATTTGGAGGCTATGGGAAGTTGATTTCAGCATGCAGACGGACAGACGGACATGAATATATCGACTCCGCTATCTATATCGCCATGAGTGGCAAGGGTATATATAAGTTTGTCATTCCGTTTGTAATTTCTACATCTTTCACTTGCGATCGTTATAGATAGCGAAGTCGATATAGCCATGTCCGCCTATCCGTATGTATGTTAAAATCAACATTCCGTAACCATCAAATAACTTACAAACATGATTGATAATCAATATATCGGGAATTCTTTCGGCTCGGTTGATATTTAAAATCGAGAAAATTGGCCCACAAATGGTTGAGATTTTTTGCCTATTTCTGATCTATATCTGGATTACTAAGTCATTAATATGGACAATCTAATAATATATATTTCAAAGTCCATTGCAACGATATATGTAAGGTTATAGTAATTTGGACCTAGAATGGGTCAAAATCGGGAAAAATATTTTTTTACCCGAATTTTTTTTTACCTTAAAAATTTTTTTGTCATGAATTTTTTTTAATAATAAAATTAAAAAAAGAATTTAAAAAATAAAAAAAAATTTAAAAAAAAAATTATTTTTTTTTAAATTTTAAAAAACAATTTTTTAAATTTTGTATTTTAAAGTATAATTTAGTGAAGGGTATATAATATTCGGCACAGCCGAAAATAGGTCTCTTACTTGTTTAGGTTAAATTTAAGCCCTGATTAATTGTCCTCAAAATTACTAACAAGAGATTCCTAAATCGATATAGATATGTACCCCACTTCAGGCATTAATCGAAGGTAGAGAATTCCTCAATAGTAGTTTTTTGTAATTAACACCTTAACTAGTGCCAAAGGCTGCAGGGTTCAAATCTGCTGGTGTATATGTGTGAACTTTAGTCTGATTTATGTTAGTGTATGTGTGTGTATGACTGCTGCTATTTTCGGTTTGGTTTTATACGATTTGTGTGGTTAAATTGCATACGCATTAATAACCCATTTAAAGTTCAATTTAATAATGCTTAAATTTATTTTTCGTCGCCCATAGATCTATTTTCTTTTGCCATAATTGAACATTTTTTATTTTTTAGGCAATCAAATTAACTAACGCGCGACTATGCGAAGCATTTAAGGTTTTTAATTTGATGTGTAACAGTAGCATTTGTTATTTTGTGTAGGAATTTATGTTTAAAATTGGAAATGTAAGGTTAGATGTGATTAGAAATTAGTTATTGTCAATCAGTGTTTTAAATTAAATAATCTTAGCAAAATCCTTGATTGAGGTATTGATGCCAAATGGTGACATTACAAACAAACCTAAGCATATTTCATTTAATTTCAAATAACTGTCGAATTATATTCTGCTTTAGTTTCTAGAATAATTTACGGTTTGATTTATGAAAATTATTCTGGAAACTTTCTCACAGTTTTTAAATGGTATATTATGTTATTGTGTATGTAATCTTAAATAGATTCTTTTACAATTTCCTATAAATCACAAAACCTAATTACTCCAGGGCATTAAAGTTCAAAATCTTTATTACATTTCAATTAAAATTACAGCAAAATTAGAAACACTGCAATGGCAATTTAATGAAAAAACTAACCAAAAAAAAAGGAAATCAAATGTATACCTTCACCAACCTTCTCAAACAAACACTCGCAATAATTCTACACAAATCATGGTTACTGTAACAAAAGTCAACTAAAAAGAAAAAAAACGTACTAAAATATTCCTACAATGTTGACTTTCTTATTTTTGGTCTTTCAAAACCAGCTGTTATATTTTCATAAAAAAAGTGCCAACGAAAAAATCAACGCGCTCTAACAAAACAAAAGTTGGCATTGGTTCTGTATCTACATACTTACAACACAACAGCCAGTCCTAGTGGTTCGGGGGAAAAAAAAATAAAAACAGTATTTCAAGTGGAAAATTACTTTCACAGCTTTATGATGCGGAAATTATATGAAAAGTCATGATGCAACCACAAAAAAAACAGAAATCAACACACACTCTTACATAGAAGAGCAAGCAAAAAATAAAACGCCAACCTCCAAATCAAAAAGGCAAAAGAAACAAAAAAAAAATCTTTTGGAATAAAGAAAATAACAAGTAGAGAGGCGAAGCCAAACCACAGTTAAATGCAAACCAAAGCCATAATACAACAAACAGTTCAAAACTCATACTTACTAACTTCCTAATAAAACCCCTAAAAGAATTCCCTATTAAAGTAGCAAACATGAAAGAAACTCTCTGATTCTATTCGAATATTTTGAAAGTATCCGTCCAATACTTTCAATGTTTTACAAAGTAAGTGTAAGTGAGTATCTGCACGCAGAGAAAAACTATAGTTGTACATGTTTACAGTAACAATTTCAAAAATTTACAAATTTTTTTTAACAATATTATGTTAAATTTGCGAATCACCTGACTGTAGCAATCATATATATGATTGTAGTAATTAAGAACATTATTGTTGCAACGATTTTTATATTGAAGGGTTTTACCATATCATGTTGTCCTTGGATTACACAGTGCAACACGAAGAAATATAACCATATACGGACAACCCGTGTGTGCAAGTTTTGCACTTTTTTTATGGGACCCCAAAGATTTGGGACCTCGGTGCCATTTTTGCAAAAAAATTTATCATTTTCTTAGGCAAACATAAAGAACAAAATTTGTGATCATATAAAAAAAATTCCAAATAAATTTGTTTAAAACTTTACCATAATTTTTTTTTGGCGATTTTGATCTTGAAGATGAAGTTTTTTGATTTTATATGTTATGACTTTTGCGTACATGACTTTTGGCAAAACTGGGAGACACGGGTTTTTTTCTTTGGTATTTTATCACGTACTGGAGTCCGTATATGGTTATTTTCCATGACTTAAAAAATTACACACAGTGTTATGGTTACATATTTCGATATAACGATTCAACATCAACATGATGCCCACAAACATATATTTATTTACTGCAATCATATATATGATCGCTACAGTGATGTGAGTGGTAAGTTAAACATATAATGGTTGCCGTAATCATATACAAATCATATTAAACATAATATTTTTAAAAAACGTTTAAAAAATATTGAAATGGTTATGGTAAACATATACACGATATTTTTTTTCTGTGTGTATGTAAGCATTGTACTTTGTTTGTCTTTTGGTCATGAGTGAAAACATTTTCACTATTAGACGACGAAATTTGAAGCAAGATATGTATGTAAGTTAGTTTAGCTCACTCAAAGTATTTATGTTGATTTAAAATTTAATGGAAAGTTTCTTTTATTTAGTAAGTACGAGTCTTTTTAATTAGAAACATTAACAAAGAGAGCAAAAGTGCCAGTTTGCTTATTTAAAAGGAACCTTTCTTTATCATTGTTTTTCTTTTTGAGCACTTTTTCTACTCAAATGAAGCCTTTAAACTAAAATAGTTAAATCATTTTATTTAAATAAATGTGGAAATATGTAAATAAATGTACAAAGGACATTTAAGGATGCCAAGGCAAACTAAGAGCAATTGCAACTACAAACTACAATACAACAAAAAGTGAAAGGTAACTTGTTATGACATTTACATTTACATGAAAGACAATGTTGTCGTTGTTCTAGACTTGAAAGTCATTTCATTTCATGTTTTTTTTTTTTGCCTTTGTGCCTCTTCACTGCAGACAAAACAAACGTGTTTTAGTCATCATCAGCACCAGTGAGAAAAAAACAGTGAAACTAATTATGAAAAATGACCGAAGAATTTTAAATACTCAGAAGTAGCAAATCTGAAAAACTTAGGTGGTTCAAAAATTGGTCATCTGCGATTATCGGTGCTCCCAAGGTTAAAAATTGTGATACCGATTATTTCTTGTGATATTTAATTTTAGTAGTTCGCAGAATTTTCGGATGTATGCTTTTTATACCCTACACCAGCACAGGGGGATGGGGTATATCAGTATACCGATGACTGACTGTCCATGTAAGGACGAAGCCTATTAAAAATTCTAAAAATCGGTCCAGTATTACACCTAGCCACTATACAAATGTCCTCCCACATAGGACTTTATAGAGCATATAGAAATTAATCACACTGACTATAGTATCTCACAGTTTATGCAATGACAGCAAGTCAAATGTCAATGTTACAATTATGAACATTACCACAAAAAGGTCCACCAGGAAAAAAACTAAAGTGTTAATTTTTTTCTGCATTATATTAATACAATTTCGAAATGTTAATAAAATTGCACTTTAGCTTAGTTTTTAACATAAGAAAATTTACTTAAAAATTTAAATATATTTTTTCTTGCTCGTAATGACATTTTCTCTTTAGTTTTTTTCGCTCACATATTTATATCATAATTGCTTACATCTGATGACATCTTTCTATAAAATAACAGATTAATATAAACAAAGTTAAAAGAGGCCAAGCTCGATTTACCGTATAATTTGTATTTTTCTAATGTCGCGTTCTTATACCTAACATCTTATGTTATCCGTAAGCCGTAATCGTTTTAATCAGTGGCTGAAAAATGTAAATCAAATCAAAATTTACTTGCTTTAACTAAAAGAAGTCTAACAAATCATTTTATTTTAATTTTCAAGCTGTGTCGCCTTCGCTATCGTAAGTGCATTCCTTTGCACAAGCAAGTATTTATATTATTTTATCTTGGAAAAAATAAAGGAACAACAATGCGTTACTTGGGAAAAGTTAAAAGAGATCCACTAAAGTGTACATAATGCGATAAAGCAGCTGAATAGATATCAACATTCGACAGCTCCAGAATGAAATAAGGGAAAATATCGTATAAGAAAAAAAGTCTGCTGCAAGCAGACATTGGCAAAAGCCCTAAAGATGGCAGCAAATTACCAGTGGGCTTAGTTAAAGTTATTGAACCACCTTTCGGAAGTAAATTTTGAGTTGAAATTGCTTGAACTGAGCCTTGTTCAAAATGTGACGGAAAAATATAAAATTTATAAAATGTTCCAATTCGCAGATTTTTATATATTTTATAGATGCAATCGTAAACGAGATATATTTTTTTTCGCGTTTTTGATCCCAGGATTATTGCTAATAGTATATGAAAGCAACAAGATGAAAAAATCGCATTTTGCCCAAACACAGTGCTATTGATATGCTATCAATAAATGGAAACTTGAAAGGTGTACGAATGTCGCGTTCTTAACCATGGATATTCCCTTATTTAGATGTGGTATATTTTATTGACAGCGAAACTGCCACATTATAATTATTAAATATTGCTGTGTACCAGGCCATAATCAAATTCTAGGCAACGAAAGTGTAGTATTGATGTAAACCTACTTCCGAATGTTATGAAATGGTATACAGAAAAGTGGATAAATCGGTGAAAAGAGTCGGACAGTTGGAAACAAACTAAATACTTATGGGATGGAATCAATATCAAGATATTTTTTCCAATAGTAAGAGGCTTTTGGAAGTTAATAGAAAGCAATTGAGAATGAGTATTAATGTTACACTTTATTAATATAACAACCCTTTATTAATATAAATTTACACAACAATTTAAAAACTCACTTCCTTTTAATACTCACACTGCATTACCACTATAATGTAATGTATAATTTTAATGCAGTTGATGTTAATTCTAACAGCGCCAATGATAAACTAACTCACTGCAGCATGCTGTTACTATTTATATACACAGTACCATTTTCTAGTTTCATGAATTATCTAAGGGACAAAACTAGTATTTTCTATTTCTAGAGCTGCGACATATTATTCTCTGTGGATGCCGATGGTTATTAGAACCAGTGTCAACCATTTCAACCTAACCTATCTTTTTGTAGAATTAACGAATTATTGCTACATTCTCAAAATTAATGCCAATAAATTTAATTATATTCGATATCAGTTCCTCCATTCCCACTGTCCCCCTTGGACTTGTTAATAGTGTCTAACATGTTTTAGTTGCATTGTAGCGTGTGTATCATCCATTCAGTAGACATTTTTCTCTTTACCAACACGTGGTAGACTTTTTCAGAAAAACAAAACAGAAAAAGTGGAGCATATAACAAAAACTACTATGGAAAAGCGTCTGCATAGTTTCATTTAAAGTTTCGTTATGTGTCTAAAATGGCTGGCTGGCTGACTGGCTGGCTGTTCATGTAGTTGATGTGCGTTTGTATTTCAATGATAAATGTAATTTCTCTATTCTGCACCGTCGTTACTCGTCTGCACTAACACTATTGTATTGCAATTATCTGCCATGTTAAATTGAGAGAATATGCAAGAAACATGTTCAAGTATCCAGAGCCTAGACCTATTGTTTGTAATGTTTTTAAGGAAAACGAGTAGTTGTTGTCCTTGTAGTGTTGTTGCAGTTGCTGTTGCTTGAGCTGTATCTGTTTAACAGCCTTATTTGCCTATTTACGGTCTTGAGTTTTAGTTTTTCTTGTTTTCAAAATAACCTTCAGTGTAGGGGATAACGAAACATATGGATTTTTAATTCATTTGGTTAACTTACTTTACTTTTTCAAAAAAGTAGTAGAAATACTACTTTTCATAGTTTTTATCAAAAAAGGTAAAATAAAACACTAACTTGAGATCAGCAGCATATAATCATAAAATCCATAGAGTATATTTTAAAATGATAAGTATGATGATCAATAAAAATCTTCCAGATAAATAATACTGATCTTACGATTCGACCATCTGCTTTTCTATAAGACTACACTGCACGTATTTATTTACACTACTACTGCAACCACTTTGTTTAGTTATACTTGAAGTCTCATCATTTCAAATAAAATGAAATTTCTTAATTGAAGTAGTTTTCTATACAGCAGCATTGTAGCAGCAGCAACTACGAAAAAAGTTTTCACTTACTTTTGTTTAAACACCATTTTCTATGGTCTCTAAGACGCATCATAAGAACTCGTAAATTTTTCACTGCTGTTGTAAATATTTAAGTGTGATTTAAGTTTTTACTACTGCCAAACTTTTAGCCTTAATTTGGTGGTTTAAGTTTTAAATGAATGAATAAATGAATAAAATATAATTAGTTTTGAAGCCCATTAAATGGAACCTTTTATTGTTACGAAAACTTCTCCAGCTACTAAATAAGTAAAAATAAAGTTTTTTTTTTTTGGAAAGTTTGAGTATGAAGTAGTTTAAAAGCATTAAATCGAGCAACAATTGTTAGTAAATAAAATAATGAAACTATAATGGAAAATTTCCAACAATTGTAAATAATTGAATGATAACAAAGGACATGGTGGTAAGTGCAAAATATTAGAGGAGATAAAGGAAACAAATAAATGCCATGGAAAATCCAAATAAATGATTTTCTCTTATTTTGTGAGTTAAAATGCAATGAGCTTTTAAAAATCAAATTTCTAAAGCTCCTACTTTAAAAAAAAATAACAGAAATACAATTTTTTTTTTTTTAAAAGAAGTAGTAGTACTATAAATACTGCTTTTACAAAGTAGTAGAATACTAGAAAACTTGATGTCGATCACAGTTTTCTATAGAAAACTTGATGTCGATCACAGTTTTCTATAGAAAACTTGATGTCGATCACAGTTTTCTATAGAAAACTTAATGTCGATCACAGTTTTCTATAGAAAACTTAATGTCGATCACAGTTTTCTATAGAAAACTTAATGTCGATCACAGTTTTCTATAGAAAACTTAATGTCGATCACAGTTTTCTATAGAAAACTTGATGTCGATCACAGTTTTCTATAGAAAACTTGATGTCGATCACAGTTTTCTATAGAAAACTTGATGTCGATCACAGTTTTCTATAGAAAACTTGATGTCGATCACAGTTTTCTATAGAAAACTTGATGTCGATCACAGTTTTCTATAGAAAACTTGATGTCGATCACAATTTTCTATAGAAAACTTGATGTCGATCACAGTTTTCTATAGAAAACTTGATGTCGATCACAGTTTTCTATAGAAAACTTGATGTCGATCACAGTTTTCTATAGAAAACTTGATGTCGATCACAGTTTTCTATAGAAAACTTAATGTCGATCACAGTTTTCTATAGAAAACTTAATGTCGATCACAGTTTTCTATAGAAAACTTAATGTCGATCACAGTTTTCTATAGATAACTTAATGTCGATCACAGTTTTCTATAGAAAACTTAATGTCGATCACAGTTTTCTATAGAAAACTTAATGTCGATCACAGTTTTCTATAGAAAACTTAATGTCGATCACAGTTTTCTATAGAAAACTTGATGTCGATCACAGTTTTCTATAGAAAACTTGATGTCGATCACAGTTTTCTATAGAAAACTTGATGTCGATCACAGTTTTCTATAGAAAACTTGATGTCGATCACAGTTTTCTATAGAAAACTTGATGTCGATCACAGTTTTCTATAGAAAACTTGATGTCGATCACAGTTTTCTATAGAAAACTTGATGTCGATCACAGTTTTCTATAGAAAACTTGATGTCGATCACAGTTTTCTATAGAAAACTTGATGTCGATCACAGTTTTCTATAGAAAACTTGATGTCGATCACAGTTTTCTATAGAAAACTTGATGTCGATCACAGTTTTCTATAGAAAACTTGATGTCGATCACAGTTTTCTATAGAAAACTTGATGTCGATCACAGTTTTCTATAGAAAACTTGATGTCGATCACAGTTTTCTATAGAAAACTTGATGTCGATCACAGTTTTCTATAGAAAACTTGATGTCGATCACAGTTTTCTATAGAAAACTTGATGTCGATCACAGTTTTCTATAGAAAACTTGATGTCGATCACAGTTTTCTATAGAAAACTTGATGTCGATCACAGTTTTCTATAGAAAACTTGATGTCGATCACAGTTTTCTATAGAAAACTTGATGTCGATCACAGTTTTCTATAGAAAACTTGATGTCGATCACAGTTTTCTATAGAAAACTTGATGTCGATCACAGTTTTCTATAGAAAACTTGATGTCGATCACAGTTTTCTATAGAAAACTTGATGTCGATCACAGTTTTCTATAGAAAACTTGATGTCGATCACAGTTTTCTATAGAAAACTTGATGTCGATCACAGTTTTCTATAGAAAACTTGATGTCGATCACAGTTTTCTATAGAAAACTTGATGTCGATCACAGTTTTCTATAGAAAACTTGATGTCGATCACAGTTTTCTATAGAAAACTTGATGTCGATCACAGTTTTCTATAGAAAACTTGATGTCGATCAAAGTTTTCTATAGAAAACTTGATGTCGATCACAGTTTTCTATAGAAAACTTGATGTCGATCAAAGTTTTCTATAGAAAACTTGATGTCGATCACAGTTTTCTATAGAAAACTTAATGTCGATCACAGTTTTCTATAGAAAACTTAATGTCGATCACAGTTTTCTATAGAAAACTTAATGTCGATCACAGTTTTCTATAGAAAACTTAATGTCGATCACAGTTTTCTATAGAAAACTTAATGTCGATCACAGTTTTCTATAGAAAACTTAATGTCGATCACAGTTTTCTATAGAAAACTTGATGTCGATCACAGTTTTCTATAGAAAACTTAATGTCGATCACAGTTTTCTATAGAAAACTTGATGTCGATCACAGTTTTCTATAGAAAACTTGATGTCGATCACAGTTTTCTATAGAAAACTTGATGTCGATCACAGTTTTCTATAGAAAACTTGATGTCGATCACAGTTTTCTATAGAAAACTTGATGTCGATCACAGTTTTCTATAGAAAACTTGATGTCGATCACAGTTTTCTATAGAAAACTTGATGTCGATCACAGTTTTCTATAGAAAACTTGATATCGATCACAGTTTTCTATAGAAAACTTGATGTCGATCACAGTTTTCTATAGAAAACTTGATGTCGATCACAGTTTTCTATAGAAAACTTGATGTCGATCACAGTTTTCTATAGAAAACTTGATGTCGATCACAGTTTTCTATAGAAAACTTGATGTCGATCACAGTTTTCTATAGAAAACTTGATGTCGATCACAGTTTTCTATAGAAAACTTGATGTCGATCACAGTTTTCTATAGAAAACTTGATGTCGATCACAGTTTTCTATAGAAAACTTGATGTCGATCACAGTTTTCTATAGAAAACTTGATGTCGATCACAGTTTTCTATAGAAAACTTGATGTCGATCACAGTTTTCTATAGAAAACTTGATGTCGATCACAGTTTTCTATAGAAAACTTGATGTCGATCACAGTTTTCTATAGAAAACTTGATGTCGATCACAGTTTTCTATAGAAAACTTGATGTCGATCACAGTTTTCTATAGAAAACTTGATGTCGATCACAGTTTTCTATAGAAAACTTGATGTCGATCACAGTTTTCTATAGAAAACTTGATGTCGATCACAGTTTTCTATAGAAAACTTGATGTCGATCACAGTTTTCTATAGAAAACTTGATGTCGATCACAGTTTTCTATAGAAAACTTGATGTCGATCACAGTTTTCTATAGAAAACTTGATGTCGATCACAGTTTTCTACGTACATACATATTTATGTATTTTATATTTAATTTGTAAAATAAAATAAAACTTTCCTGCCCACATATTCCAATTGCTCTACTACATTTGAGAATGAAAGAAAGCAAACCACATAAATAATAAGGACTCGTATAGTTTCTTATTTCAACTACATACTTAAATTACTTCAAAACAATAAAGTTTCTTGGAAACCAAAAAGAAAAGTAACACACTTACTACTCGTTGGCCACAAATAAACAATTTTCTTTAGAACTTTGCTAAATCACTGGGTGGAATAGAAAAGATTCCCAATTTATGTGTTATGAAATTAAGAACTTGAATTAAAAGCAACCAACCACACTTGAAAACAAACAAAATTATAAATTTCTGAAGTTGTTTAGAAACCTTAAACTTCTAAAACTTGCAAACAAATAAGCAACGAAAAGGCGGTAAGAGAAATGCAAGCAAAAACTGAATTGTAAACAATTAATGTGGAGGGGAAACCTATAAAATGTTGTTTAAAGGTTAATCGTATCATTGATTTGACATGTGTTTTCACGCTAAAATAATGTTATTTCAAAGGAATTGTAGAGAAAAAAAAGTGCTAAATTAAACAAGATATTAAATTACAATTACATTTTAACTGAGGTATTAAATAGAGTGAGTGGTGTGCATATGTTTGGTTTTTAAAACATGACCTTAAACAAACTACAATTCAAATTTTATATGTTTCTACTGACAGTTATTTAAACATGCACCCCATTAAACAAGCTGACAAACAAATGTATGGCTGTAATGTGTTTTAAAATTTACTGGTGTAATTGTACAAGGGGAAGGTAGGAGAAAAGAAGCTACTTTTTTAAAACAAATTTAAAAATTTTTACGAAAATAATCTCAAATTGGTGACTATCGCAAATCTGTATCTAGAGTATAATGATCATACATTGATCATGAGGATCATCTTAGCTGACGATCACAGTTCTCTATAGAAAACTGGCTAATGATCACAGTTGCATTAGAAAACTTTATGGAAAATCCAAGTTTTGAACTTGGCGTAACCTCCCAGCATGGACTGCAAATATACAATTACATTTGTGTGTGTCTGTCCGTATGTCTGCTTACTTAAGTGTAAATAATACTTGATTAACATAAACATTTGTTCTGTTTGACATTAGTTGTTGTTGTTATTGCAGGAGTTGTTGTAGTTTGTTGATTTTAGATAGTATTTTGTTTTTAATTTCACCAACTTTATTGGTTTCAATTAAATTTAACTGCATGACACACCACACAAATCGTAAGTCAGTTAGTCAGGCAGTCAGTCAAAATTCTGTTTATTTAATAAAGTTTTTCTGCACACTTTTTTGTTTAATTTGATATTTTCAAATAAACATGCAACACATCATCAGCACGTCATCATTATCTCTGGTTTTTTTGCACATGAATCTACAAACCAATGATGACTTTTCAAACCCTGGTATTAATTTAAAAAGAGAAAAACTGTGGAGAATGAGGACAATTCTATGAAAAGTGGACATATCATAATAATAAATTCAAATTGATATTCATAAACGTACGAAATACAAATGCAAATATGAATGAATGAATATTCACCGAGAATACGAGCTAGCTGTGTGTCATGCATCAACATAAATGTCATTAAGTCAGTCAAACGTCAGTGTATTTACACACCAACAACAGCAATTGGGGGAGAAAAATGAAAGAAGAATAAAAAAAAACAACCAACACTGGAACTATAAAATGGTTACAGTCATACTGGGAGATGATGAGATTTTGATTTTCTGTGGTCAACCACACAATGACGTGTTGTGGTCAAAATTCTAGTTTTATTTTTAACCCTCCCTCATTTACATGTCAAACGTTATAGAAAAATGGGAAAAAAGGACTAAATCATTTTACACAGAAAATATAATTTATACATCATTAAATTGACAATAATTCCCTGCAGAGGTTTTCAAATATAACACAAAAACTTAACTTTATTATTGTTTAATTTGAAATTAAAGTATTTAAATATTAAAACTTTTATGTTTATAAATCGACCGCTTTAACCACATTGTCTACATTTGTTAAATAAAGGTTTTAGTTTTTTTTTTTTATTTATGGTATATTTTAAATATATCGTCACATAAATCGTTATTGGCAGAAAAAAAATATCCATATTTTATTTTAGAGTACAAAATATATTATTCACAATTTTATTGTTTTTATTTCATATATTCTATAAAGTGCAGGAAAAAAAATTGTTAAATTGTCACACCTTTATTTCAGAAAAAAAATATAATACATTTCCTCGTTTGTTCTTGGTCCAATATGTATGTTTTCTCATATTTTATCCCCGTGTTAAATGGTGTGTGGTTTTAAACATTTATCATGCGAGTTTCATACTATAGTAAATTACGAGGGTTGTTGTATAAATGTAAAGACTCTAAAATAACTGGCTAAAAGCAAATGCAAATTACATTAAAAATGCTCATCTGTAAAAAAATATATTACTATATATATCACAGTGCCATCATTTATTATTTTCATGAATTATCTAAGGGACCAAACTAGCAGCTTTAATGTTAATTTTAGCAGCTTCAACAGTTAAATTTGTCATACTTATAAACAATGTTATCAACATGTTGATAAGTAGAAGTTTATACTGATGAATGAATGTTGCAAATAGCCGCTACAGACCGTTAAATTCAAGTTGATAATGTAAGAATACAATATGTAAGCTATCTTTTTGAGAATTTTGCTATTGAAAATCTGCAAAAACATTTTTTCGTTTATAAAAATAAAAAATCTTAGGCTGTGCCGAATCTTATATACCCTTCACCAAATTATACGTAAACATATTTTTTTTGTTAAATATTTTTATTTAAACAAAGATAATTTTTTTTAATTCTTTTAAATTTTTTTTCCAAATTGTTTTTAATAATTGTTAAGTTTTTTCCAATTTTTTTTTTTTAATTTTTAAAATAATTTATTCCAAAAAAAAATTTTTTGATAAAAAAAAAATCGGGTTAAAAAATATTTTTCCTTCACTCGAACATCGTCGCAATGTGGGTTGTGTTTCACTGTTCTACCGATACTACAATAGTATGTGCTCTGCAGATATTAGGGAACTTGTTCCCGAAATCCGTAGTTTTTTACGCAACACACGTTCTTCGGCATGGGCTCACCAATTCGTTGTCGACTGGACAGTGAATCGCACAACACATTACAGAGAAATGTAGAAATTACAAACGGAATGACAAACTTATATATACCCTTGCCAATCATGGCGAAGGTATAATAAAATATTTTAAAAGTACCATATTGGTCTGCAGAGAAGACGAATGATTATTGGTTATATTAGTAGTACTAATTTAGTATATAACTGGATTGACTCATTAGAGAAAGGTCACAATTAGAGTTTATTATACCCTTCACCATGAGTATCGAGGGTATGGTATATAAGTTTGTCATTCTGTTTGTAATTTCTACTTTTTTCATTTGCGACCCCACAAAGTATATATACATATATTCTGGATCGTTATAGATAGCGTAGTCGATAAAGCCATGTCAGTCGTTATTTTGAAATCAACTTTCCGTAGCCCCCAAATAACTTACAACATGATTGATACATCAATATATCGGGAATTCTACCGACTCTGTTGCTATTTAAAATCGAGAAAATTTGCCCACAAATGACTGAAGGAAAACAACCGGGACAACCTCGATTTTTTGCCAATTTTTTATCTATATCTGAATTACTAAGTCATTAATGTCGACAATTTGGATATCTAATGATAGATATTTCACACTTCATTGCAACGATGTATGTATATAAGGCTATATTAAATTGGACCTACAATAGGTCAAAATCAAAAAAAAAAAAAAAAAAATTTTACCCGAATTTTTTTCACTAAACATTTTTTTTTCAATAATAAAATTGGAAAAAAACTTAAAACCAATTTCGAAAAAAAATTGGTTTATATAAACAAATCTAGCAACCATATATTTTTAAAATTAAAATTGGATAAAAAGTTTACTTTTCATAAATAGAAAAATTCGACTATTTATTAAAAAATTCGAGAAATCGACTTTAGTTTCAATATGAAAGAATCACTGTTAATTGAGCTTAGTTTTAACTTGTTGTTGATAGAAAGATTGCATTAGATTCAAAATTTCAACAAAAACAATCAATATCTTTTGTCACTAAAATCTGATTTTGACCAAAAAGCAGAAATAAATTTTGGAAAATCGAAGAGTTACAGCGACTGCAATTATGCACCAGAGTTTCCATATGAAAAATGATCTAACTCCAGCTCAAATCACAACAAAACTTATCAAACACCTGACGTACATTTAAAGTACTACTACCTCTTCGACTACAAGTAGTCGTCTGTACAAATGTATACAGAATTTACATTATTGTAGAAAAAACTCTTACACGTACATAGTTTACATTCAAGTTTGTACAAAAGTATTTTTTGCATTGTATAAAACATTATTACTGCGGATTTTATAACAAACCGCATATGTTTCTTTTCTATATTTTTTTCAGTTCTTTCTTAATTTTTGTCTGAATATTATATAAAATATGTTTGTGATCATAAATAATGAAAAACTATTTTTATGGTACACCAAGGAGAGATTCTAAAAAAAAGTGTTACCTCTATCTTTGTTTAATATGATGACAATTTTAGAGTTGAAATAATGTTGTAATTTTGCCACAAAGAAGAAACTTTATAGTGTTTGCATATAGGAAATGTTAAAAAAAAAATGTATGGATATGAGCAACATATGAATTTAATATAAATCATACGCCATGATTACCTTATTATTCTTGGTATGTAATTTATCTTAATCTATTACTTTTTCCATTACCCTAAATATTAATCAAGCTTATTAGCCCAGAATAACGAAGTTAGTTTGACCCTAATCCAACATAAAGTTCTTACTTACTTCTACCCAATACTATTGTATAATCCCGAACAAACCCTAAATTTCCAATTCCCTAAAACTAGTATTTCATGCTTATCGATGTATATAAAATTATGCTAATGAGAAACTCATATTGACAAAATGAGTAGAAAACATGATAATAAGAAAAAGAAAATCAACAAAAAGGAAACAAATAAACTGTTGCTGGTTTCCTTTCACCAAATGCCATGAACTATTTCCATTATTCTTCATCATCAGGAATGATAATGAAGAATAATCATTATCCAACCATGTTGCAAACACTATTATGGCAAGAATACTAGAAGTAGAGAAATATTCGTACAAGTGTAATAAGTAGAAACATCATAATAAAGAATAAATGTAGAAAGAAGTAGAAAATGAGCAGGAATAAGCAGATGAAAGAGATATGTTTGTATTTTCCATTGACTTACCACATTTTAACTCAAGTAGAATTTATGGATGCGCTGAAAAAAAATACACACAAAAAATCTGTAATGAAAAAATATATTAGTTGGGTGTAACAAAGGATTTAAAGGAATTTAATTTTAAAATGTCATGGTAAGTAAGTATTGAAATAATTATCGAATTTTGTATTGCGAGAAATTAAGACGAAATAGAATTAGTTTATCAACATGTTGCTGAGATATTTGCCCCAAACATGTTTCAATAACATTTTCTGTTTAAACATGTGACTGCTAAATTTTCTCTTCAAACAAGTTGCTGAAATATTTATGCTATAAACATGTTGCTACAATATTTAACCTATAAACATGTTTCTCCAACATTTGTTCTATAAGTATGCTGCTTTAACATTATCATATTGCTGTGTACATATTGTTGCAACATTTGCTACATTTTAACTTCATACATGTAGCTGCAACATTTTTTCTCCAAACGTGTTGCTGCAGTTTTAGTTTTTAAACATGATGCTGCAACATTTTTTTCTATAAAAATGTGTGTGCAACATTATTTTTCTGAAAACATGATGCTGACACATTTATTTATAAACATGTTGCTGCAACATTATTTGTATTAACATGTTTCTGGAACATTTTTTTCTAAACATTTTGCAGCACCATTTTTACTATAAACATGTTGCTGAATGATATTTTCCATAAACATGTTGCTGAAGCATTTTTACTATAAACATGTTGCTTCAATATTTTTTCTATAAACATGGTACAGGAACATTCATATTTTAATAAACATATTGCTGCAACATTTTTACTATAAACATCTTGATGCAACATTTTTAATACAAACATGTTGCTGGAACATTCATATTTTCTATAAACATATTACTTAAACATTTTTTCTATAAACATTCATATTTTCTATAAACATATTGCTTAAACATTTTTTCAATAAACATGTAGCTGCAACATTTTTTCTATAAACATGTTGCTGCAAAAAATTGTTTAATAACATATTGATGCAACATTATTTTTTATAAACATGTTGGTATAATATTATTTTTCTCCAAACATGTTGCTAAACATAATTTTATATAAGCGTGTTGCTGGAATTTTATTTTCTGCAACATTTTGTTTTCTATAAACTTCTTGTTCAAAATTTTATTTCTGTAAACATTTTGCTGCAACATTTGTTACTTTAATGTTTTTATGTCATCAATTAAAACCTAAAAACCTCTCCTTAAAAACGATTTCATTCCTTTAAACGCTCCCTGTTCCCTTTACCAGTAAAGAATTTACCTTATTTTTTCAACTATAAAATTAACAAACTGAAAAAAAACGACAACGAAAATGTAAAAGCTGGTGTTATCTGGAGCACAGGAAATTTATTCTATGAACCACATAAAAATGATGGAAACGATTTTCCTGTTAAATCTAAATTTTGTGTTTGTTTATCTCGTAAATTAAATCTGCCTTTTATAAGTGGGGCCGGGCCTAGTTTTGGTTTTTTGTGAAGCTGAACAATTTTATGATTTTTATATTACAAACATTTTTTTGGAAAGATACAGAGGATGCGTTCAAAAAAAAAAAAGCGAAGAAAAAGCAAAACAGTTTAAAATAAACAAAATAATTTTACGGTATTTGATTTAATACCTGCCCATTACAGGTAAAAAGTGAAAAAGAGAGAGAGCAGTCATAAACCTTCATCCATTGTTAAATTTTCAAAAGGAATAAATATAATAAAAAAAAGGTAAAATATGTTTGTAAATAAATAGTAAAAATGCTAATGAAATACGTGCTCAAGTTTAGATACATTTCACTTTACATTTGGTTTTGAAGTTTTGCAATAAAAAGTTTTTCGTTTTCTTTTTATTTAAATCATTTTTATTACACACACATTTTTGTACAGCGACATGTTATGGTTTTTGGGGTCTAAGAAAATTGTTATTTTTAAGCGTTCTCTTGTTAGTTTAAAAACCCAGTAGGGATTCCTTACAATTTCTAATAAGAACTTTGAAATATTTAAATTATTTCTTTATAATAAATTACAAACAGCTTTATTAACCTGCAACAATGAGCAAATCGCAATGTCTCTTAAGAATTAGCTAATATACTGTAATATTTGATTACATTTGAAAAGCCCTTTAAAATTTCTTATTTTTTCTTTTCTTTTGGGAGTTTAACACAATTTATATGTATTTGTTCTATAAAATAGTTGAAAGTTAAACTTAAATTTGATTAACTATATTCTGTTAGTCCAATTTCTTCGTATTTTAATAGAGTTATCATTAAATGAAGGGAATAATAGGAACTTTAAAAAAATCCTAACGTTAAAAGTAGAGAAAAATACATTTGACTAAACAAATTTACCTTTTATACTCCTAACGCACCCTGAGGCTTTTTTATGATGACCTGACCTTTTTTTATTGCTTTGTAAGACTTTTTTCATACGAATGTAACTTTTATTTACTTTATGGTTTTGCACATGTTCCTGCTGCAGTATCACGTACGGGTTTCCAAGCAAACTTCTCCACTAAACAAACAACAATATAAAGAAATTGTTTCTTTTTTAAATAATTTTGTTACAATTTAAACAAAGCTAACTAATTAAAGAATTTGTATTGAGATTTTGTAGAAATTGTTAATTAAGTAACAAATACGACTTATTTTACTGAGATCAAAAGAAATCCAGAGTTTTCTATTGGAAGCTATCATAAACCGCAATATTAATATATATATAGAGTCCAGCTTTTTTTCTCCAATTGTAGGCCCTTGTTAGGAATTTTATTATAACTCCAATAGAAAATTATTTTAAACTCTAAATTCACTTATAAACCAGGTAATTAATTAATCATAATACAGGAAAAACAGGCTTTAATTTATAAAACAAAACAACAATTGAAATAAAACCCTATTATTATTCTAAATATTTCATATGCATGTTTTTAATTTCTATAAACAAAATGTACCTACTTTTACTACATGAATGTTTATGAAAACAATTCAAACAAACAATGCCAAGCAAATTGTTTGTTTAACGACACAAACAAAAAACAATAGAAATGAAATGAATGCTTAAAATGAGCAAAACTGCCAATATACATGCAATTAAAACATTAATAAGGTGGCAGGCATATGAAAAAATGGGAGGAAAAAATATAATTATTTTCTATTTAAATTAAAGTTGAATTAAATCGGACCAAGTATACTTTAAGAATTTAATTTTTGTTTGCTTGCAACTTCAAACCAAAACAGTAGCAAAATAATAAATATAGATATGAATTTCGAAATAAATTAATTTTATTTGATATGAAGGTAAATATAGAAACTTATTAACAACGCATTTTTTTTAAAAATTCTTAAAAAATTTTTTTTTTTATAACAGGTTAAATTTTTTTCTATAAACATGTTGGATCATTATCTTCATAAACATATTGCTGCATAATTTTTTTTATAAACCAAAATTGCAATCGTGTAAAATTGTATCGTGAAATATGTTGCTGCAATAGTTTGTTATCAAACATGTTGCATCAAAGTTTTGTCTTCACACTTGTTGCTGCAACATTTCTACTTCAAAAATGTTGCTGCAACATTTTTACTTCAAACATGATGCTGCAACATTTTTACTTCAAACATGATGCTGCAACATTTTTACTTCAAAAATGTTGCTGATACATTTTTACTTCAAACATGTTGCTTCAAAGTTTTTACTTCCAACATGTTGCTGCAAAATTATTACTTCAAACATCAAAATTTTTACTTCAAACATGTTGCATCAACAGTTTTACTTCAAAGATGTTGCTTCAACATTTTTAATTCAGACGTTGCTTCAACATTTTTACTTCAAACATGTTGCTTAAAGATTTTTACTTCAAACATGTTGCATCAACATTTTTACTTCAAACATATTGCTTCAACATTTTTACTTCAAACATGTTGGGCAACATTTTTACTTCAAACATGTTGGGAAACATTTTTACTTCAAACATGTCGGGCAACATTTTTACTTCAAACATGTTGCAACAACATTTTTACTTCAAACATGTTGGCCAAAATTTTTACTTCCAACATGTTGCATCAAACATGTTGGGCAACATTTTTACTTCCAACATGTTGCTGCAACATTATTACTTCCAACATGTTGCTGCTACATTATTACTTCAAACATCCAAATTTTTACTTCAAACATGTTGCATCAACATTTTTACTTCAAAGATGTTGCTTCAACATTTTTACTTCAAACATGTTGCTTCAACATTTTTACTTCAAACATTTTGGGCAACATTTTTACTTCAAACATGTTGCAACAAAATTTTTACTTCCAACATGTTGCATCAAACATGTTGGGATACATTTTTACTTCAAACATGTTGGCCAACATTTTTACTACCAACATGTTGCATCAAACATGTTGAGCAACATTTTTACTTCAAACATGTTGGGCAACATTTATACTTCAAACATGTTGGGCAACATTTTTACTTCAAACATGTTGGGCAACATTTTTACTTCAAACATGTTGGGCAACATTTTTACTTCAAACATGTTGGGCAACATTTTTACTTCAAACATGTTGGGCAACATTTTTACTTCAAACATGTTGGGCAACATTTTTACTTCAAACATGTTGGGCAACATTTTTACTTCAAACATGTTGGGCAACATTTTTACTTCCAACATGTTGCAAAAAAATTTTTACTTCCAGCATGTTGCATCAAACATGTTGGGATACATTTTTACTTCAAACATGTTGGGAAACATTTTTACTTCCAACATGTTGCTGCAACATTATTACTTCCAACATCTTGCTGCAACATTATTACTTCAAACATCCAAATTTTTACTTCAAACATGTTGCATCAACATTTTCACTTCAAACATGTTGCATCAACATTTTTACTTCAAACATGTTGCATCAACATTTTTACTTCAAACATGTTGCATCAACATTTTTACTTCAAACATGTTGC
Source organism: Calliphora vicina (assembly GCF_958450345.1). Lineage (NCBI taxonomy): Eukaryota > Metazoa > Arthropoda > Insecta > Diptera > Calliphoridae > Calliphora > Calliphora vicina. The sequence goes on from NC_088781.1 coordinate 6,099,525, forward strand.
TTAAAGATTTTTACTTCCAACATGTTGCTTAAAGATTTTTACTTCCAACATGTTGCATCAACATTTTTACTTCAAACATGTTGCATCAAACATGTTGGGCAACATTTTTACTTTAAACATGTTGCATCAACATTTTTACTTCCAACATGTTGCATCCAATTTTTTACTTCCAACATGTTGCATCAACATTTATACTTCAAACATGTTGCATCAACATTTTTACTTCCAACATGTTGCATTAACATTTTTACTTCCAACATGTTGCATCAACATTTATACTTCAAACATGTTGCATCAACTTTTTACTTGAAACATTTTGTTGCAACATTTTTAATTGAAACATGTAGCATTAACATTTTTAATTCAAACATGTTGCTGCAACATTATTACTGTAAACATGTTGCTGAAACATTTTCTACAAACATGTTGCAGTATTTTCCACATTTTCCATTTGCGACCGTTCTGGACGTTATAGATAGCAGAGTTGATGTAGCCATGTCCGTTTATTTGTCTGTATGTTGAAATCAACTTTCCAAAGCTCCCAAATAATTTACATACACGATTCATACATCAAAATACAAAGTCATAAGTATTGTTTAATATTTAAAGCCAATTAAATAGTAACACTGACCTTTTTTTCTAAAAAAAACTTCCTCGACATTTATCCTTATACATACATATACCAACCTAGCTGGTTGCGATGTCCTTATTTTTATTCAGTTTATATTTAACTCTACACGATTCGCATTGTTTTGTTTTAATTTGTTCTTTTCATTTTTATATTGTTAATATTTTTTGGTTTTCGTTTTTTTAATGATGTGTGTATAAAAATGTAACTAATGGTTGCTAATATTAAACTTTATGATGGTTAAGGGATTTAAACAAAAGTATAGAAAGAAAAAAACCACTACTTAAAATGTGAATACAAGGACAATCTGCCAGTAGTAACAAACAATACAGAAACAAAGGATATAATAGAGGATATGACTGCTATAAGTGTAAATGAATGTATGTATCTCCTTAACTGCGTGTATATGAGTAGTATAGAGTAGTAGTACGACGTATTTAATGTGTCTGGCGCGACTTTTCACTTAATTTTCATTATATCCGGTTTGCATTTTTCTCATATTACAAATTTCTGTTTGGTTTTTTTTGGTCTCTTTATATGACTGTAATATGTACGTTCGTGTGCGGTCTGAAAATCGTGCCACTAATTATGTGTTTTATATGTTTCGCCAAGAAATAAAAACAAAAACCCAACCCAATTCATGCCCCCTGCATCATCATAGCACCATCAAACATTCACTGGCTGGAGTTTGAGTTAAAGTTTCGGTTTTGTTTAAGTATCTTTGCTTTTGAGATTATTTACATTGTTAGCGTGATTTAAAGCCATTTCCAGAAGGTAACAGCAGTAGCTGCTTGTTATTATTTTATTTTTATAGAAATATAAATATTTTGTTTGTTTTTTGTTTTTATCCTCATATTTGGTAATAATATTTTAGTCAGGTTTGCTTGGTTTTTGTGGCCGCCAAAAAGAAAAAAAAGCACACTAACGAAAAAAAATGTTGCATGTATGAACAACCACTTTAGATTGTTTCATATTGTGGCGTTATAAAAATTTTTCATTTCTTATTATGTTTTATAGTTTACTTTATAACGAGGGCAAATTAAAAAAGCATTCAACTATATGAAAATAATTTTGTTTCAATCCAGGTTGAATTTTTGTCATATGTCCACTGGTGTTATAATACCTTCTTTTTTTATTGAAAGTATAACTTTTAAATTGAACCTCTTTACTAATTTGAATGTTCAATGTCAGCAGTGCTGTATGTTGCCACAAACAGTAAGAGCCTACAACGGGGTGGCAAACACAGCCTTTTATGTTTTTAGCCGTTGTCATATATGCGAAACTGTCTCATTTATTATATTCAGAAGTCAAAAATTTAATACACAATCGTTTATTTTGTTCCGTTTATTTTTATTTGCGACTTACAAAAGGAAAATACCCCCCAAAAAAAAGAGCAACCAAAAATAAAGCCTTTTGTTACATATTTGTAGCAACAAATTTCTCTTCTACTTCTACAAGGATTTTCGTTTCATGCTCAGAAGGAGAAGAAGTTGGCCCTATAATCATAATCATGCAATTTATGGCCTTTTATCGCTGTTTATTGTCATGCAACAGTATGTTGACGCTATTCTTTCGCACATTCCGTTTTTAAGGTTCTTCTCAATGCTGGTTTTGTTAGGTTTGACAAAAGGATTCAGCAGAGCTTATCTTTCAGTTAGAGTTTTTTGTATTTCGGTGAAATATTAACAATGAAATTCTTATAATTTCATACTGGGTAATAATAGTTAAGCTGCTTATTATGATTGATAAAAATTATTGGTATAACAAGTGTGTTTGGCGTCATATGTATCAAAGTATTGTGTGGATTATCATGTGTGTTTATAGCGAAAAATAGCTTGTTAGAAGATTAAAATAAATACCAATAAAGAAATCAAATTATTTCAAATTGAAAAGGGATAAATCGATGGAAAAGGGAGGAGTATTAAGATTTGTAATTTTTTTTTTAAGAATTAAAAAAGTAATAATTGGTTATGAAGGTCAACCACAATAGGACCAGACTTCTCATAAATCCAATTATTCTGTTTGTGGAAGCCCTTCCGAGACACTTCGATCTACTCTTCCCTAATACTAGGTCATCAGATTCTTTACTATTTTTTGACATAATATTCCAATCCAAAGCAAATTTTGGATATCTAAGTCCACAATGACCGGCAAGTAGTCCTGCAAGTACTAAAATATGGGTTTTTGAAGAAATATCAATTTCTGGGATTTATCCATGGACACAGTAATATGTTACAAATTGATATTCATGCGATTAAGAAGAAGATTGTTGTAATAACGACGGCAAAACTTTCTGCATTATTTTACTTTTTGAGACTTACTTGAGACAATTTACGCGGGATAAGGGAGAATTTTTTTCTGTTTACACTTGCGCACAATCAACTTGCGCAACTAGTGAATGAACCAACACATATTTGATGTGATGATGAAGTAGATGTTTTTGCACCTCTTGGTAATTCGGATCATTGTACCATTTCCGCATCCTTTTCGCTCTCCGCACTTCGTAATGTTTCACAACTAGGTACTTTTATGTACGAAAGGCTCATTGGGCTGAGTTCAACGATTTTTTCAGCATTTTAATTGGAAGCTCTGTTTCTTGGACAACATAATTATGATGGGGATGAAAACCTTCATTCCAACAAAGAAAATTTCGATTAAATCTATGGAAAAGTCCTGGTTTAATCAGAAGTGTAAAATTGCAATCAGATCCAGAGAGGAAGCATTTAGAATCTGACATGAAGCCGAAACATAATCGCTTCGCAAAAGGGTGAGATCTTCGTGTGTCAAAGTGCTGAGGAATGCAAAATCTCTACATGAGCAACGCCAAAGTTCTTGGTGCTCCCCGGGGTAGCAAAAGTTTTTGGTCATTCGTTAAAATAATAAAGGATAATGTTAGTTCCCCAATTCCGACACTCATTCGGACTCGGTTGATAAAGCTAAGCTTTTGGCTAACTTACAGGAAAGCAATCAACCACTACCCGAGCTTAAAAGAGTATAAGTATATTTTCTTTAGCGCTCGCACGGTTAAAAAGGTTTTAGAGGATCTCAATATAAACAAGTCTCCTGAACCGGATGGTACCCTCAACTGGTCTTGAAGCAGTGTTCTTCGACGCTAGCCCATCCGTTAGCAAACCTTTTCATTATATTACATAATGCCGAAAAATTTCCTTTATTGGAAGGTTGCTAATGTACCTGAAAATTATCGCCCAATAGCAATTTGTTCTGCACTTTCCAAAGTTATGGAGAGTATGGTCAACCACCATCTTGTGAAATATCTAAAGTAGAACAATTTACTTACCGATCGGCAGTACGGCTTTCGTAGAGTACGCTCTACGATGGACTTGCCTGCCTTCCTATCGGAAAAATGGTTTCGTTCCATTCACCGTTTTGGCGAAAGTAAAGTGGTGGCTCTAGATAATTCTTCTAAGGCATTCAATAGAGTGTGGTAGGATGCGCTTTTATCAAAACTTATTGCTTTTGGTGTGTTCGCACTATACGAGGTATTATAGATGGAATCTCATCAAACAAGTTCAAGATCAATTCGAGGGTACCGCAAAGCTCAGTAAACGAAATTCTACGTCAAACGTCCAAGCCCATCTATTATTTTGCAGATGACAGCAACATTTGCCATTCATATTTATTCAATTATTAGCCTGTCGGAGATAGTGGCAATGAGGCAAAACATGAATGATACGCTTAACCAAGATCTTGTGAAAAACTCTGAATGAGGTTGTGCGAATAGAGTTGATATTAATGCAATATTGTATGTTAACACACATCAGATCATGTTGATTCATATCTAGGCATGAGTATCCAGTGCGATGTCCGCTGGACAAAACACATTTTTCAAGTATCGAAAGAAGCATTCAAGTGCCTTGGTTTCCTAAAACGACTTAGGAAATACTTCACTCCATCTGACCTTACAATATCCAACTTACCACTTATATCCAACCCAAAATGGAATACAACTCTCATGTGTGGGCCGGTGCTTCGAAGTCTCGACCGAGTACAGGAGAGGGAGAAGGTGCTTATCGGTGACAGTAGGGTATCGAGCTCTATTGACTCACCCGAACATTGTTGTAATGTGGATTGTATTTCACTACTCCCTCCTACAACTTATTTTCCTAGTTCCAACATAATGCATTGCCACCTTCCATCCTTTTTTCAAGGGTTCCTATTAATAAACCACGATCTCGGAACAATGGTAGCTTCTAACTAAAAGTTCTGGTTATAACAACGTTTTTTTCATGTTCTATTCTCATTATTTGTTTGAAATCTAAATAATAAGAGTTCTTTTAAACTATTGCAATATCTTAATTTAAATTTCTTCTTATCTCTTTTCTTTTCGCAGCAAAAATTTAAATTATTCTCTCCCTAAATTATTCCAATTTCAGTTTCATTTTCTATTTGAAATTCCATTCAAATGCTCAACTCTAAATCCCAATCGTTACATATTGTATTACAGGATCAGCCAGCCAAGATGACTTCGATGATTTATTACTTAAACAACACAACACGAATAAGATTTTTGCCAAGAGAAGAAAAATCGAATAAAATGACACATGCTACGAGAACTAACTAGTACAGGCAGCTAGAGAAACTGTTTTAGGGAACAACAAAAGCAGGAAATGCAAAAAAAAGAAGATGAAAACTTAAGGACGTAAGAAGAATGAAGGAAGATGACAAATGTTTTGAATATTATAATATTCCAAAACACACATACACACATACATGTATTTGAAAGTTTGTATATATGTATAAACAATTTGTATAACATATAAACAAGTGTGTTAAGGATACAAATACTCCTACATATCCTTACACTCATACATTTAAGCAAACATGCAACGCATCCCTTGAATGTTGATGAATATATTGACATTTCATGTTTTTCTGTATGAGCGTGCCCTTTCTATGCTCCTAAGGCATGCATAAAGAATGATTGCTTTGAGTCTTAGTTTCAAGGTTTATTCAAACATATTTCTGCATATTCAATCATACGTGTTCTTCTTCTTACACAATGCCAACCCAAACCACCCAACCAATTTCCATGTAACAGTTCAAACTCTCCAATAGAAATGTCATGATGGTGTTGTATGGATATTCGCTTCCCAGCTGTTCTAGGAGTTAGTCCCGATCTAGTGATTTTACCCATCATTTAGGGTGGGAACTAGTTACTTCAATAGCTATGTGACCAGTTATTTTAACACGTGCATTCAAAGTACTGGATTTACATACTGGTTGCATAGCGTCAGTTACCTTACTAGCTACCAAACTGGTTACTTGATCAGCTATATAACTAATTATTTTATCATGTACGGGGGCTAATTGACCTCAAATAGTCAGATAAAAAGACATATCATAGACAGTTTAATAAAGGATTGCTTGTAAACAAACCTTCCTTCGACATCTCTCCAATGGATTGCTTTCTAAAGTGTTGTACAAAATAAACTTTTAAAGTGACTTCACTATAGGTTACTAAGAGACACTAAAGTGACTATTGACTTCAAGCTATGTTACATGGGATATCAGTATACTTAAGCAAAAATAAACTGTATGAGAATTATATCAAAACAATTTGTATAAGACCAGTTTGTGCGTATTACTCACAAAACGTTTAAAGTGACTACACTCCAGATTACTTAGAGACACTTAAGTGGCAAATGTGTCTTCACGCTAGATTACTTAGGATGTATAAAGTAACCAATTGTCTTCTCTCTGCACTACAAAGATACGTGTCAAATAACCTAAATATATAAATTGGATCCAGCCAAGTGATAAGACATTTGTGACAATTACTGCCTTTAACCCTAGGTCTCCACGTGGCAATTTTTATTGCTAAACACAAGCAATAACGTCGGCAGGACAACAGCACAGCGATTGCTGATTGCTTTAGGTGGAGAAAACGGTTGTGACAAATAAATATGTTCAATGCGAGAAGTTCTATGAAAAACTGATGTCTATTTTGCTTATATTTTGTGTTGAATGATTTTTTCACTAATTTCTTTGTTTTTTTACTTTTGGTACTTAAATAAATTAAATATATTGTTACGAAATTGTACTTGAATTCAAATATAACGATTTTAAGGGCTGATTTAAAAGTAGCATAATGCTTTCAAATAACAGTACTGTAATAGCAAACTGTAACATATCTATGGGCATTATTAAATAAAAGCTTTCAGTTGATTTGATCGTAAGTTGGCAACGCTGTATTCGAATTCGAATATTCAGTTAAAGAACATTATAGAAAGTACACCACAGATGGCGTATGTATTAGTAAGATTCGAATTTTGACAGTTTAAGAACAATCTAGAGTGCAGATGGCAGTGTTATAAATAGTGGCAGAGGTTGCAGTCGTGAGTCAGTTTATCAGAGACGCTTTTCGAATAAACATCAACTGAGTGCCTTAAAGTGTGTTGTGTTTTTCAAGTAAATTCGTGTACATTATAAATTGTGTCTGTATTTCTGGGAATTTACAAACGTGTATAAAAAAACATTGAGTGACTATTTAATTCTGTTGTTGTTGTACATTTGAATAAATAAAAAGTTGTTACCATTTTCAAACTATTAAACGGCTTTTATTTGCAATCAAAAGTATCCGGTTTATTTAAAGGAAATAAACCAAACGTTTTGAAAAGGTTAAAACGTAACAATATATAGAAAGAAGAAATTTTACATTAATGACAACTGAACTGACAGCTTATTGCTTAGCAATAATTGCTCAGGCAATCAGTAAAGCAATAATTGCGCAATGGATTGCTACATATGGCAAATTTGCTGACTACACTCGCAAATTTCATTGACGCAATCAAATTTGACAATTGCGGCAATAAATATTGCTACGTGGATAACTGGGGTAAGGGATACATTGACTACTTGCTTAACTGCTGGGTTGTAAGTATAATATTTGTGTGTATTTGTGTGCATAGGGAGCAAAATGTGACGTGTTGCATATCAATTTTAAATTGAAATTCACTGTTTTCTTTACCCTAAAAAAGGGGAACTCGGAGGCAAGAATGACAACAGCAACCAAAGTTACAAATGGAAATTTATACGAATAAGAAGAATATTAATGTAATAAACTCAACGAAATTTTCGGTAGGAAACTTTTTGACTTGTTTAACAGGGAAACTCATACTGCGGGGAATTAAATATTACTTATGCTTATGGAAAATGAACAAGTCGATTGTATTTCTGTTTTGTTAAGATGAAAACAATGTATTTAATGCATATTTATTAAGTAAATGTGAGGGTTGTAGGAATAGCATATTCATCATTTGAATCAGGGAAAAGTTGTTCGTAATTAACAGCCATACATTTCTTTTAACTTTGACTGCTTTAAAAATATCTCTTATTAACTTTTACTCCTTGAGAAATGCTCATACTTCTACCATAGATCAGTCTTTCCACAAAGTCATACTGTTGTTGAATGTCAATACCTCAATATTTGTTTTATTACAAATTTCATTTATTTCAAATAAATTAATTTATTTAACCAATTACTTACTTATATTTCAAAGCATTACAAGCAAGCTGCTAAATTTGTTAAATATTTATTTATTTTTAAACTATTTTGTAAACATTTGCGTAACATTTTAAACATTTTATCAAAATTATACATGTAAATTGCAAATAAATACAAATAAAATTCTGCTCCAATTAAATTTCAAATTCTTACATGTATTTATTTTCTACAACTTGTAAAAGCTAATATACTTAAATGAATATGTATGTATATGGTCCTTCCTACCATTACGTGACAAATGTACATTTATCGTGAAACGTCCACTCACACTCCCATTCAATTTTACTAAATGAGAAAAAAACACATCTCATCTCTTCTCAATTTAAAAACAATTTCCGTTATTATAATTGACAGATGGAAAACATGTAAGATAAATATTCTATTTTAGTTTATTTCTTTTTTTCTTGCTCATTTCCATGACCTTTTTTTGTAGGGAGCTCAAGTATAAATGTGTAGAGATGTAGATGTTGTGTTTAAATGTTTGCCAATAAAATAAATATTAATTTTGTATGTATTTTGTCAGGTCAGGAAATAGTTTTAATAAAGTTATTATTTTATGAATACAAGCAAAAGGAAATTTAACAAAATTGCATACAACAGCTAGTTTTATGTAAGTAGAACGAATTATCTTATTTGTTAATATTGTGCTACAAAACAACAAGTTAGAATCTTCTATATTATTCGGCTGTAACTAAAATTACACTCGCCACAACCGTGATAATCAGGGCTGAGATTTTCATGCAAATGCATGTTTGTAGTCAGTAACACAAAATCAATTTTGACAAATTAATTTTTCGAATCTGATAATTTGCAACAATTTTAGGTTTGCATATTTTGCTATTAAGGGCATATAATTTGCATACTTTACCATTTTTAAATTAATAAAAACCCTTTGGGTCTTAAGCTTGGTATATTCTTCGATTTCACGTAAAATAAATATGTCAAAATCCATATAAAACTAGTAAGAAAGTATGGTCGGTCAAACCCAACACTAAGTAAAAGAGCAAAAATATTTTTCTTTCAAAATTTCAATAATTTATATTTTTGAGTGATTTTCGGATGTGGGCCTTATATGGGAGCTATGACTAATTATGGACCGATCACCATGAAATTAGGTCGTGTGATTTATGTATATATTAAAGTTAAGTATGTTGAATTTCGTGTGTATACCAATTTTTAAGCGATTTATGGACTTTAAAGTGATTTTCGGAAGCCGGTCTATATGGGAGCTATGACTAATTATGGACCGATCGTAACAAAATTTGGTGACATGAATTTTGTATATACAAAACTTATTTGGAGCGGAACTTGTGGAGATACATATATAAATTAAACATTTATGACCGATAAAGTCCAATTTCGGAAGGACAATTGTATGGGAGCTAGGTGAAATAATGGACCGATTTCAGCAAGTTTCAAAAGACTTGGTCCTTGGGCAGAAAAAATAATATGTACCAAATTTGATCGAAATATCTTCAAAATTGCGAACTGTACTCTGCGCACAAGGTTTACATGGACAGCCAGCCGGACGGACGGACATCGTTTGATCGACTCAGAAAGTGATTCTAAGTCGATCGGTTTACTTTAAGGTGGGTGTTAGACTAATATTTTTGGGCGTTACAAACATCTGCACAAACGCATTATACCCTCCCCACTATGGTGGTGTAGGGTATAAAAACTATCAGTGAAAGGTTTGTTCAGTTGTTTATTCATTTGTTATTCAGTTGTTACTCAGCTTTTAATCGTGAAATGTTGCTAGCAAAACATTTTTCACACAAATTAAAATCGCCTTGATTTACAAAATATTTATATTGACTCGCATCCCACTAAGCGACCAAAAACCTCTTAAAAGAATGGACCTGAGCTTTTTTTGAGCAAAAAAAAAAATAAAAAAGGGCTCATTTTGAAAAAAGTTAGATTTTGAAAAAAAAATCAAAAATTGTATATCTTGAGTTGCCGATAGATATCCCACTGAGCGATCTTCAAGGAAAATATATAAGCTTTCTTTTGAGCAAAAAAAAATTAAAAAAGGGTCCATTTTGAAAAAAAGTCAACAAAGTTTTTGATTTTGCAAAAAAAGTCAAAAATTGTATGTTTTGAGTTACAAAACATTAATTTTGATAGATATCCAACTCGCATCCCACTAAGCAACCAAATAGGTCTTCAAGGAAAATATATAAGCTTTCTTTTGAGAAAAAAAGAGCCCATTTTGAAAAAAAGTCAAAAAAGTTTTGGATCTCGGAAAAAAAATATCAACAATTTTTTATTTTTGATTTGTTTTCGAAAGGTGAAGAAATAGCTATCTAAAATATTTGGGACACATTTTGCTAAGAACAATAGGTAAAAAGTTACATGGATGAGAAAAAACACGTGCTTGGGAAAATGTCATATTTTGACGCCTTCTTAGTCAAAGAGTTCTCGACCGATCTTGTTGAAAAATTGTGTCTGAATTACTATCCAATAGAACTAATGCCAATTGGAAGACATCGATTTCAAAAGTTGGTACACTTGACATGTAAATCCCCCATGTGTGTCACAAAAACTTTCGGCAAAATTTATTTTTTGTTATAGTCAAGAAAACAAAGTACATAAAGTACATAAAATTTTATGAAAATTCGAAAAGAATCCATCGATTTATATGATCTATATCTCATTTTGTTTCTATTATATGTGGCTTTACGATAAAGTAATAAATCTGAACAATTTCAGACGCTTTCGATTTTTCGTGATTTTTTTAAAACAAAAAAAAAATGCTATTTTCACGTAAAAAATATATATTTTTCTTCAATTTGTTATTATAACTCCGAAACTACTGAGCCGATTGCAACGCAATATATACGTGAATATTTGTACAGAGCATGGGGAAAATGTTTTCAAAATTCAATCAATCGAAAGAAGAATATTGTTACGTTTTAACCTTTTCAAAACGCTGGTTTATTTCCTTTAAATAAAGCGGATACTTTTGATAGCAAATAAAAGCCGTTTAGTAGTTTGAAAATGGTAACAACTCTTTATTTATTCAAATGTACAACAACAACAGAATTAAATAGTCAGTCAATGTTTTTTTTTATACACGTCTGTAAATTCATTATGCTACTTTTAAATCAGTTTACAAAAAACAAAAATTTTGTGAAAATGAGCGAATTCACTTAATTGTGAATAAATTCGAAAAGAATCAATCAATTTTTATGATCGATATCTCATTTTGTTTCTATTATATGTGGCTTTATGATAAAGTAATAAATCTGAACAATTTTAGTTGGCTTCCAATTTTCATGAGATTTTAAAACAAAAAAATTAGCTATTTTCACGTAAAATATATATATTTTTTTTTTCAAAATGTTATTATAACTCCGAAACTACTGAGCCGAATAAAACGAAATATATAAACGGATTAAAGGCTATGAAAATTTAAATTTTTCTAAGTTTATTTTAATAATATGGGCCTAACCATTTTTGAGTTATCATTTATTATGTGGTGAAACGTTTAACAAAATTTATAATTTTACTTTTAATGAAACATTAGAAAATTGGATACGAAATGTTTTTCAAATACAGATGTTTAACATAATTATGATCAGAAAGAATATTTCATTGAAATATGAACCCCGATTTACACTTATAATCCTGGTTTTTAAAATATTTAAAATAAAAAAATTGGGATTTGAGATATGTATGAAATTTAATGATTTCACTTGCTATCAGTTACGATGGTGATCTGTGATCATTCATATTTTCCAGTAAAAATTTAGTTTGTTATGAAAAATTAATAATCTAATATAAACCCGAATCTGCGATTTTTTTTTTTCTTTTTTCCAATAAAATAAAAAATAGAACAATATTCTTCCCTTCCTGCTGTCAACAACATTACGATTGAAATTGTACATTCCCTGACATTCCAAATACGATTTCTCACATTTCTGTTTAATATTTTACGCTACTTTATCACTGTCCATTTGTTAGCACTCACTCTCCACCACATACTGGAGCACACTTCAAAAATGTTTACACTTTTGGCTGAATTTATTTCACTGTTTTTTTTTTTTGTTTTTTATTTGTAGCCATTGCAAATCCATACACTCATTCAAACGAAATAAACTGACAAAGTTTATTTGTAAATTAATGGTTTGGAAATGTGTCTGTAAGTGACCCCCTTTTTTTAACACATTTCAAATACAAACAAACATAAAAAAGGACATGGTAATAGAAGGATTCGTTCCAATGATGAATGACGTGTAGATGAAAATTGACGCACTTTTCACAAAACCCAAAGAGTAGAGTACAATACAAAAACAAATGTAAAGAGAAATATACAAAATAAACATGAAGGGTGCATACATCAAAACTAGATTTCATTATACAACAAATACAAACAAACAAACATACTTTTGCAAAATGTCAATATGTAATATAAGTATGGATATGTGTTGACACATACTCTCTTGTATCTATGTATCTATGTGTATAGAAATATGTAGTGTAAAATACATAGAAATGTAATGCACGTAAATAATGAATGTGTGAGTGATGGTTAAGTTTATTACCTTCTCTTGCTACATGCAACATTTGTATGTGTTGCAATGTACACTTCAGCTAAACGTACTCGAACTCGTACTATGACATTTTTACTAACTACTCCATAATATTGCTGAGAGGGTGACAAGTGTGTCATTGTATAACAGCAACAACAGCAACAATTTTAAGGGTTTAAATATGTGAACTTTTTTCTACACACTTCTGTGCTGCACGATCAAAAAAGGAACAGCAAGCTGAGAATAAAAAAAACAGAAAATATTAAGAGCAAATGCTACGACTATAAGTCGTACAAATATGTGCTGGTATTTACTTAACTTATCACATTGACATAATCTAAGAAATGTACGAGTAAATGCCAGTAAGTTTTTTGTTTGCATTTCTATGTATGTTTGTCTGTCTGTCTGGGTCGTTTTTTTTTCTAAAGTATTAACAATATACCTTTAGTTTTTTCACTTCATCTTCTTGTGGCACTTATTATCGTTATTACTTTTAACATTTTTAAAATAAATGAAAACTTTAAGTTGAATACGACGAGTATTACCACATTAAAAGGAAATTCCTTTAGATTTTGTTCTTTCTCATATTTTTTTTGTATAATTCTATTTAATTCTTCAATATTTCCTAATATTGAACATTCTTTCCAGTCACGTTTTAGCTTACGCATGTATTAGAGATATTTCATACTCATATGTCAACGTGCACTGGCAGAAATAATGTACTTGAATCAAATGGAAGTAAAAACTGATTTTTGGTGGAAAATCTTCGCCATTTATAAACTGATTTTATAAAGTTTTTGATATTTATTCTACAAAGATGTTCTGCACATCGGGTAAACTGAACGGCCCACCACTGCCATTGTATGACTTGAAGAGCACATGCAATTGGGAAATCATAGCACATAATCTTCGCGATCCATGGGTTTGTCCATCAGCAAAGCCTGATATAATTATCGAAACAAACAAAGTCCTATGTTACAAGCACGCCACTGCCACTAGCCCAATTATGTCAACATGTCCTTGATCAGACCGCATCGTTGTCTATGTCCGAGAGTCAGCCATTGACCAACTATGCCGCAAACTTTGTTCCTCCAGTACATTTCACATGCACCAATCCAACTGCCATCACAACTTTCAATGGCTCTGATATTTCGCCAACAGCACAAAAATCTGCCATTTAACACCGGGACCTCAACCAATAACCATTCAAGACAATTCCTCGGGTTCCCTGGATTGCAATAACATCAAGGTGAGGTAAGATCAGAAAGATAACATGAGCCAGAGGGAGGTGATCTACACACAATGTAATGATCATAGTAGACAAAATTAACAATCTCAACTGGGGAAATAGATTATTAAGAACGTGACACCATTTTAAATGCAGTATTTTAATTGTGACTGAGTGTCTCTTTATGCAAACTAGAGAATGAGACAAAGAAAAACTCGCCCAGCATTGCAAAAAAATTGTGAATTTTTTAAAGAAAGGGATCTAAGAAAAAAATTTTTTTAAATATTTTTAGGTAAACAAAATTTATTTCTTTTTCAAAGTTGTTTTTTTCATTTTTTGGAGAAAAAATAAATTTCGAATTGTTTTTTTAATTTTTTTTTAAAATTTTAATAAAGTTTTTTTTTAATTTTTAAATTTTTTTGTTTTTTATATTTAGTGAAAAAAAACTTTTGAAAAAATTCGGGTTAAAAAATATTTTTACCGATTTTGACCCATTGTAGTTCCAACTTACTATGGCCTTATATACGTCGTTGCAAAGGCCTTTGAAATGTCTATCATTAGATTGTCTATATTCAGGCCTGTCATACATTTTGTTCAGAATGGTTTCAATTCCGTAGTTTTTATTCCGATCGATTTCGTTTTAGGTTCTTCAGATTCCGTGTAATTTATTAATTCCAAAAATATTTAATAATTCTATATTTCTGATTTAAATTTGAAAGCGTTTTTATATTAAAACAAAAGCGAAGCTTTTGGTGCAGAAATTGATTAAAAATTTTAGAAAAACCAATAATTACAAAGAAATATCAATTCCACTTTGAAAACTGAAAGTGGTTTCATACCGAAAGAAATTTTTGTTTTACTTTTTCTGAAGAAGCAAAATACGGAATTAATTCCACTTTTGATCGGAATGGAATTCTGTGACAGGCCTGATTAATGACTTAGTAATCCAGATATAAACCGAGCCGGAAAAAATAAGGAGATATTGATGTATGAATCGTGTATCTATGTTATTTGGGGGTTTCGGAAAGTTGATTTCAACAGACAGACAGATGGACATGGCTTAATCGACTCCACTATCTATAAGGGTCGGATTATTATATTGTGGAATTTACAAACGGAATGACAAACTTATATATACGCTTCTCACGAAGGTGAAGGGTATAAAAAAACTACAAAGACTTGTAATTGTTTAGTCACTTTTCTAAATTGCTCCAAAGTCGTTATCCCCCAGACAAGAAATGGTTCTGAGTAAAATAAAATTTACGGATTTCTAAACGAAAGACATTTCTGAATGTTCAAGTCATTTTCAGAGGTGGACCTTGTAAGGGGTCGAGAGACAAATGTTGAAAGCATAGACTGATATTGGTATACTCAATATCTAACAAACCTTATCAACTGAGAATATTTGTGGAAAATTTCTACACGCAGAGAAAAAATATAGTTGGGCATGGTTACTGTAACCATTTCAATATTGTTACAAGTTTTTTTTACTATATTATGGTCACAGTAACCATTTACATGATAGTGGTAACCATAATATGGTTAATTTAAGATTCACATGATTGTAGCAACCATATATATGGTTACAGTAAACAAATATAACCATGCCCAATTATATTTTTTCTCTGCGTGTAGCTGCTTTTGTTTGGGTCGGTTTTCTAGATCGTCTTAGAATCCCGGAAACCCTGAATATATACAAATATCTTGATGAGTTACAAACAGAACGATAAAATCAATATACCACACATCTTTTTGGATGGTGGGTATAAAAACGAAATTTCCTTCGTTACTGTGACAAAAACATGTGAAAAATATTTTTTTATTAAAATTATTTTCGTTCAGTGTAACCAGCACATATTTCTCCATATCAGCCAAGTATACTAAACCATTAAACTAAAACTTTAACTATATTCTGTTTAAGAAAATATTAAGGTATAGTTTATTTTCTTTCTATGTCAATATCCTTTTGTAACCATACAAAAACAACAGCAACCCGTACTCGTACTCCTAAATGTTTAGCTTATTTTTTCCGGTGAAATAATCGTAATAAAGGAAAATGTATGTGAGTATAGGAAAACGTACATATGTGTAAGAAACTACAAGTTTTCTTTTTCTTGGAATTGTGCACACGAATACGTGTTTTATTAAGGCTGTTTTCCTGTTGTCTAAATATGGGATTATGGAGAAAATGTCATTTCACCAAGACTTTCAGGAGTAAACGAAAACAACAATCTACCCTATGAACTATTTTTGGGTATTACATAGACAGAGTGCACAGGAATTTAGTTTAGGGTTTTTTATATATTAAAATATTAGGAAAAGAAATTGGATTTATTTCTTATTTTTGATATTTTTAATTTAACAAAGATGTAGGAGTAGAAAACTAACCCTAAATCATATTGCAGACATGATATAATAAGTTCTATATTATTTTGGTTTATGAAATTGTCAAATACAGCTGGTTCTTTATAGATTTTTATATTATTAACAAGTATTAGTTTATAATTATTAAAATTTTATTAATTTAGGAATGCTCTAGGGATTGTTCATTTAAGGCTCTATTTTTAAGAACTTTATTATAATTTGTGTATGCGAGATTTTCTATATTGATACGTATTTGGGAAATACTTCAACTTTAATGGTGGTAGAGTAAGGAAGATTTCTAGGTAAATTAAATTGTTGTCAAATGGGTAACAAAGTTATCGCCCTCGAATATAACTGCATCTTAAAGGGAAATTCATATCTCATTGGTTGCGATATCAAATTTGATTGATTAATGGGTGTTGAAAGACACAGAATATTCACGCCCTAGTCTGGTACGAGAAAGTATCAGAATTATCTTAGCTATTTGGAAGGAAAACTCGATTTCATTTCTTATAGGGCATTGATGAATATATGTCAGAACATAAGATTTAAACACGAACAATTATTATAGATGTTGTCTGTACGAAGAAGCGGAATGTGTACAACCCAGTTTTATAGATTGTATATTGGTATAGGCATGCTCCTTGATCTTGATTGTCTCAAAGATGCGTTACTAACGGATCTAGGCAAACATGTTAGAAATACCAGTTGGAACGGGAACCAAGTTATTCGCTAAGTCGCTCGGAAGAAATTTCGACTAGGAGCCTCCGTGTGTACTCGCTAATTACGTATTTTTACTAGTAGGTATTATTATATTATTATTTTGAGATATTTTTTTACTAGCTCTTTCATACACTTTTAACAACTGACTGTTTTTCACTACTGAACAATATTCAAAAGGCATGAAATATAAATGAATAAAAACGAATGGAATGCTTTGAAAGTTCAACATCAAAATCCATTTGGAATATAGTAGGATAATGATCGACTTGTGGTATCTCAGAATTAATCTTTAACACATTTGGTATTCCCTACCCACAACATCTGAAATATAACGATATAAATCGAAAGAAGGTAGCCCGCATATTCTGGCCGTTTTTCGACCTATGCTCGCTTTAAACGAATCAGTTGCGTTCGGTACAGGTTCCCCGTGATGTTATGATCAAATTTCAGCAGCTCATAATAGATAGGATCCTATTGCTCCCACCATATACAGAGCATTACCATGGATCTTTGGCTTTGGTGTCGATTCGGCTAGTTGACCAGGCTTCACATACGATCTCCTACACAGAGAAAACAGATTCATGATAGCAACCGAATTTGTTGCCAATCCAATGATACTATCATAGTGAACTAATTTTACAGTTGTGGCTTCAAACCGAAATTCTTCTTTGTCAACTGACTTTCTGTTGATGGAACCGAAAAATTCTATGTGTGCAACCAAATCATTCGATTGGCAACAAATTCGGTTGCTACCATGAATCTGTTTTCTCTGTGTACGCTCCGGGTTATCGTAATCGGACAATGGAACACATACACCATAAGTTTTGATGAGCAAACGTTGTGCATCAGCAGTACTTTTTTTGTTGATACACAATTCGATATATACGCCATCTATTGTAAATAACGCTTTTTTGAGTCATAAGCCTAGTACTCGTTCATATTTGCGAAAAATTGTATATGCTGTTTGACAGCTAGCTGTTGCTTTTAATTTCGTACGAAAGAAGTGCTGCGTATGTTATTTCGTGTGGAAAAATAAGGTTGCTAGATGTATTTCACATGTTTTCCACAATAAAAATAGAGTACAACTTTTGCGAAATTATTTCGCATATATTTCATTCCAAATATTTTATATGTAGTTTGACAGCATTTCGCACGGAATTTTGAACAGAGTACCTAGCTTTACATTCAAATTGTTTACACATTGAAGAATTTGTCGTAGAACTTTTAAGGTATTCTTTACGGTCTTCATGTGAATGTCGAAGCAATGGGTCATGTATGTATTTTGAAGGGATCGTGCTATGTATGATAGAAGGCTTGACTTATAAACCTTTGTTAATCCTTCCATCATAATGTTTGACCAAAAAAGACAAAATTCGACGACATTATTTCGTAGTAATAGTGCAACAAATAGTATCATTGGGCTGCTATTGCCTAAACAGGTAGCATTGTACCAACAGTCCATTTTAAATCCTCAAAGAATGATGTGAGTAAATGCTGCAAATAAGAGTAAAAGGAAATAATACTTTTTCTTACACAATATTTGGTTAAAGTCTTCAAAACTACACAACATACTAAACAACTAAAACATACTAATAAAAAAATATAATACAAAATATGTATGTACTATGTATATAACCACTATTAAAGACACCAGCTACTTTTGTTTTAGTATTAAACGTTGAATAAAACAATGATTTGAACATGTTTTTATTACCCAAACATTGACAAATCTATCACTAACACCTGACACATACTAAGGAATACACAAAAACACAATAGTTAAATACATTCACACTACAAACTGTGTATCTGTGTGCTGAAACACGTACTCATCCATACATTTTATCGTTAAAACATTGTATATTGTTTGTATTTGTTTGAATATATTTTTGTTAGTCATTGTGTTTTAGTACCTACCTATGTATATATGTATGTATTTATATACCTCTAGGCTGTTTGAATTTAGTTAAAGTTCTTGTCTTCTATGTAAAATGGTTTTGACGTCGTCTCTAGCTAAAGTCTCCTACAGGTCACCCTGCTTTACGTCCCCCCAAAAAAATAAACCAACCAAAGGAAAAGAAAAATTCAAGCTAGTTGCGTTTTCTTATCACGCATTGCTATTTATTCTTAATAGCCACCGTAAAATCAAGTTAAAAAACCAAACTTTGCCAACGTTTATTCCTAGAGACATTTGTTCCTGTATGTTGGTGTTGGTGTTGTTGTTGTTGTTGTATTCATATACAACCATGTTGGTATCGTATCCTATCGAAAAACAAGGATAATACTCAATTTTCTTTATGGTATCGTATGCATATCATGATCTCAAAATGTTTGCTTTTTTTCTATAAGGATATTCGTGTGTTTTTTCCTAGGCTTAAAATAAATTGCCTAATTTATTCTAAAGAAAACAAAAAAAAAACATTTTACTCACATACACACTGGAATGTGTTGGTAGATTGGTCAAATTGTATTTTTTTATTCCTATTTGTTGGTTTATCCCTGGTCAGTTTATAAATGTTGTCAATTTTAATGTGTATTTGAGGACATAAGTATTGTATATAGTGGGACATAGAGGTAAAGTTCTTGCAGTAAATATGTTTGTATGTCTTGCATATGAAAGTATTCCTTATTGTTAGTGTATATTAAGAAGTTTCCTGTTTAAGTATATTTGCAGGATTGTATATTTATAGTTTCTTATATTTAAGTCACGTGTTTTAACCATTGAATTCATTGGCATAGAAATCATCTGTTCAAGCGTTAAATTGTATACACGTGCGTGTGTAAAATGAAACTTTGAATCTGATTTCGATTTTCATTTATTTTAGTTGTCCAGATTAACTTACTTTTGACTTATTATAATATTTGTAATAATAGTTTATTATGATTTCTGTAAATTATACAGAGATTGGTAGAAAAACAGCTTAAGAAAATTGTAAATTCTATTGATTTGATTTTTGTAATTTGTAAAAGGTAAATTGTTATAAAAACAACCCCTACAACCAAATTTGTAGGGGAAATATTTTAAAATATTTAAAAATTAACAAAACATAATAAAACAACTAGAAGTTAAATACATACAGATAGGAAACTCTCCTGTCAAAGACCTAACTCAGTTGTCAAAAACCTAAAAATATATTAGTAAAAAAACTAGGTGAAAAGAAAAACAACACACGTATGTTTGATTTTTCTAGTTTCCGGTCTATGTTTCTCTATGGTTAAATATTTAAATAAATATAAATTTTTCAACTTTGAAATATAAACAAGTAACAGTGTTATATTCGGCTGTGCCGACTCTTGTATACCCACCAAGCTCCTATGCTTTCAACATACAGATAGACAGATGGACGGAAAGCCATCGGAAGATCTTATGAGGACCCAGAATATACAGAGAGCCTTAAAAGTGAGTAAACAACACAAAATCTATCCATCGATTACAATTTAAAAATTTCAGTTTTTTGGAGTTTGGGCTGAATAATTGGGTTATGAAAAAATGATTTAAGTCGGACTATAATGAATTACATGATCTTAAAAAAAAAATAAAAAATTCACAGGTGTTTACTGACTTTTGAGGCTTCCTGTATTTATACATACTAATGCGACAAATTTTGATGTGTTACAAACGGAATGACAAATTTGGTGGGTATTCAAATAAAAAGATGTCAAACAACGCTCAATTAATAATAAATTTGTTTCATAAAATTTTATTCTTGTTCTAATGTTACGTTCTTGTAAATATTGTTAATCTTCGTTTTTCAAACTATGTCGCGTTCGCTATCGTAAGTACATATTTTTCAGTTGTTTGCATTTTTTTAGGTGAAGTCGAAAGTTATATTTTATAGTTATATTTTTGTCGCGTTCTCGATCCCATGTTTATTGTTAACATATTGGCAACAACAAAACGAAAAAATAATAACTTTTAGCGCTAAACATAGTCGTACTAAAATGCTATCGAATAATGGAAGCAATCTAATTTATAGATTGACTATTGAAATGCCCATATTGAAAGTGAAAACTCTTCTGTAGAACGTCCCTTACTAAAGTTACCACTACTTGAACTTGAACTTTATAGTTTGGAAGGATTAACAACAAAGAACCAGTTTCATAATCCACTAGAGAAGAATATATTCCAAGAGAAAGCGTTGATTTATCGGGCAAATACCTCTAGCAGTATTTAATGGAAAAAACTTAAAGACACTGACCTATATAAGATAATCTCTCAACTTATATTGAACAATAAATTATATCTGAGTAATAGATCAACCAAAGATATTAACCCTTAGTCAAATTTCAAAAGCAAAGTAACGTCATTGGATTATTTGACTAAAGAAACTATTTCAGAGATCCTGTCCTTACTATGGCGAATACAATACGATGTAACTATGCTCCAATGTATGACTAAAATAAAAAATACTCAGCATTAACCCTCTAACCGGCAAGGCTGCCTTTAGGCGGGTATGTTAAATGTTGCTGCTTTATTTGGTTATTTTTCCCGTTATAACGGTAAATATGTATAAAGAGACAAACAATTTACTTATTGTGATAAACAAAAATGTGGACTTGTCTTTTGTTTGTTTTTATTCCAACGCATTTTTTTTTTCAAACAATAACCTGGTATATTAGTTTACCTCGAAATAAAATTGACCGGTTAGAGGGTCAACGTTGCCGGCATAATAAAATGTTCTTCCGAGTTACGAAGAACTAAGTAATGAAAAACCTATAGCGATATTCGAGTGAAGAAAGATTTCTTCAAGGATGAATATTATCAAAAATGTCCTATTTGGGAAGAACATTTGTATGGGGGCTATGTGAAATAATTAACCGATTTCAACCAAATTGCACCATTACATCGTTAAATCGACCCAGAAAGGGATTCTTAGTCGATCGGTATAAACCATCACAAACCCTATATACCCTCTTCACTATCATGGTATAGGGTATAAATATTTAATCTTGTACTTATAGAGATCATTTAGTAAATCACTAGAGATCGTACAAAGGATATTAGAGAGGCGCTTGCTTCAATTAATAACAATGTTCTAAATATTAAACACCTTAGTACTCAGTTACATTTAAGTTTGGGTTTCTCCTATATCTCAAAAGACTTCATAACTAAATTTTAATTATATTTTTCTGCTTAAACTAAAAATGACAAAAATATAGTTTCATATCATCAACATGTCAATTATTAAAGTTTATTTTCCGTTTTTGTAAAGGTTTATCTTTAACATTTAAGAGTATTTAAAATACAATTATTTAAAGTCCCTCAAGGACCTTCACTCATTATGTTAATTTAGTTTTCTACAGTTTTCACAAAGACTCAACAAACGTGAAAATTGTTACAAGAGACTAAATGAAACTCTGAAAAAAAACACAAGCTGCAAAACAATATAAATCTGTCTGCCACACTATCTTCAATCCCTGTGTAAAAGAGTGAGAGTGGGTGGGTGTTCTGGGGTGGCAAGAGAGTTGTGTTGAAGAGATAATATCGTAATTTAAGATTTATGTGACATTCAATGTTAATTGAGCCGATAAATTGTTAAATTTTCTTAATTTAAAATATACAAAAACAAAAAAAGATGGGCATGAAAAATAAATACCCAACATTTTCTTACATAAATATAATTTTAATATACTAAGAAGACTAGAAAGAAGTCTTTATTTTTCTTAACATTTCCACTGATTTAGTTTCAGTTTCATTTTGGTTTCGTATTTTGTGTGTTTCTTAAACTTGTACTTTGTTTTATAATTTAATTACTTTTTAAGTTAAGCCATAAATTAGCTTTAGACTCCTTTTTCATTTTGCTGTATTTTGCCTCCTATTTAAATGTAACTAAATTTCTTACATTCATTCTTTCTTTCTTCATTTATTTAAATGCCGACTGGAATTAACTAAATGAAGAAACGTATAGAAAAAAGAAGAGCAACATTCTATAAAAATCAATGCTGAACAAGTTTTCTTGTAGTCTTTTTGTTTTTAGGGATTTTTCCTTTTAAGTTTTAATATATTTACTTTGGAAGAAAATTCAGCAGAAAGCAAAGATGTTGCAAGTATATTTTTCTTAAGAAAATAGTAAATATGTCTTTGACTATCGTAAAATAAAATACCACCATTACCATAGCCACCGATATCGCATACAGCAGTCCAGCAACAAACTCAGTTTAGTACAAGTTTTAAAATTATGCACTCGTTTACAGGCATTTACCAGACTTTAACTTCATCTAGTTCTTCGTCGCCCGCTTTGGAACAAAGGACAGAATTGTTGTAGCTTTTTTATCAAAACCTTACTGCTGGAGCTATTGCTATGGCGTTGGACCTCTAGAGGCATTTATTTGTTTATCTACTTGTTCATGTTCTTGTACTTGTCCTGGTATGTCTATGTATTATTTTCTTAATATACAGCTACTATGCACCATATACTTTCATACAGCGAACCAAAGATAGCAGAAATATTTTAGCATCTTTGTTAAAGTCAACAAAAATACAACAAAAGGTTTTAAAGGATACATTTACGGCAAAACAAATGAACAAACACAAACTGGTGTGCTCTTTGCGAAATGTGTTAAGGACATTCTTTATACTTCTTCCTTAAGGTTACTTAAGGTAATAAAATTTTCTCTTACTAAATTTATAGTTAAATTATGGAAAATAATACATGCTACAATAAATAAATTTATTTATCAGTAAATGTTTATGAAGTTGCAAAATTTTCTTTTTAAATATTCAAAAATTGAATATTTTAATTAAAAAAAGCAATTCAAAATAATTGGAATAAAACCGAGATCTTAAAATTATTATATTCACACAAACTAATAAATATGAGGTTTTAAAAAAATTAACTTTTTTGAAAAAAATGTTTAATCTGGCATTAAATAAAATTAATATAGGCTAATAAAAGCAGTAATCTAACCGCTTATAGCACCTCAAAACGCTCTCAAAATTATGAATATTGTTTTCATATTAGATCCATTGTTAGCACAGACATAAACCACATTTTTTAGCACAGCCCATTTTGCAGTTAACAGAGCAGTGTTAATCACTTAACAGTCATAATGCTTGGAATATAATAAACAAATTTATATCTACAATATCTGAAATAATTTCAGAATAAGAAAAAAAAAATTTAAAAGAAACTATTGATTTGAAATAATAGATGTATATTTAAACCCATCTTAACATTAGGATTTCAATAAATTAGAGTTTTTTGAAAAAATAAATCTGGATTTGTGGTCATTATGCAAATTAGGAAGATGACTCGGATATGACACTATGTGACAGACAGACACCATTGTTGGTACGAATTTCTATTCCGTTAGGTATTTGAAATGTCTACAATTACATATTCATATTATCTAACTTAATGACTGGTTATTCTAGATATAGATCACAAATATATCTTAGCCATTTTTACACAGAGAAAACAGATTCGTAGTAGCAACCAAATTTGTTGCCTGTAGAATGATTCTATCATGCTGAACTAATTTTACAGTTGTGGCTTCAAAATTTTAGACAAAAGTAACAAAAGTTTGGTTGCTTCAACCGAAATTCTTTTTTATGAACAGACTTTCTGTTGATTGAACCGAAAAATTCTATGTGTGCCACCGAATCATTCGATTGACAACAAATTCGGTTGCTACTGCGTATCTGTGTATGCCGATTTTCCCGAACTTAAATAGGAACTGAACTAAGACTATTATATTGCATATATATTGATCTATCAAATCAGAAGAATGTAAATATTTCATCGTGAGCATTCTTATTTGATTCTAGTTTAAAAAAATGGGTTGAAAAAATTATATTGCACTTTCTAGATGCCATCGCGTTCTTGATTCCATGTTTATTAATAATTTAGTGAAAATAACAAAACAATAAAATCTATCCTTTGCATTAATCATAGTGCTATAAAAGACAAGAAAAGAATCTATGATTTATTTATTGGTTTACACGACAATGTATGCCTATACGAATGTCGCGTTGAAAATTGTAAAAATTACAAATTGAATGAAAAACTTACAATGGAAATGCCATTGGGGATATGAATGAACTTATCGTTAAATCTATATATGGAATAAAATATGATAAATTTACAATAATTACAAATTTTTAAAAACTTATCGAAGTGATGAAATATGCATAAATAAAATAATCGTGTGTAAATCTGCTATGGCCATAAATTTTTAGTCATTGTCACTTTCGTTGTCGATGTCATTGTCGTTGTCATCATTATCAGTTTTCTACAAGATAAACCAAATGTCAAAATAGCATTAGTGTAGTAATTTTGTGAGGATTAAAGCATCATTTGTGAAGAGAAATAAATATATTTACATATACAAATATATACATACATATGTATTTCGAAATACATAAATATAAGTTAACTGTTAGAAGGACAGACAGACATTCATGTGTGTGTATTTGTAAAAAATAGACACATCTTTGAATAGAAAATTCATTCCTAAAAACATACTTACAAACTGAAAACGAAAAGTAACGCAAATCTTATGGTTTAGATAAGCACTCGAACAAAATGTCAAAACATCTGATATTCTTTTAACGGAGCCAAAAGAAAGAGCACTTCTGACATAAGAATTATATTTTTTATACAGAAATTATAATTTGTAGAATGAAAGGCAAAACTTTTTGAAAATATATTTTTATGTAAATTTTAAAAGAAATACGTATTTATGAATTTCGATCAGTGTTCGGCACTTATAGCCACCAGAGGCCGAACGCGATCGACTGTACACATAAGAATGTGAGCGAAACTCTTTAAAAGGGAAACAAAGTTATATGCAACATTACAATGAATTTACTAATGTGACAGATTTTAAATATTTAATTTTACAAAATTTGTAATTTATAATAAGCGTTTAAACAGGACTCAGTTTAAGAATAAGAATATGTAATTCAGTTACATACATATTTAAATAGACACATACGTATGGATGTATGTATTCGAGTATGTGTGAAATTGCAGACGATTAGGTTTATTTTACACATAATATTTACCAGGATTAGTTAAAATGCCTTTAACAAAGATGAAAAAAAAAACAAAACGAAATAAGGCAAAAAAGGATTTGAATGAGATAACAGACATGCATACATATTGCTGATGTTGTTTCTCAAGATAAGATATGTTTGAAAGTGAGGAATTTATATTAAAATGAACTTTAAATTTTAGTGAAAATTTAACTCTTTAGAAAACCCTTTTTCGTAAGAAAATATTGCGAAATCCCAAACAATACTTCGAATTGTCGATAAAGGTAATTGTTACACTAATCATTTTCAAAAGCAGCAATTGTCCACTGTACACTAGGGATATAACTATTGACAATTTTTGCAAATATGCAAATTGGCATGGCAAAGTCGAATACAGCATTAAAAAATATAAAAACCCACGGTGTTATTTTTTCGCGGTTGTTAAAAAAGTTCACGCACCAAACGCAAAAAAGTTTTTCATAAAAGATTTTCAATTATTTTGAAATACAAT
Source organism: Calliphora vicina (assembly GCF_958450345.1). Classification (NCBI taxonomy): domain Eukaryota; kingdom Metazoa; phylum Arthropoda; class Insecta; order Diptera; family Calliphoridae; genus Calliphora; species Calliphora vicina. The sequence continues at coordinate 6,126,013 of NC_088781.1, forward strand.
ATATTTTATTTTAATAATAACTGCGGACATACTTCAAAATATAATTTTTAAATAAGGGAAGTATCCCACACACTTGCAAAAAAAATTATTATGAAATTATTTATATAATTTTTCAGAGAAAAAAAAAAATTGGTTTATTTTTGAAATTGGTGTTGGTGCGTGATGTTTTTGATTCCAAATGACCTAAAAAATTATTTTCATTACTTATACAACATTGGCCATTACATGGTGGTATGCCAAATATTTCACCAAAATTAGTTATATGCCTACTGTACACTAGTTATGTCTCTACTTATTGCTGAACTTACTATTATTATTGTTACGCAGAGGGTGTCTTTTGATTTTCTCAAATTAACTTTCTCCAACAAAAACGCTAGGTGGATAGTTAGTTTCAATGTTAAAACATGTTTTTTTGTTGATAAGGGGTCACAAATTATTATCGTTTTTCGTATAAATAAATAAAATTTTTTTTTTTGAATTTTCATGTAAAAAGGCTGCGGCGATGTGGCATGTCCTTCGAATAAAAATTATTCGGGGAAAATATATATGTATTTTTTATTAGAATGAATAAAATGTTTCAATTTAAAAAAAAAAAATAATTGAGAAATAATTGTAGATTAAACGAGAATTCGAACAAATTTATTAAAATTAAAAAACTAACACTGCGGAACAGAGATTTTGGTGCCCGAGATTTGAACTACCTTTTGTACACGTTGGTGTTATACTTGTTATACTATGTTATACTTGTTTTTTTCCAGTCAGCTCGCGTTTTCGAAATATCGCGGTTTTTATATTTTCACTGAATACCCTATTTTTTTGTGTTTTTATTCAAAATTTTGAGTAATGCAATTAAAAAATTTTTTTAGCATGACACTGGTCTATATAAACATATGCTTCTTTTGAGTATAATAATTCTAATGGATATTTTAGCATATTTGTCTGATCTTTCGGGAAAGTTGAAATTTGAATTTTTTAGCTTTATCCTTAATAAAATTGTGCATTATGAAAATTTTAAATAAAAATTTAACACTGCACATTCAAGGCATTATAGCGAATATAGTTTTTAATTAAAATGAAAAATTAGTTAAAAATTTAATGAAATATTTAGATAATATCCCGAAATTTTACATCCTAAAAAACAATTTTTTTTTATAAATAAATTTTTAGGTAGTCAGTAGTCTTATTTTTTAATACACATTTAAATCTAACTACAGCAATGTAAATACTTCATTTGACGTTTTTAAAATATTGCAAATTTTGTATTTACGTGATTTACAGCGTTTTTTTTTTTTAACTAGTATTTTACAGAAAAAAATAAATTTTTACAAACATATAGATTTATTTCTACATTATATATCCTGGAATTGTCTATGTTGCGAATTTGAATACCAAAGTAAGCAAAATACAATTGGAGAACAGTGTTGTAATTGATATTCGCTGATCTTTTAACATATATTCGTCACAAATGTAACAAAACATATTAGGATCTTTAACACAGCATCTCATCTTACTAGCCATAAAGAAATAATATAACAAGAGAAGTTATATTTATAAAAAAAAACAGGTTTAAAACATTCAAGTTACGAACATTTATATAGTTTTTTTAATATGGAATACATATGAAAAATACTGTAAAACTTTGAGTTATTTGTCAAATAGTTTAGTATATTTTCAGCGAATTTTCAATATTTTTATATAAATTAGTTTATCGATAAGTTTTTATTGTATATAGTGAAAAAATTTTGAACCCTTTTACCATAGGTCAAATTTATAAGGATGAAACTGAAAAAAGTTAATTTTCAACATCCTTGCGATATCACCAATATATCCTGTAACTTAGATAAACAAAATTGATGTCAAAGAAAAGATAATTTTGTGGAGAATACCAGTATAAAGTTTTTAATTTTAGTCTCCATTTATGAAATAACCCAACAAAAAGAGACAAAAATACAGAATAACCAAAAAAATTAAAACAGCGATATCATAAAAACAAGAGCTCCTCAAAAAAAACTAAATATAGTTTTGACTATGTAATGTCCCATACATGTTTAAAATCATTTGAACTCGATTTTTGTTCTTAATAATTTATATGTCATATATTCTCACTCAGTTATTGGTCATTATAGTTTTAACAACAAAGTTTTTTTTCCTAATTAAAAAAATAAAATGACTCTGATGTACACCGATTGCCGACCAAAGCCAGGCCAACCAGCCGAGTCCACACCAAAGCCAAATATCCAAGCTATTTAAAATCGAGAAAACCGGCCCAAAAATGGCTGAGATATAAGGAAAAAACCTGAACAACCTCGATTTTCTGGATTACTAAGTCTTTAATATAGACAATATGGATATACATATAATGATAGATATTTCAAAGTTCTTTGCAACGAGGTATATACGACCCATTGTGGGTAAGTCGGACCTACAAAATTTTTTTTCACCAAAAAAAATAAAAAAAATATTTTTTTTAAATTTTTTTAAAAATTAAAAAAGTAATTTAAAAAATGTTTGGGCATCAAAATTAATTTTTTTTTTTTAATATTTTTTTAAATTTTGTTTACCTAAAAATATTTAAAATTTTTATTTTAAAGTGTAATTAGGTGAAGGGTATATAAGATTCGGCACAGTCGAATATAGCTCTGTTACGTGTTTTGTTTAAAGACAGATTTTTTTTGGAAAAATGTGTATTTATCAAGGGGATTTTCCTATATTTTGAGAATTTATGAATCGATTGTAGATATATTTTCAAAACATTTACCATTTATTAACATTTTATTTATTTTCAAAGATTTTTCTTAAAATGTTAAAATGTTTTAAAAACCTTTTTTTATTATTTCTTTCATTTTCATACAGAAATAAAAATACTTCCTGCTCAAAAATGTCTGATATTTTTTTTATTTTTATTTTGGTAACTATTTTGTATTCAACTATTTCTGCTGTTAATCCAGTTAAATTGGAATTTAAGCCCAAAATGAAAATAAAAATAATACAAACAAAAAAAAAACGAGCAACCAAAAACATTTACAAAACAAGCCACAACAACAGAAACTGTTGTAGGTTTCTTTTCTGGTTGTTGTTATTGCTGGTATCGGTTGTCCTTTTTATTATATACGACAGAATACTCAACACAAGAGCCCATCCATACCATTTTAATAAACATTTTGCTGGATTAACAAGCAATTTTCATACCCTACAAAACTACACTCACACTCTTACATATTTATACAATTACACATATATTAATACTAACACATATGTATGTGTTTATATGAGTGGGTGTAAGCTGTAAAGTAACTTTATTATAAAAGGACATGAGTAAAGTTGAGGAAGAATTTAAATATTTTACAAAAAAAGTCAAGATCTTTCAAAAGTTTACCTAATATGAGTACTTGCATTAAGACTTTGATAGTTTTAAATACTTTATTGTATAACCCGCTTTATAAAGCAGCCATGGGATCAATCTGCACAAATGCTGATTTCTTTTCAACCATAATATGGTTATGTAAAAATATAATAGGCGATATAATCATGTTATAGTTGCTTCTAACCATAGTATGATTCTAGCTTAACAATAATATTATAATTTGATATTATCATATTATATTGAGCCCAAACATATTATGATTCCAGCTCAATAATAATATGATTAGTATTAAACTTTAGTTTTATTTGATATGGTTTTCTTATAGTTGTTGATTGCACTTCTAGTGATATGATCATATTATGGTTGTAGCGCAATCATATTATGATTGAGACCAATTATATTATGATTCCAGCATAACCATAAGGAAAGTACTATTGAGAAAAGGTGCAATATTTCGAAATCAATTGGATGCCATAATACCTGTTTAAAACGTAATGCCCATCTGACTTTTATAACTATATAATAAAAATCCCTGTAATGCTGCCAATATGCTAACAAACTAATAACATAATCCTGCTATTACAACCCCTCAATGTCCAGCCTTAAATATTTAAACCTTCCTTTATTATACATATTTCCCTTTTCGTTTGAATACAAAAATGTGTTATTCCTGTAACTTCAAAAAATATTGTTATATGATGTGACATATTTTCACACTCGTTGACACATCACTAAATTAATTGATTCCATAAATGTTGTCAAGTTTTTATGAGCGCATATTTCCATTTCATTTCATTGCCGGTGATAAATTATGTCTGGCTGGTACAAACCAAAATAAAATACACAAAATACAACGAGAGTTATCACAGTTTTAGAGAGCCAGGAAAATATTTTTAAAAGTTAAGCCACAAAGTAAATGAACAAAATAGTTGATGATGGTTGATTTAAATTCAAAGAGGAGTTGTTGCTAAAAATATAAAATTTGTCTAAAAGAATTTAAGTAAATTCTTGCAAGTAAAAATTTAAATTAATTAATGAAGTCTTAATAAATTTTTAAGCTTTAAAATAGGCTTTAAGATATATTTTATGCTGCCCAATTAAGTATGCTGTAGTTTTAAAAGTATAAATGAGTTTTAGTGATGTACGTAGAATAATAGAATTCGGTAGAACTCTACGAAATTCACACAGACAGAAAAAGGCAATTAGCACAAGGGTCGTTGTAATATCGACCGTACATTTGTGAGACCAGAGCCTTTCTTTGAAACCTCTTATAGCTATGTTTTTCTTAGATGTCAGTAGTAGTATCTGGGTGATGCTGCGACCAGATTCTGTAGTGTGCAGGGAACATTTTTTAACTCTGACCGAACAAGAGCTTAGAATTAATTTGTTGAATTTACTTGTTATGGTGACCTAATGGATGCTTTCTGGTCGTGGTACTAAGGGATACTTTAATCTGTTGGTGCTATGACCTTTTCTTTTTGGTTTTCTGGCAACATATGGATTCCGAGCTAAAAAAAAACTGCTCATCTTTTGAGGCCAAAGAATCAAGTACTAATCATTCTAATGAATCAGTTGCATTTGGTAAAGATTCCCTGTGATGGTCTGGCCGGATTTCAGCAGCTCCTAATATATGATATGATCCATTTGCTCCCCCCAAATATTGGTAGCATGGATATTTGGCTTTGGTGTCGATTCGGCTGATTCGGTTATCGTAATGGATCCATTTTTCATCGCAAGTAATGATTCGGTGCAAAAATTATTTTTTTTATAGCGTCAAATGTGCATTTCAGACATACAAAATTGACTTTCTAGGTCTATCAACTCCAATTTCCTAACTGATTTTGTACAATTCCACTTGCTTTCATAGTTTAAGAAATTGCTGATTTTTAAAGCTCTTGTTGAGTTTGACAACAATCTTTATGAGATAATGCCTCCAATTCTTGGTCTTCAAACTTCTTTGGCTGGCCTGGGCGAAATCACAATTTCTGAACCGCACAAACCATATTTTGCACATTGAAACCGATGGTACAGACTAATAATAATTGGCCGACTTCATTGTATAAACATTCCATACAAAGTGTGTTTTAACGCCAAAAACTTATTTTGTTTTAAATCCTACAGACTTTCTTAGCCTTATGTTGAGACCTTTCTTATTATTTTTAAACCACAACCTCCCTATATTTCTTACCACTGCCCTTCATTTGATTTTCAAACTTTTCAAATCACTTACAAATTAACTTACATAAAATTACTTTATTAAAAAACAGCAAAAACCAAAATCCTTAAATCAAATTAATTTCCATGTCTACACTTTACTCAAATCACAAAATAAAACAAATTGTTCTGCTCATTCCATTTCAAAGCCAACCAAAGAAAAAAATAGAAGAACTGAATACCACAAAAAGTTAAATCGAAATAAATTCATGCTGTCATCAAAAGTGTTAACGTCTCTGAATTGTCTCTGGATACTGCTGGTAACTACTTGGGAAAACAAAAAAAAAAAAATAGACTCACAGAATTCCACACAAAAAACCCCAAATTCTAATGGTTAAATAAGTGGTAAATTTGTTACGAATTCAACAATCATTGGATAAAAAACCAAAATGAACAAAATAACAATAGAATGTTGAATAATCCAGTTATAAGCTTATTTTGTGTTGAAATTACCACATTGTTAAATATGGTTTTTACTAAAGTTGCAGAGAGTTTCTACCGACAACAGACAGTTTTAATTTTATCTTAGTAGTAAAAGGGAGACAATGGTAAAACGAAAATATTTCGTTTTTGTGTAATTTTAAGAGGTACAATATGTATTTTAATTTCAAATATGTAAAAGTATTATATTTTGATTAATTACATTTAAAAGTAATTGGTAAAGACCAGACATAGACGACTGACTAGGATCTAGTAGGGGTTTTGCTATGCCTCCCAATTGGAGTTATCTAGAAGCTACTTCATTGCAAATTAAAGCCACAAACATTTTAAAAAAATTTAAAATATAATCCATACTTTATTAGTATATAAAGTTCATTGTCTTTGCAGCCAATTTTAAAAACTCTATCAAATACTCCACAAAAACATACATGTGTCATAAATTTGTTAAAAGATTTCAACCGAAATCCCTAAACCTCTTTCAACCATTAAAATATAGATATATTCAAGAATATTTCTTTAACAAATCCCACAACACAAACGATGCCAATGAAAATCCACTTGTTTCTTAAATACATGAGTAAAAAACAAGTTAAATTTATATTTATTTTGTGGCTAAAACAGTATGTAACAGTTTAGATGTCTGTAAATGAAGAATATATTTGTTGGCTTCTTTCGCCCTTCTTGACTATACAAAAGTCAAAAAAAAAAAAATAAACTTTAAGTAGTGAAAACATCTAAAGCAAAGTGTTGAAATTATAGTCAAAGTATTTTCGTTATTGTCGAGTTAACTTGAGTTTAACCGAAAATATAAACCAAACAGCAATAGAAACAACAACAACATAAACAGCCATAAATTATAATTTAGAAAATTGTAACCCACACAATCCAAACACACATAAGCTATTTTAGTGGGTTACTTATTCCTTCACAACTTAAGTTTCCTTTTTCTTCTACTTTGGACATCTTCCTCCTTCTTGGCAATATATTTCTTGATATAAAAAATAATAATAAGAAACAATACCACCACACAGGAGTGAGTAACAAATTTGACACTTCTTTAGGAGAGAGAAGAGTAAGAAAAGTGTCTAAACAAAAAAAAAACAGTAAATAAAAAATCAGAAAAGGGCAAAGTTGTAAAGCAAAGTACAAACATTTGTTAAGTGTTGAAAGTCTTTAAAAGTGATTTGTTTATTAATAAATTGCAATAAAAACAACAAAAAATATTATTATGATTTATTACATTTACAAAATACCAAAAATATGTAACAACAAAGTAGGAGAAGTACTTACTCGTATTTGTTGTTTATTGAAACTAATAAAGAAAACAGCATGTTAATGTCATAAACTGAAGTAGGGACCAAAATTAGTTTGGAATTTTTTTAAGCAGTACTTTCAAGAGAAAGAGAATGTATCAAGTTTTTATTTTGACAGTTCAAGGTTAAACTGCTTTTTATAATGTTGTTTTAAATAAAGTCTATATAAGGAGATTGATAATAACTTGTCCACAAAAATTAAAACTTATTTTCAGTTATTACAAAAAAAAATAAATCTTACCTTAGTATGAACTAAGTCCTGATCCTATTTTTCATGATTTATTGGTTTGAATTACTTTGTATAACCCCTTATTTTCGGTCAATGGAAAAAGATTTTGCTTGTTTATTTGATTAGTCGACCCAATCGATCTTTTCAGCTAGTAGTTCCTAATCTTCAATGCTTCGAAAATGTCGAATTTTGTGCCAACAAAGCGTCATATGCGGGAAGTTTTGATTTACTTCTTTAATTTGAAAAAAAGTAGTGAAAATGGTTTGTGCGGTTCAGAAGTAATGATTTTTAAACGGAAGACAAAGATCGTCCAGACCAGTCAAAAAAGTTTGAAGACCAAGAATTTGAGCCATTACTCCATGAAGAGTTTTGTCAAACTCAACAAGAGTTTGCAAAATCATTGCCAGCTACTCATGCAGCAATTTCAAGACGTTTGCGATCAGCAGAATTTATCCAAAAGCAGGGAAATTGAATACCATACGAATTGAAGACGAGAGACCTTGAAAAAAGGCATAGAAATGATGCTAGAACGCTATAAAAAAATTATTTTTGTACCGAATCATTAATTGCGATAAAAAATATAACCGAAGCATTGCGATGAAAAATGGAACCCTTACGATAAGCCGAAGCTTAAGAGATCGTATGTGAAGCCCGGCAAATGGGTCCTATCTATTATGAGTTGCTGTAACGAACGAAGCGAGTATCGGCTGAAAAATGTCCATACGCTTCTCCTTAGAATAGATTATTGGTTTGATTCGTTCTTGGCCTCAAAAGATGAGCAGTTCTTTTGGCTCGGAATCCATATATTGCCAGAAAGATCCATATAAAGCTACAAAATGTATTAAAGCTACCGAGCGAAGCCTGACCGTCCGGATTCCCTCGGTAGCTTTATTTAGCTAGTATTTTAAATGCATACAGATTGTATCTAATTCAGAAATTTATAATTGAAATAATAGATTCTTACCATTTTCAATAGAGTTTGTCCTTATATAGCGTATGGCATTTAATAATTGTTCCAAAATTTAAAAAAACAAGTAAGAGAGCTAGCTATATTCAGCTGTGCCGAATCACCAAATTATACTTACATTTTTTTGTAAATATTTTTATTTAAACAAAATTAATTTTTTTAATTGTTTTTAAAAATGTTTTTAATTTTTTTTTTGGAAAAAGAATTTAAGACAAAAAAAAAATTGTATGAAACAAAAAATTCGGGTTAATAAATATTTTCCCCGATTTTGACCCATTGTAGGTCCAACTTACTATATCCTTATATACATCGTTGTAATCCACATTTTCTATATTAATGACTTAGTAATCCAGATATAGATCAAAAATAGGCCAAAAGTCTTGGTTGTAACGGTTTTTCTTCATATCTCAGCCATTTATGGGCCGATTTTGTCGATTTTAAATAGCAACCGAGCCGGAAGAATTCGTCGCCGTGGCGAAGGGTATAAAGATTGTTCAATTTTTTCAATTTTTTTTTTTAATTTATTAGTGAAAAAAATTGTATGTCAAACATTTTTTTTGGGGAAAAAAAAATTGGTTTAAAAAATATTTTTACCGATTTTGATCCATTGTACATTAGACTTACTATGGCATTACATGCGTAATTGCAAAGGTCATTCATAGCTATCATTAGATATCCATATATTAATGACTTAGCAATTCAGATATAGATCAAAAATCGAGGTCATCCTGTTTTTTTCTTTATATCTCAGATATTTGTGGGCCGATTTTCTAGATTTTAAATAGCAACTGAACTATAGCCGATATATTGAAGTATGAATTATATATGTTATTTGGGTGCTACGAAAAGTTTATTTCAACATACAGACTCCGCTATCTATAACAAGACTGAATGACAAAATTATATATACCCTTGCTCAAAGCATATACAAGGAGTACGACGCTATGACAACAGTACCTAACTCTAAACATGTGTTAATTAAAAGTACCTAACTCTAAATATTAGTAACAAAAATCTATGTGTTGGTGCCTTTTTAATTTTCAGCAGACCTACAGAGTTTCATAAAATTGTGTTAAATTTCAATTTGTTTGATTTTCAATACCGAAAATTTAAACTCTGTTGTATATATTTAATTCCGCCACAAATAAAATTAAGTGTCAAAAATTAATAAAAAATATTTTTTTTCATTTTTTCAAAATAAACTTATGGTGAAAAGATAAAATAGTATATAAGGCAAACTTAAAAAATATGTTTTTGTTCTGACTCAATTTTTCACTTGGAAATTATATTTTTCGGATGTGGTCCTTATATGGGAGCTAAGATATATTATCGGTAGATCTTCATAAAATATTTTAACGTGATCTCTATGTATGTGGGGCCTATTTTAGATTGAATTTATCTAAATAACTTTATTTACAAGAGTTTTTGGGTATTATAGTGATAATCTTAAAAATAATATGTCTGTAATTTTGTTTAAATGTCTATTTGGACCTTTAAGTATTTTCTACTTCATTTACAAGATAATTGAGGTTGAATGGGCGCATTTTTGATAACATAACCTAACTGGCTAAGTATAACAACATCGATTAAGGGCCATTATTACAACTTGCCGTTATAGTTAAAGTTACCTTTAAAGGTACCTTTTTCTACTGCTTAAAGTTACCTTTAACTATAACGGCAAGTTGTAATAATGGCCCTAAGTGTTTTAAGGTTTTATATTATCTCAATTGAAGAGGTCTCCATTTGCACCACTTCATTTAAGACCTATTCATAGTCTTATCTTATATATGTATATTGTCTTATGTATATCTTTCGAAATGTTTAATATGATACTATTTTGAATGAATCGTAGATTTACAACCAAAAATTAATTTCTAATTTCATATTAAATTTTGAGTAATGAATTCATTATACAGTCATTTCAATAAGTTCACTTTTGCAAAAAAATTCTTCTATTTGCATAATTTTTGAATATAACTTAAGGAAAACCTTTAATATTACACCGAGACACGTTTCTAGGAAATTGCAATTTCCTTATATGCAAACACGAAACGATATAATAAAAGCCACATGTGTAACATTTCGTCCTTTTTATAAAATCTTAAAAAAAGAAACATGAGGATAAAAGAATAGAAAAAATAATGTACGAGTATTTTTACACAGAAAAAATAAAATTAAATATAGAATGAAAAATAATAAAAGATAAAATAATTTATAGTAGCTTTTTTGAAAAATGCATTATATATGTTTTATTTCTGAATTGCTTTAACACAAACACAGTGATATATTAATGTGTGAGCATGTATGGGTTGTTTATATGTATGTTACCGTAGAGACATTTATTTAAACAGACATTTAGCAGCTGTGACTTTTTCTCTTTTCTCCTGTCTATTTTTTATTATTTGTTTTTTTTTTATTTTTGCATAAAAGTTGTTTGTTGGCTACAAGTACAATGACTTTTTCCCTGTTGTTTTTCATTCAAAATAAATTGTCATTGTTTTGCAATACCGACCGACCCTGAAAGTATTCTATTTGTTTGTATTCCAATCTTTCCTTCTCTCTATCTCTCTCTCTCTTTCACTTCCTGTGTGTGGTGTGTGTTGGTGAATGAATGAGTATATAAAACTTCCGTTGTTGTTTTGAATTTCAACACTTTTGATTTCATTCGGTTGTTGTGTTGAAAATGTTTTGAAAACTGTGTGGGTGTTTAACTAAATGAGTGTTGGTGTGTGCGTGTGTGAGTTCAGGAGTTTTGTTGTTTAAAAATGAAAAATCATTAAAGCGTTAAATCAGTTTTTATAGTTGTTTTGTATTCGAAAACAACAATATATACCTTTTTGCATCTAAAAAAGTCTTTCTTTATATGTTTGTATAAAAAAATATATCATTTGTATTGTTTATTTTTTCCTGTTTCTCAAAAATGGTTACAAAAAAACTTTTTCTATTTGTTATAATGTTTTGTTGTTGTCACCCAACAGCTGAGTCTTAAGTCTACTACTCCGTACGAGTTCGAGTATGTGTCTGAGAGTATTGTAAGATTTAATACTTTTTATTTGATATTCTTTTGTAACATTCTATTTGTATGATTTTGAAATTGTTTTCTATTTTTTCAAAGTCTGGAGAATCTGATTATTTACAATTTTGAAAACGTGACTGCTTATTGAGCGGTTTAAATTGCATATGTTAACAATATTTCGTAACGATCCAAAAATATATAAATTGTTAAGCAGACGCCAAAGTTTATTATTGAGTTTTACATAATTATGAAGACAAATATAAATTTATAAGAATATCTATAAATAAAATCAACATTTGCTCGCTTACTTTAATTTTGTTATGTACTTGTTCCATTATTCGTTACTTTATTCGAATAATTTTCCGACTTAACTTAAAATTGTTTATTCGGTGGCAGTTTTATTATTAATTATGCAACTTCTTGGCAAATATAACAACATTAAAATATTGTTCGCCACATTATTCGAATATTATTATTCGTTATTTTTTATTATATTTTTTTTTGAAAGTTTAACGTAAATAAATTGTTTTTTAAAATTATTCGGTTCGTAATTATTCGGTTAATTTTGTGATTCATTAATCGATTAAATTTTGTTACGTATATAATTGACTCACGCTTAGCATAATTCTGTTGTAAATATTCATTAAATTACGAATTAATTCAATTAATTGTTAATTATTACTTATCCTGTTCAAGTTCAAAACAAAAGAAATCAAGTAAGAAAGTATAGTCGTTCAAGCCCGACCATAAATACCCTACACCAAGTATGTGAACAAATTATTTTTCTTCTGAAATGTCAATCAATTTTTGTTTTTTATAAATCATTTTGTGGAGGAATTTGTTTAGATAATTAAAAAAATCAGATATTCATGACTAAAAAGTCCTATTGCAGGAGGACATTTGTATGGAGGCTAGGTGAAATATTAGACCTATTTCAACCAAAGCGATTCTGAGTCAATCGGTATACTTTTGTACTAATAACAATGTTCTACTGAAATTTGAACATTTTCGTATTTTTATCCGCATAATTATTCGATTCATTAATCGATTATCTATTATTTTATAATTTAATGAACGCTTAATTTAACACTATTATGTAGTTGGTCCATTATTCGTTATTTTATTCGAATAATTTACCGACTGAACTTTTTTATTCTAATGTAGTTTTATTATTAATTTATTTAACCCATATCGAGTAATTATTTCAAAATCATCGGATAAAAATCGGAAATTATTCGATTAATTGTTTATTATTATTAACTGTTAGTTCAAAGCAATGAAAACAATGTTCGACTGAAATCTGAAAATTTTCGTATTATGATCCGGATAATTATTCGTTTTATTATTCGAATAATTTTTATTTTTTAAATTTAAACTTACTTAATATAATCATGTTATGTATCTGATTAATTATTCGTTTAATGAATCGAATAATCATCCGATTAAATTTAAAAAATTTTAATCGGTTTTGCAGTTTTATTATCAATTTTGCAACATTATCACAAGTATAACAAAATATTAAAATATTTTTCGATTCAATAGTTGATTATAAGTTTTGTTGCTTATTATTGATTTTATTCGTTATGTTGTGAATAATTCAATTAATTATTCGCTTATTCGATTAATTGTTTATTATTATTAATTCAGTAAGTTTAAAGCAAAATAAACAATCTACAACTAAAGTCCGATCATTTTCCTATTTTATCCGGATAATTATTAGGTTTATTATTCGATTCATTAATCGATTATTTTTAATTCTTTAACTTAATTCACACTTGGTAAAATTATGTTATATATTTGAATCATTATTGGTTTAATTGATCGAATAATCATCCGATTAAAATTAAACTTTTTTATTCTGTTGCAGTTTTATTTAATTTTGCAACTTTATTGCAAAATAAAGCAATATTACAATATTATTTATAATTTTTCGAATAATTATTTCTCTAATTTTACGATTAATTATTCGATTAAGTGTTTTTTATTTTAATAATTACTAATCTTAAATTGTTACTCAAGTAAAATAATGTGAAATTATTAATGAATCCGCATAAATATTTGGTTAATTTATTATTCGTTTAATTTGTTTATACAGGCCAATCCCGGTATAACGAATCTCACTTTAACGAAAATCCGATATAATGTACAACCATATTTTTAACATTAACTACCTTATATAACGAACGGTTCAATAATTTTGTACTCGATATAACGAATGTTGAGAAAAATAAAACAAAATGTACAACACTAGTATAAAACGAAAAAAAAAAATTATTTAATTTCAATGAGTAATTAGTTTATATATTAGATGGATCTCTCGTATCCGTATCACATTGCAAAGCCATACATAATGGCAATTGGAGATTTCATTGTTTTAGATCAAAATAAAATTTTAACAAATTAGTAACTCCTTGTTATCATTTTACAAATTAAACATACGAGTATTATCAGATTAAAGCTGATGCCAAACTTCTGCAATATATAATTTACTCTAGCACTAACCCTTAATACTACCATTTCCAACACAACCCTATAGATTTTCTTTCCCAAATCGAATATACTTCCTCCCAAAAAGAAAAACACACAACTAGAATCTATTTCCCCAAGTGGTTTCTTATTAAACCTGCCATTTATAAGCAACATTTAAAAGTTTTTCCTACTTTTATAACAACATTAATTCAATCCTTAAACATCAACAACAACGACATCAGATGACATTCTAAAACTTTAACACACAACGATCGATACAAAAAAAAACAAACTAAAAATAACAGCAACAAGCAACATTTAACTGCAACTAGCAACAATATTTGACAACGGCACAAACTGGCAACACAACAAACTAGAATAAAAGTTTTATTTTTCCCATTTTTTTTTTTTTGTTTGAATTTTTATTTAAGACTTCAACTTTGCCAAAACTAAAACAATCAAATGTTTATGCAAATGAAACTGTAGCCATCCGATTTAAGAGTGCAACTGAATTTTTAAACTTTTCAACTAACAACAAAAAACCAACTACAAACACGAATATTCTGTGAAGTATTTGCAACAACATTGTCACACAAATGCCATAAAACGAGTTGCTCAATTTGGACAGGGTCGTTAAGGCGAACTCATCCTAAAGAGTTGTTCAAGAGATACAGGGGTTTGGAAGAAACTGTAGTGTGGTGCTACAATATGTTTTAGTTAAAGTTGCAAATAAAGTGAAAATACTACAAGTTAGAGTAGAGTGGATCCTCATATGTAGATTTTTACGGTTACGGTTTATTATGTTTTGAATGTTTATTTTTTTGTTGCATGTGTGTTTTCTTTTTATGTATTTTTAACAAAATGTTACTAATTTCTAACAAACAGGAAACGGAAGTGTATATACGACTACTTCAATGTGTTTTTATTTTTAGTTATTTCTATTTTGTTATGGGAAACTATCATGTGAGTAAAAGAGGGATGATTGGGAAGTAACAAAATATGTATATGTATATAAAAAAGATTTTTAAAATTATATAGATTTTGGAGAAAATATAAATATTATCAAGAAAAGTATAATAAAATGAACATAATTGCTATTGGTCATAAATCATTATTCGAATAATAATTCATCTTATTATTCGATTCATTAATCGATTAATTTTGTATTATATTTATTGTGTTTAAGTTGAAAGCAAATAAATTTGAAATTCGCTATTTATTCGTATAATAAAGCAAAATGTTTTATTATTTATTTTTAAATTATGCTAACTGATCTCAAAATTAGATAAAACATTAATCGAGTATTGAAACGAATAAAAGCCTAATAAGTAATCAAATACTAATAACAAAAAAACTGTTCTTTATGAGTTCCAAATTAATAAATAAATTCCACCGAATAATTGTTCTTATTCGATTATTCGAAAAATTATTTCAGTTACTAAACTAATAATTGCTAATCATATTTAAATTTTGTAACAAATATGAATGAAATATGAATGAAAATAATTAACCGAAAAAAAATCCGAAATTTTTTCATTAATAATTTAACATTGTTTTATCTGCGCATATTAGACAAACAAATTAATCGGTTTTTGAAACGAATAAAAACCGAATAACTAATCGAATAATAATAACAAAAAACTGTTCTTTATGTTAGAGTTCTTTGAGTTAGAGTTCCAAATTAATAAATAAATTCAACCGAATTATTGTTTTTATTCGATTATTCGAATAATTATTTCAGTAACTAAACTAATAATTACTTTAATAAGAACTAGAATAATGATAATCATACTAAAATTTTGCAACAAAAATTAATCGATTAATGAATGAAATAATTAACCGAATAATTATCCGAATAAAAATCCAAAATTTTTTCAATAATAACTTAACATTGTTTTATTTGCATACAAATTGTAGAATAATAATAATTATTACAACATACACTTAATCGATTAATTATTCGAATATTTAGATGAACAATTATCCGAAAATTTGTATTATCTTAAAATTTTTTATTTTTTTTTTTTCGAATTCATAATAAACGACAGAATAATAACATTTAAGTTTAATCAGATAATTATTCGATTAATTAAAAGAATAATTGCACTAATAAGCACTGAATTATCATACATAAATCTTGTAAAAATTCATTATAATAAATGTTCGAAATGTTTGGTAACTTAACGAATAAAATCAGCAATAAGCCACAAAACTTATAATGGATTACTGAATCGAAAAATATTTAAAATGTTTGTTATATTTGCGATAAAGTAGCAAAATTGATAATAAAAATTAAAAACCGAATAAAAATGATTTTGTTATAATGATATAAGAAAAATTAATCAAATACATAACATAATTATATTAAGTAAGCATAAAATATTATTCGAATAAAACGATTAAATCTCCAGAGAATAATACGACAATTTTCAGATTTCAGTTAAACATTATTTTCACTGCTAAAAGAATTAATAATAATAATAAATAGAAATAATCGAAAAGTTTACCGAATAATTCCCGATTATGATACGACAATTTTGAAATAATATTTTATTAAAATTACTCGATTTGGGTTAAATAAATTACAAGGCGAAAAGCTCATACAATTTTTTATATTTGTATTATTAATAATAAAACAACATTCGAATAAAAAATTTTAAGTTTAATTGATATATTTAAATGTTAAATTTTGTACTGATGTTTGTACTGATGTTTGTAACACCCACAAATATAAGTCCAAAAGTATACCGATGGACTCAGAATCACTTAGGTTAATATCGGTCTAATATTTCACCTAGCCCTCATACAAATGTCCTCCTGCAATAGGACTTTGTAGTAATAAATATCTGATTTCTTTAAATATCCACACAAATTCCTCCACAAAAATGATTTATATAAAAGGAAATCACATTAACAAAAAATTATTTGATCAATTCTCAAGGTCTCTTATCATGTCATATTGTCATAATGTGCTAATATTTCACAATGGTTTTTATTGTTTTTCAAGCAAAAGATTTCCTAAATTAATACTACTATGTATGCCATGTTTATTGTGTTATCGTAACCAACCAGCAGAGACCTGCACTGAATGCCTAAGAGTCGGTTAAGCCAAGCTGCCGAGTCGTAATATGTTAGGACATTATGATAATATGACGATAAGAGACTTTGTGAATTGACCAATTGTCTTTTCAGAACAAAAAATAATTTACTTAGTGTAGGGTATTTATTAGACTGACTAATCTTTCTTACTTGTTTTCTCATTTTTTAACTAACATAATAAATAATAATTAATCATGTTTAAATTAAAGTAGTAACTTAATGAATAATTACAACAAAATTATGCTTGAATTAAATAATAATTTTTTTTAAATAATAATTTATTTACGTTAAACTTTCAAAATAAATTTAATAACAAATATCGATTAATGAAACGAATACTAATATTCGAATAATGAGGCTAACAATATTTTAACGTTGTAATATTTCCACCGAAGTTGCATAATTAAAAAAAATTCGAATAAAATAACAGAAAATGGATCAAATTTATAACCAATTAATTTTCTTTAAGTTAATTATGAATAAATAATAATAAAAAACGATTACTAATAACTTATTGAAAAAGAGTTTTACTGAAATTTTTAAATTTTAAACATCCAATTTCTGACGATTAAAAAATTCAACTTTTCATCGTTAAAAGTTCTTTGAAACATAAAGTGATGTTTCACTTGTTAGTGCAATGACACTAAATATCCTACAAGCAATTTACGCTATTTTCTACATTCCTAGCCAACAGTTATATTTACTATATCTTCAACTAATTACCAAACTGAGCCACGTTCTTAACTATGTCTCCTGAATAAAAACCCCTTAACTGTACAAATGCAAAAATCTAGTTGTGTTTGTGGTTTATTTAAATAGTTTAGTATTGCTGGGAACTAAAAACTAAACGAAACGAAACTTTATTTTCTGGGAGTTTTTACTTCTGGTCGAGTGTCACATTTTGTGTCCACAAAAGTATGCTACGGTAAATTTTTTCTTTATTTTAATTCACACATTCACAACAAATTTCATCATGTACAAATGAATATTGTTCTCGTAAACTTACTTACATTGAAAACAAAGTAAGAGGAGATAAAATGGAATTTAAACAATTTTTTTATTGCAACTAAAAATTACAATTTTAAAACTGTCTATTAATGCTACGCAAAAATAAAGTAACATGAAAATATAGACAGTGAGTTGGATGGACATACTTTATCACCCAATTATCTCGGTGAACAGCATATGACTAGAAATAGATGTCATAGTTGGTGGTCAATTTAACGGTGTTGATGTTAAAGATTTTCACGATAAAGATGATGGACACTGGCATTGGCGCCTAACCTAAACATGATGCTGCATTGTCATGTTCTATTGCGTTAAATAAATTGACATCATTTGGCGTTAGACAATGGCAACGAAATGTGCATTAACGCTTTTACTAACTAGGAATGTTTGTGTGCTCGCATTACAGTTAGTCTGGCTTGTGTCAATAGACACAATGGATGTCAACATTCAAATTTGTCAAATTTGCAAGTCAAAGTTAAAATGCTTTAACTAGAAATGTCTTTCATTTGGCTGAATAATCACTTTAGAGGCATGACAACTTGTGAAAAATTTATGGTGTGTGGTCAATAAGATATAATATTATCATATTTTTTTATAATAAAAGCTATAATAGTCTTTATAATTTCTGTAAAGTGAAATAAAGATTAGATTGATTTATCTAAAATGTTATTTTGCTTAATCCTAAAATCAACTACTTATGTCGATTTGCCAAACATTTATAATCTTTTAAATTAAAACAATTATCACATGATACTCCATAAAACCAATACAACAATAAAGAAAAGTATTTTAAAATATTCCTTTGCATATGCATATGTATTTATTGTTATTTTTGCTGTTGTTGCTGTTATTTAAATGCATAAGTATTACCATATAGATCCTTTCAATTGGAAAATAAGTTTGTATAGTCAGTCGTACATCAAATTTGATCGATAAATGGGGCACAATAAATTACTTTAAATTGCTTTATGTATGTTGTTCTTTTGTTTTATTGTTGTTGTTGTTCTCGTTGTTGGCAAAGAAGAATCAATAACAAAAGCACATTTGCAAAATCAAGGCTTATTGCATGCAACACATAATACACATTATTGCTGTCTGTCGTATGTGGAAAGAACAGGGACATGAGTGTAGATTTTTAAAGAAAGGGGTAAATGGAAAAGAGAACTTGTCAGAATACTGCTGCAACCACGACTACTAACACAATATAATATTAAAGATTTCACTAAAGAATATTTGATGAAAAAGAAAAAGTACCATTAATTTCGCCACTCTAAGAGTACTTACTTCAAATTGAAACTGAGAGACTTTGAAAGACGAGTTTGCAAGTCCGAAATATTGCTTGAACGCTATAAAAGCGTATCATTAATTGCGATTAAAATTGGATCCATTACTATAACCCCAAGCATTAGAGATTGCATGTGAAGCCCATCCAACCAGCCGAATCAAAATATCCGTGGCGCTAAGGAAATGCTCTGTATTTGGTGGGAGCGAAAGGACCTATCCATTATAGGGAACATTAAACGAATGCAACTGATTCGTTTTAAGAGAAAATTGGCCGAAAAACGCCCAGAATATGAGCCCAGACATGAAACCATAATATTCCATCATGGCGGGAATCAATTTACTAAGCATGCTGAATAAAGTCTTATTTCACGTTATAACTAAAAGGTTAGCTGACGAATTAATGCCAAATTTAAGGAAACAACAGGCTGAATTTTGCCCTAACAAGTCGTGAGTGGACCATTTAAACTAAGAGTAATCGTACAGCAGTCTGTTGAATGGAGGTCTCCTCTGTACCATATCCTTATAACGTTATCTGGAATACTGTCGAATGTAAACTCATCCAACTAATAAAAATTATGTACACCGGGGCAAGCTGCCGAATTCTACATGATGGCATGCTTAGTCGGAAGATTGAGCTTGGCACTGACGTTCGTCAAGGGTGTGTGATGTCTCCACTGCTTTTCAATATAGTGCTGGATAGTGTGATGCAGCAGGCAATGATGGGAAACCTCGGGGTATGAACGAAAGACTGGAAGACCTCTAATATGCAGACGATATATGCCTTCTCTCGCATAGCTATACTGACATGGCCGCTCAACTAAGGCGTCTTACCTACATATCAGAGAAAGCCGGGCAGAAAATCAATATAGAAAAGACCAAAGTTAGGCGAACAAATTCTGGAAATTTCCCTTTCTATTAAATAATGAAGTATTAGAAGAAGTTGAAACATTCTGCTACCTCGGAGCTGTTATAAACCGAACTGGGGGATCTAGTGAAGCCACTGTATGCCGCAGAAAAAAGCGACACAATCTTTTGACCAGCTCAGCAAAGTATGGAAATCGTCTTCAACATCTTCCAGACCAACGTCAAAGCAACTCTGTTATATGGCTGTGAAACTCAGAACACTGCCTCCCGAGCCATTAACACATTGCAGGTTTTCGTAAATAATTGTCTCCGAAGAGTTTACGAATCTTCTGGACACGAACCATTTCAAACAACAATCTGTGGGCTGAAACATGTAAAATACCGTTGTTTGTTGAAATACAGAAAAGAAATTGGAACTGGATTGGATACACACTCCGTCTGCCAGGAACACTATAGAATGGAAACCTCAGGGGAGTCGCAGAAGAGGCCGACCAGTGCATACATGGCAAAGGCAAATTGATAACGAGGCTAGCAAAATGCATAAATCTGCCTGGAAGAAGTTTGTTGAGGCCCTATGCTCTTTATAGGATCGAAGGGAATATTATATGACAACGCCTGGCCACATGTTGCAATACCTGTTAAAAAACTATTTAGATAACAGTGGTTGGGAAGTTTTGCATCACCGGAATAATAGTGCAGACCTTGCCTCGTCCGACTATTATTTGTTTCTATAGATGTAGAACGCTCTCTCTGGTACACGCTTCACTTTGGAACAGAATATCCGATATTGGCTTGATTCGTTCTTGGCCTCAAAAGATGAGCAGTTGTTTTGGCTCGGAATACATATGTTGTCACAAAGATGGGAAAAGGTCATAGCTAACAATGGCCAATACTTTGAACAAATTTATATTGTACAATTGATTCAAAATAAAAGCTGAAAATATGAAAAATTTTTAAGTCATACACCCAATAAACCAATAAAAACCAAGCCATTTTTAAACCCTCTTTGAGGCATTTTGTTTTCTCTTACATGCATTTTCATATTTAGTAGTTCCATTTCTTAAAATTAAGTTAAAATCTACTACTCCTCTGCTTGCAGTTATCACATTCTCTGCATTTATCTCGTTCCTTTCCCCTACGAAATTAATTTAATCAATTTACTGCAAAATCTACTAAGAATGCAGTAAAAGATGAATGTTTTTGTTCAGTTTTTTTTTTATTATCAACGATTCTATGCTGTTCCTTTATAAAGCTCCACTATGGAATCCATGTATGTCTGATGATGGAGAATATATGAAGTGCAGAGATTTTTTTGCTGTTTTCGTATTCCAATGCTATTGATTTAGACAAAGTCAGTCAAGGCAGTTACTTCGTTCATTCGTTGGTTCAATCATTTGTTGTTATTCAAACACAATAAGTATGTAATTGTTTGTGTGTGTGTGGTATGTAGTAGTTAAATTGCTTCTATGAAGTAGTTGTAGCAGTAGTTGCTGCTGCTATAGCTGCTGTAGTATTTAGCAAATACTAGGTAGTAGTAACTCAAATTTCGCTTCAACAAATTCAATTTGACTTTTTAGCTTGAAAATACTTGACTCTTCTGCTGCATATGAGTATGAGTATGAAATGTTAAAGTTGTAGGTTGAGTTGCTGCTTCTATTTAAGTATTTTGTAAAATGTAGATGATGTGGAGCTGCAGTGCTGTGCTGATGATGTTGATGTAATGTTGTCTAAATGCCAGATTCCCCATTATGGAAATTAACGCATCGTTAGTCATTTGATGAGATAATACCTCAGCCAGACAACCACATGTACTAAATATCGTATCGTATACTTCTAGTACTTTTCTCATACAAGTTCATTTGCTAGATAATGCTACAGAATATTTTGTTGTATGGAGTATTTAGAGTGTTGAACTTTACTCATCATTCGTTTTGTCTATCCTGCCGTCCTGCCGTCGTTCATCATGTTGTAGATGATGTTAAGCTATTACTCATTTGCCTTTTTGCATTCTTCGTATTGCTTGCTTTTTTATGTTTTGTTTTTTTTTTTAATTTTTGGACTGGGCGAGATGACCAAAAAGGAAGAGTTCTTTTACACCGTGGTGTAAACAATACACTGGATCTGTTTCCAGTAAACAATTCCTTCATCTTAAAGATCTTGTATAACAAACAATTGACTTAAAAGTAAAATTCAACTTAGTGTTACAGTTCGTTGTTAAAATTTTTATACAATTCAATTCCTAAATAATTCATCCATTATTTTACATTCGTTTCATTATACTATTTTTAACAGTAACAGGAATAGGATATTTCTATCTAACCTTCAGGAACTAGAAGGCCAGTTTCTAAACAATCCTAAGTTTCTGCCGGTTTCCACGTTACCTGTCCATTTCTCGATTTGAGTTGAAACTATTTTTATGAAAACCACTTTCAATTTCTTTCGAATTGTTTTCATACAAATTTGCTCGACTCACTTTTCTTTTGAGATCGATAAACTGGCAACAAATATGCTCTCGATCTACAAACTCAGCAATCCCTTAGGAAATGGTTTAATTATTACACCATTCCAAGAGCATAAAACCCACATTTTCCATCTCATTTTATACTTAAAAAGGAATTCAATCACAGTGTTACTTTGTTGTTTTAGAGAAAACTTTTTACCAAAAATAAAACCTAAAATGAAAATATTGTTCTATTTGTGTAGAGCAGGAGTGTGAAAATATTTTCAAACATTTAAATAATTATTTCCTCTTTTTTTGTTTTTCCTGCAGAGGGTGTTCAACTTAACGTTGCCTTGATAATCCTTTGTAATTATTTTATTTTTTGATTGGCATTTAAGTCAAAGTTATTAACAAAACGAAAAATAAACTAATGGCAGAAAAAAAGGGGGCGTCTATGTTCATTTAAACAAACATGTAGTCAAATTTATTCTAACGTAAAAGAGACATTGTCACATGTGCTTAATGTCACCTGACTGACATTTATGAAGCCACCAGACCAGGCCAGGACAGACCATTTTCACTTACACTTCCAAATTTGTGAAATATGTATTTTCACAAACAAACTCACATGTGCATAAATAGTAGTTGAGTTTTAGACTTTTGTTTTCATTATGCCATCAAGTTTGTCAGACACATGAGTCTTCACTCATACATCCATTATTATTTAATCCTTAAAGGATAAGGAACCTTTTTTATGTAGTATCTACACACAAACAACATCATGAACAATTTGAAAGGAAGATTGTAGAAAAACATGTCATTATTCTTTAGTAATTGTGTGTTTTCATTACAAAGAGGAAATCAATTTGATATTTGTCTTTCTAAAGTCCTGCACAAAAGAGTTTGTGAAATTATTATTTGAAATTGGGAGTTAATTGGAGCTGCTAGATTGGAGGATTGATATTCGGGTAATATGAGAGGATTACTTATCAAAGATATCCGAGTCGCATATTTCCAAAGGTTAGACATCTAATGGTAGGTTTTGTAACAGCGTAAGTATGCGTGTTTTCTGTAGGGTTTCATCAATGATAAGATATCCTTAAATAGAATGTCTGTAGTGTTTTCTGCAATGAAGAAGAGATGACTATAGAGCCTGGGAAAATAGCGAGCGAGGGACAATCATAATCACAGGTCGATTTTCCTCCTGAGATCTCACAGGGCTTAAATAAGGGGTCCTGTCACCGCACCTGTTTAACTGCTACCTCTCTAAATCTCCAATGCCTCGACAGGGCGTGAAGGTAATCACATATGCGGACGACTGCACTATTTCACAGGTCACTGCAGGTCACAACGTTGATGAGCTTTGAGGTATGGTAAATGGCTATATTAATGAAATCCACAATTTCTTCACTGCACGTAACCTGAAGTTATCACCAAGGAAGTCTTCGGCAACACTCCACACCTGACGAAGGAGGTAAAAATCTATTTTTTTTTTTTTTTTAAACAAACACAAACTGCGAAGCGTTTTGCTTGTCTGCAGATACACCCAGAGTCTCTGGCGGGAATCGAACCCGCAACCCTCAGATTAATAGTTCAGCACTCTATTGACTGGTCTATCTGGACACCCAATTTAGCAATTTAGCCATCATGGAACTTCCCAAAAATCTTGGGTGTCACTTTTGATAGCCTTTTTACCTCCTCAGCACACGCCACTGCAATCACGTACTAGCCGGCAGTACTTGGGGTATGAACAAAGAAATCTTGCTAGTTAACTACAAGACGATTAGTCGGTCAGTTGTCAACAAAACTGCTCCAGTGTGGTCGCCTTCGTTGAGTGATACTCAGTGGAGAAATATTCAAAGCTGTCAAAACGGAGCCTTAAAGATCGTCACATGCTGCCTTCAAATTACCTCCAAACACCACCTTCACGAAGAAACAAAGGTTCTAACGGTCAAGGAACACAACGTTATGTTGACGCAGCAGTTCCTTCTGGGATGTCACTGGAGGAGTCATCCAAACTTCAACATCACACAGTTGGAGTCTCCCCCGATGCATGTCAGACATTACCTACGGAAATACGAGGAGAGCATACAGAGGTATGTGTAGGATCCATTTGATCGCCGCTCGTATTGGACAGCTTTGAACGACATTCACAGAGACGCTATCAATTCCACGGTAGCAGGAAACCGTATGAATGTCATACTTGGAGGTCGCCCACCACCGATAGCAGACGCCGCTAAGATTCTTCTGCGTAAAACAAGAGTCGTTCTGGCAGAACTTAGATCAGGATGGAGCAACAGGCTTAATGCCTTTTGGTACCGCATAGACAATGCAGTCCTCATGACACCCTCCACATATGCAACTGTTCAGCTAAATCTACTTCACTACGTCATATGGATTTATGATCTCATCCTGTTGAAGTAGCACAATTTCTTGGACTTGAAAAGTCCCTATTGTGGATTTCAACTCGGCAACTTGTTCATTTCCATTATTTCCAATTAACCAATTTTCTTAGTTCAGCTTTGTTGGGCTTAGTAATTGATCCAATAAAATAATCGTTGGTAAGAGTCCGTTAATTCCATACAACAAGTTGTAAACTTCATAGAAGGCATTAAAATTATCCAAGCCTGAAGTCTGTCATAGGCACGGGGATCACTTATGATGGATTATTGGCTGACCATAAACGTTATAGAGGTCTTCACTGATTCTTCTGATCTGATTGTTGTACCTCAATGACGTTACTTCTGGTGTTATTTTCATAGCGCATTGTATTTATGAAGAATGGAATTCTGTCAAAAATATTCCCTTGGAACTCGACCAACATAATATTGTAGTTCCTCATGAATCAAGTACGATATTACAATTAACTAGAATTTGGGTATGTGAAACACAATCATTTCAGTCCCCTGTTTCATCTATTTATGATTGTAGTGACAGTTTGGCTGAAGATATTCTTGAAATTATGGAGATCAGAGGACTAATTTACTATAGAGTTACTGATGAAGACTCTATAGAGATGCCATCTGTATTCTCTTTATAAATTAATATAGTTTTGTGGAACCCTGAGACAACAAAAACGTTTCATCGATTTAATAAAGTGAGCATGGATAAGTGTCCGTTAATATAGAATCGTTTTATACTACATGCAAGTTGTAGAAGTCATGGAAGGAATTCAAATTGTCCATGGCAGAAGTGTGTAGGGTGGACCATAAACATTATTGTGGTTTTAAAATCTGAGGTATACCTCATTGGATTCTTCTAATCCGAAGTATACCTCAATGTCATTACTTCTGGTGTGATTCTTTCGAAGTACATTGTACCTAGTATAACTATGCAGAATAGAACTCTGAATAAGAATTTTCTCCGGAAACTTGAAAAACTCAATATTGTACATCCTCATAAATCATATTGAACATTACAATAAACTTGCATCAGGTCTGCTAAAGTTGATCTGAACAGTCTTCTGTTTCTGAGGCAAAGATGTTATTACAGTTTCTTCTGTTAAAAAGAGTACACTTAAAATATTTAGAATTGTTTATTTAAACATTCATCATAATCGTACATCACTAAACATAACTAAGAATAAAGTATGTATTTAGAAATTGTATGCCAAAGAAATATTTAAATTATGTCTTTGAAATGTATAGAGACTTTCATTTGAAAAAAAGGAAATTAATTTTTTAACATTTGTTCACATTCATACAATCAGATGTCTATGTTTATAAAACATACCAAGAAAATTTCTAGAAAGGATGTTTCATGCACACACTCATACAAATAAACACAGAGATACTCACTACTACATACTTATTATATTTTGTAATTTGTAGTTCTCTGTTTAGGTTGTACAAAGGATTTATTTGCTATTTTGTTGTTTTTGCTTCAACTGCTCTTGGGTTGTTGTGGTTGGTTTAGCAGGCCCAACAGGTGGCTTACAGCAACTAGCCGAGCTGAGGTCTATGGTCTACCCTTTAAGGAAGATAATGTCGATTTTGTAAGTTTAAAAATGTGAATGTATTGAGGTTTTTGGGTGTGTATTTGTGTGTGTAGTGTTAGAATAATTCCTTTTCCTTATGGCCTTGTAAGAATTTTAATGAAACATTCTTGTGATGCAGTAAATTGTCAGTCTACACGTACATCTTACTTTTCATTTTAGAATTTTACTATTTCTTTATTTTTATTTTTTGTTTGTTTATTTGTGTCTTTCTGGCCTGCACAACTGCTGATGTCTTAGAGTTTTCTTTATACATATATATTTTACTTTATGTAATATATATATTATATAAGAAGAATTTACTTGTATAGTCCTGGAAATCAAAAGCAGGTGATGGGTGGGTGTTTATTTCTGTCTAACAAGTGTAAATTATATGACATTATCTATATTGTAACTTGTTAGCTTTTGATCTTTTAATATTCTGTCTGTATAGTCTGATGAAGTATCAGACATAGAGACAGAGAGAAATCTAAGGAAAAATAAAACTAGAAAAATGTTTCATAACAATTTATAAATTATTCAAAAAATCTTTTATTCTCTTGAATTCTATGCATTCTATGCACTTGGGTATTTGTAAATAAATAATAATAATAATATCTATCAAATTTGTTTTACACATATAGTTTATAGTTTGCCGGAACAGGGTGTTGCAAAAGGAGTTGTTCTTAATGAATTTAAATAAAATTTTGTGAAAGAAAATAAATAAAATATACAACATTTAGGAGTTTTAGAAAATGCTACAAAAATTCATCAATAGAACGGACATACATCTTAAATTAAAATAAAGTAAATAAAATAATACTAGGCTTTGTGCTATATTTTTGCTAAGGTTCATCAAAATCGGCCCAAAAATATACAACATTTCGCTATATTTCCATTAGAAATTCCATATATTGAAAAATTTGACCTTTGACCTTCACGATTTAAATGTTAACGTTCTCCGATTTTAGAAAAACTTTCAGACTATATTTAGAATTGCCTGTACTATAATATTCTGAACAGACTTTACTTAAACTTAATAAGAGTAAGGAAATTGGGCCCATTAGCCAAAATATGGCCAAAAAATTAGTATTTCTCGAAAATTTCAAAATTTAAATCGCAGGTACGGAAAAACTATAAGAGATATTTTCATAATTTTTTCACATTTTTATTCCCTATTATATTCTCAATAAATCCGAAATTTTTATATTAATTGTGTTGCTACATTTCTTGTTCTAGTTGCCTGAGACACGTTGATGGCCTGGCGATTTTTTAATAACTTTAACATTTTTTGACCAATTTCTGTTTTTTATGTCTCATTAGAACGACAATTACGTACACATTTTAATTCTTTTATATTAAATTGCAAAAGTAAGATTTAATCGCAAACTTTTTACAAAAACTGAAAAAATGCATTTTTTCCCCTTATAAATGCATCTCAAAACTTCAGAAGGCCGATTTACCTAAAATTTTTTCAGGATGATTTTTTTACTAATGTTCACCAAACTGGGGATGAGAATGGCCAAAATCCAACTTTCGTTTATTAAGGGCCACCCTAATGTCCATATGTAGTTTATTTCTGTTGAATTTTATGTTTATACCTGTAGTTTTAAGAGATTTGTGCTAGTTTTTGGAAGCGGGCATTATATGGGAGCTATGACTAATTATGGACCGATCATCATAAAATTAGGTGACATTAATTTAGTTTATATAAAACTTATTTGAAGCAAAATTTGTGTAGATACCTATATAAATTAACCATTTACGACCGATAAAGTATAATTTCCGGAGAACATTTGTATGGGTGCTAGGTGGAATAATGGACCGATTTCAGTCAGTTTCAACAGACTTCGTCCTCGGGCAGAAAAAATTTTATCGCAATATCTTAAAAATTGCGACTTCTACATTGCGCCAGTCATATGAACAGGTAAAATAAAAATAGAAAAAAAAAACTTGGGAGTAATTTCATTCAAATGAAAAAAGTATTCAACAAATAGGTCAAAACAGGTCAATAAGTATATATGGCCTTAAAGTGGGCACTTTGGCCTTTCTCCTGGTAGTAACATTTCTTTAACCCCTTTTGACCCTAAGCACTTTTATTCCACTGAATTTAAAATTTGACTAAATTATAGTACCTGAGAAAAAATTTAATAATACAGCAGATATAAACGGTATAGTGACAAATCATACCAGTTTTTAAAGACTATTATACTAGCAACACACCAAAAAAAATCATACAATTATCGATAATAGTTTGCGAATAATGATAATTTACTTCTGATCAAATTTACAAAAATCACATTTTTTATAAAATGACATAAAATATTTGGCTTTAACAGCATGCCACGCACACAATTGACAATATTTTTATCTAATTCTTTGGCCACCTTAGTCTCAAAGTGTTTACTATTTTAAATTTTTGAAATCGTAGTTAACAAAAAGTTGGACTTTTGGCCGATGAAATTGAGATATGAGCCACCGTGCGTCACACAGTGGTATAGAGTGAAATAGATTTCAATGAAATTTGACATACGCTAAACAGAGGTGTTGTTGAGTTTAAGTTTTGAATTTCGAAGTAAAATAAATAAATAATGGCCATAAAACTATCTTGAATAGATAGGATAGGACAAAGATCCTGCTATAATGCTTCGAAGATTTGTATAATATTGGAATTCTAAGTTACTTAACTAGTATTTAGTTGAAATGATGACTGTATTTGTTATACCCTTTTATTAATATTGACACATACCATTATATACATATGTAACTACATATTTTAAACATGGTATGAAAATAATATTGTAGTAAATAAAATAGTTTGTTTATACAAAACTACAAGTAAATGACAGACGACATACAATTAACAAACTATACATGAACTCGTGCATCATGATATTTACCAGTATAACTACACAATCATTGAACCAAAAATTAAACTTATAATTACAACTGTCACTAGTCACTAGTGCACGTTCATTATAAAAACATCATGACTTGATTTGGTTTAAGGGGAATATTCGTTTGCATATACTTTTCAATGCCCTACCCATTAATACATCATGAATTTAAATATCTTAAATAAATCAATTAGGAATACTAAAATGCCGGCTATGATTAGAGAGAAACAATTATATTAATATTAAAAATAAATTCATTAAAATTTTAAAAATGTGTTTCTTTATAGGTTTTATGGTTCTTTCTAAAAGCAATAACTTTCTACCGCCTGACTTAAGTTCGATTTTATGTTTTAAAGCAGTCTGCTATAAGTTTTGATATTCTATTCTTTACTAACGAAAAAAGAAAATCTGTTTGAGTGCAACGAAAATTGCTCTAAAATCCTACTTCATCATAACAATAGCGAAATCGTAGAAGTAAGGAAAAAAAATATCCTTGTGAACAATTTTGTACATAAATTCTCAATAATCCATCCTCAACTGCTACACTTTAGTATTCCTACTTTTTTTTCAAGTTTATTTTTTTTATATTTCCCTGCATATTATTACTTTCTTTCAAAAGTTTTTCTGTTTGTGCACTTTTACATGCGAAATGTACGTATTAAATGTTATCAGAGACAAGTTTGTAAAGGTATCAAAGCATTGTTAAGATTTTTTCCTCAAAGGGTAAAAGATACTTATTTTTTGTTGAGCCTATGTTAAAAACCCATCTTGATCTGATTGTTGTGATATTCAAAAAGATGGTTCAATATCATAACAAATATTTCTTAGAATTGTAGGTCTTAGGTCGTTTAACTAATACACTCCTTTAAGTTCCTGTTGCGTGGCATTATCAACATTGAAATTCAGTTTTACATGTGAATATAAATTGTTTGTGATTGTGTGTGTCATTCTGTACGTATGTATGTGTTTGTGCGTTGAATGTGTAGTTGAAACGATAATGGTTTTTTCATGTCATACATAAGCTTTGGTTGTTACAAAAAGAGATTTTGAATTATTGTTAGAATACCCTATGTTTACACGCAACGACACTCACACAACCATACAAATGCCCAACTAACCAAATACTTGATCGAAAATGTCTTCCAACAAAAAAGATAATCTTTGAAAATTTGAATGTTCAAATTATCAAGTAATTCTCGATAATTTTTCAAAAGTAATATTCAGGAAATTGTAGAGAATTTTTCAAATAACGATATTTTTATAATTTGTTATTGGGACTGTTCACGAACCTTCGAGAAGGAAGGTTTATCAACACAGCAGCTCCATTCTTGTCACCACGAAGTAGGGGACCTTGATTCCACTAGCAAACCAGTCTCACGAACTTTTTGCACAATCTTCCGGACAGCTTTCAAAACTTTTTTCAACAAACACACAGTTTGATTGATAAAGATCTTAGATCCTTTAGTTCCAGTTATAGCTTTAAGCGTAACTTATATGTTATTTTGAACATTATAATGAAAACAACAAAGTTATTTTTGCATCGAAAATGTTGAATTTTGTGCCAACAAAGCGTCATATGCGAGAAGTTTTGCTTTGATGATTTTGCATGTCTGAAATGCTGCCCGGCAAAACAGCCAAATCAACACTAAATGCTAATATCCATGGCGGTAAGGTAATTCTCTGTATTTGGTGGGACCAAAAATGTCCTATTTAATATGAGCTACTGAAATCACAGGGAACCTGTAACGAATGCACGACTCCCACAATACGCCTGTTAAAAACTATTTATAAAGAATTGGTTAGGAAGTTTTGCCGCACCCACCTTATAATACTATTTGTTTCTGCGATACGCTTCACTTCAGAACAGAGTATTCGAAATTGGCTTGATTCGTTCTTGTCCTCAAAAGATGATCAGTTGTTTTGGCTTGGAATCCATATGTTTCCAGAAAGATGGGAAAAGGTCATAGCTAAATTAATATTGTACAAATGTTTCAAAATAAAAGCTAAACATTTAAAAAAATCCCACATTTTTAAGTCATACACCCAATATGTAGTCCAATTTTAGTCTTTATATAGCCCAGTTTTAGCATCAATCGTAG
The DNA here is from genome assembly GCF_958450345.1 of Calliphora vicina. NCBI lineage: Eukaryota > Metazoa > Arthropoda > Insecta > Diptera > Calliphoridae > Calliphora > Calliphora vicina. The sequence continues at coordinate 6,157,690 of NC_088781.1, forward strand.
TCTAGTATCAGCTTTAATCGTAGGTCTTTATATAGTCCAGTTTAGTTACAATCGTTGGTCTCTATATAGTCCAGTTTCAGCTTCAATCATAAGAATTTGTATATTCCAAATTAATCCAGCTTTAATAGTAACTATTTATGAAGTCCAAGTTATCGAACGTTTTTAAAAGAAGCGTAAGATTTCATAATGCTACAGATTTACTTAATTGTAGGTCTTATAATCCAGTTTTAATCTTAGGATCGTTCTAGAATGTTCGTAATTCGATGATAATAAAATCTTCTAATGCTCTGATCAGATGGGTGTAGGTAAGTAAATGTAATGGTAACTGTGAGTATAATTTTCCTTTATGCACAAACAAAGATACAAAGTAATACGGGAATACGTTGCGTATACACAATACTTTGTGTAAATTTGCGTTTGTCATATGATCCGATACACAGCCAGGCTTTATGCAGTCATACATGCAAATCGTGCAGGGAAATATCCACAACTAAAAGTGGAAACAAAAAGCACAAAATTTAACGATTCATACAGTATAGAAGCAAAAAAACAGAAGACAAATGTAACAAAAAAAGAAAAATCTTTTACAGAAAGCAAACAAAAAAAAAATAAACGAAACACAAAACTGGAAAAACATTTTTATGTATGACTGCTAAAAATTATTGATAATAAAGAGAAAAAAAGATCAAACATTCCATATGTGTTAACTACACATTCATATCATACACGTGTTTGAATGTATGCATTTCTGAATGTAATTTACATGTTTCATTTGTGTTAGTCTTCGATATTTTTTTACACTAGAGTTCTACTGTGACAGTCTTTTTACTTCTCTTATTTTTAATGTAAATTTAAAATCCCCTTTGTAAAGGTTTTGAAATAAATCCAATATTTTTTTCGTTTCTTTTAACACCATTTAAAAACCGAGCACTTTTAATTGAGCTATAATAATATTTTATTCGAGACATGTCAATCAAATCGATATTGTAAATGGGTATATCAAAAAGCAAACACCATTAAATATACATACGTGTTGTATATATTGCATTTCAATAGAAATTTATAACAATGAGAATATAAAATTAGCAAACAGTGAAGCTTGAAATATATATTGCATGGGATTTCAACTCATGGTAGTATTTATTAAATTAAATGAGCAGAAATCTGTCTTTACCATGAAGAACATAAAATCGAGGCTATTGAACAATCCCTGCCCAACCAAGAAACTGCTGTGTGTCTACTGACCCCACTACAGTTTACATGGGGACAGTTAAGTGTCAATTAATGCCATTTTAGATAAATTTGGAATAGTAAGGATGTTAGGTATTAGAAAAAAATATGAACTATTAACATTAAGTGATATTTCAATCACAGGTATGCAAATATCACTCATATCCAGCTGACCTTGAAAAATTTGATTACAATTAAGGTTAGGAAATTAAATAAAAACTTTGTTTTTATCACCAATCAATGGAATTTTAAATACATTTTAAAAATTCTTTTTATAATTGAATTCCACCCAGTGTATTATTAAACAATTTTATTTCTTTTTATTTTTTTTATTCCTATTCCTTCATAAACATTTAATAAATATTTTTTATTCCACTGCAAAACAACACACTTTACGCACATAAAATTAAATGTAATGTAATGAATGTAAAGTAAAATTATACTCATATTCTGCAAACGTTTTTCCACATCTTGTACTCATTCTGATAAACTTTAGTGTTCATAAAAAACGAAAATGTCATAAAATTTAAAATTCATAATTTTAGAAACATTTTCGTTGTGCAGAACTGTTGTTCAAGCGAATCATAAAATTAAAAATGATTTAAGGCAAGTTAGATACAATGAAAATGTATACAAATCTGTTGGAATTTTTATAGACAAAAAAGAGCGAAATAAAACTTTATTTTATGACAATTTTTTAAATGAAATTTATTTATTTCAAAATAAAATGGAGAATATTTAAAATGGTAAAACACTTGACCAGGAGGAATGTTTGCAAAATTTGAATATTTTATGGTCTTAAAGAGGTCAATATTAAATTCAGCAGAATATGAAAATTTTTTAAAATTAACGAACAATAATAAAACTCTACACTTCAACATTAATGTATAAAAAAATATCATCTTTTTTCAAGTCTTAATTTTCCACCAAAAACTCTACAATATTTTACACTTCAAATAAATTTAAAAATTTCTAAACAATTTATCATAAATTATTGTACAAAATAGAACCCATATTATAACCACCAAAAATGCAAACAGAAAAACATAAGCTTAAAAGTCAAGTCCTTTATTATTTCCTAGAAATATTTCAAATATTGTAAATAACAATATCTTATACATCCATGTTAACCGTAGCTGTGTCATAAAGGTAAGACACCACCTAGTGCGAAAAAATTGAAATAATATTCACGAATTCCATTAAAATGTCAGACTTTCACTTTTCACAGCTTAAATTAATATGAATTATTGCCTGACAACAACAAAAAAATACTCATACACACAACTTGTGACAAACTTTACATAAATACCAACAACATTATATATATAAACAGGAGCCGGGGTAAGGAAACCGGATGTAAAGGATAATTTACCTTAAAAGTATATTTTTGTGGGTTGTCCTCAGTCTGTGTATGTGTGTATTGGTGACATTAACACCTTTTGTGCATAAATAAGAATTTACTTTTGGCGTATGTTGCACGTACCTTGATTTCATATTTTTTTTCCAGCCTTTTCTCTTTTTGCCAAGGATGCTCTTTTATTTATGTCAACTTGTTCCAAAAGAAAAATTATGGCAAGAGAGAAGAAAACAATTACAAAGCTTATGTTTTTAAGAATTTTATGACAAAAACATGTTAAAGTTGTAATAAGCTGAGGAAAATAGCAAAATGAGAGTAAAATGTTAAGTAAGTAGGTTGGTACTAATTGCTTGCAATAATTTCTAGAGTAGCATGTTCCAGGTTTGTTTCCAAATTTTATAAAAGGAACGTATATGCCTAGTTCATATGTCCAATGTCAACTGTCAAATATCATATGTCAGATGTCAACTGTAAGATGTCAAATGTTTAATGTCAACTGTCAAATATCATATGTCAGATGTCAACTGTAAGATGTCAAATGTTTAATGTCAGCTGTCAGATGTCAAATGTCAAATATCATATGTCAACTGTCAAATGTCTAATGTCAAATGTCAGATGTCAAATATCAATTATCGAATGTCAGATGTCAAATGTCAGATGTCAGAATTCATATGTCAAATGTCATATGTCAAATGTCAGATGTCAAATATCATATATCGAATGTCAGATGTCAAATGTCATATGTCAAATATAATTTGTCGAATGTCAGATGTCTAATGTCAAATGTCAAATGTCAGATGTCAGATGTCAGATGTCAGATGTCAGATGTCAGATGTCAGATGTCATATGTCAAATGTCAGATGTCAGATGTCAAATGTCAGATGTCAGATGTCAAATGTCAGATGTCAAATATCATATCTCGAATGTCAGATGTCAAATGTCAGATGTCAAATTTCATATCTCGAATGTCAAATGCCAAATGTCAGATGTCATATTTCAAATGTCAAATATGTAATGTCAAATGTTAAATATCATATATCGAATGTCAGATGTATAATGCAAGATGTCAAATGTCAAATGACATCTGACATTTGTCATTTGAAATCTGACATTCGACATATGATATTTGACATTTGTCATTTGACATTGACATTTATGTCAGATGTATAATGTCAAATGTCAGATATCAGATGTCATATGTCAAATGCCAAATGTCAGATGTCATATGTCAAATGTGTAATGTCAAATGTCAAATATAATATATATCCAATGTCAGATGTCAAATGTCAGATGTATAATGTATAATGTCAGATGTCAAATGTCAAATGACATCTGACATTTGTCATTTGAAATCTGACATTCGACATATGATATTTGACATTTGCCATTGACATTTATTTCAGATGTATAATGTCAAATGTCAGATGGCAAATGTCAAATATCATATGTCAAAAACCAAATGTCAAATGTTTGTCAAATGTCATATTTCTCTTATATCTTATGTGTCCTATGTCTACGTCATCTACACTTATGTCTAATGTATACGTCTATCTTTATGCCTACATACATATGTCAAAGTTTAACAGGTAAATAAATGTATCAAATATTTAAGAAACTGTTTCCTGTAAAATACTAACCCCGGTCCAATAAGGGCTAGAAATGCACTCTGAAGCTCTGCTGCCACCCTATTACACAAGCAACTTACATCGTCTTGTTTCTAAATGCAAAATCCAACTTCCTCTCTACATGACGCCTTACAATGTAGTAGTAAGTACCTACGAAATAACATTGATGAGGTTTTTCTCATGCGGGGAACAAAAAGTGACAGAGTTAAAAATACAGGAAAAAAACAGCAGGTGGTGGCAAATAAAATCATGTGAAATGACAATGATGCTCATGAAAATTAACTTTAAAATAAAGCACACACAAAATTAAGTAAAATAAAATGTTCAAGTACATTCTTTAACCTTAAAGAAAAATTCAAATAGAAAAACAAAAATTCAAATACAAACTGTTGATTTCGTTACATTAATAGGAGGTTCTTTTAAATTTTCTTTGGGTTATAATTGCTAAGTGTTTTCATATACTTAATAACATTGATTTGACATTGAACCCGTTATTACAAAAAACTTTTCGTTTCTATTTCCATTTCTTTGAGTTAAATAAAAAAACAAACGGACATCATTAATAAGTCAAGACAACAAATAAACAAACAAAAATGTGTTAAGGAAATCATGGCAGTTACATATTAAGGTTAAATACGAATATTTGTGGAGCTACATAAAACAAACATGTCTTAAATATGTTTATAATTCACTGAGAAATCACATACATTTATTTTGTCGCAATAAAAAGTTTGTAACAACAACTAACAAATTTGAAAACAGCAATGATACATTTAAAAGACGTTATAAAATTTTGGTAAAATTTTCTGCTTAAAAAAATAAAAAAGACAATCTTCATGATAAACTCAAATGCCCCTATTTTAAACTCATCGCCAAATATCAGCTGAAGCATAGAAATATCATCCATTTTCCAATTTATTCTAAAAACGTTTGATATTTTTGTTATTTGTGTGTATTTTTTTTTACAGTTCTGCTGTTTTTTGTGTCCATTGTCGATAATAAATGAGTTTCTTGGCAAAAGTTGTATCCCTTGTATCAATTTTAACTTTGTACTTTTGAGCCCATATCACATTTTTATTTTTTTTGAAAACGCAGCCTTTCGATTAGTTTTGTTTTGTTTGTTGGCTTCTTTTGTAATACTTTTGTGTATTTGACGTTTGATTTAATGATAAATGATGATGCTGCTGCTGTTGAGTTGGTGATGAAAAGTAAAGAGTTTTGTTTTCAAATGGTAAAAATAGATGTATAAACGCAAACTTTGTTATGAAATTACAATAGCTAGCAGAAAAATTAATGAAAAATTACCAAAGAAGTTCTAAAGTATATTTTTATTTAAGATAATTTAAAGCCATGATAACAATGAAATTTGACCTAGAATATACAATATTTGTTTAAAGAGAAATAAAATGAATTTAAACTACTAAAGCAAAATAACGTGTAAAATTGTATTTTTTTCAAATTTAAGATCCTACTTAAATTTCTATCCAGTTATATTATGTCTGTCAAAAGCATGATAAACATATTAAACATAAAAATTATAAATTTTTTTAAAACAAATTTGACAGCATATTTCCATAGTTAGTTTGGTAATACTCTCAACTACAAAAAAAAAACAAGTAATAAAGTATAGTCGGTATAAACCCTACACTAAGTAAAAGAGCAAAAACATTTTTCTTTTAAAATTTCAATAATTTATATTTTTTTTGGGTGATTTTCGGAAGTGGGCCTTATATGGGAGCTATGACCAATTATGGACCGATCACCATGAAATTAGGTCGTGTGATTTATGTCTATTATAAAGTTAACTATGTTGAATTTTGTGTGTATACCTACATGTTTAAGTGATTTATGCACATTAAAGTGATTTTCGGAAGCGGGTCTATATGGGAGCTATGACTAATTATGGACCGATCGTAACAAAATTTGGTGACACGAATTTTGTGTATATAAAACTTATTTGGAGCGGAATTTGTGGAGATACATATATAAATTAAACATTTATGACCGATAAAGTCCAATTTCGGAAGGACCGATTTCAGCCAGTTTCAATAGGCTTGGTCCTTGGGCCGAAAAAATAATATGTACCAAATTTGATCGAAATATCTTCAAAATTGCGACCTGTACTCTGCGCACAAGGTTTACATGGACAGCCAGCCAGCCAACCAGACGGACGGACGGACATCATTTAATCGACTCAGAAAGTGATTCTAAGTCGATCGATATACTTTAAGGTGAGTGTTAGATTAATATTGTTGGGCGTTACAAACATCTGCACAAACGCATTATACCCTCCCCACTATGGTGTTGTTTGGTATAATAAGCTCTAGTCTAGGTTCTAATTCTTAATATTGGATGAGGGAATTTTTTCAAATTTTTATCTTTTTCCTTAATATATTATTGTACTCTGTAAATTTATTCAAAGTATTGGCCATTGTTAGCTTCCCATTTTTCATCTTTTGAGGCCAAAAACGAATCGACTGTTCCAAAGTAAAGCGTATCCCAGAGATACAGCGTTCTGCTTCGATCGAAATAAATAGCACTTGGACGGGGCAAAGTCTGGACTATAAATGGAGTGAGGTAAAACTTCCTAACCACTTCATTCTAAATAGTTTTTAACAGGTATTGCAACATGTGGCCGAGTGTTATCATGATGAAATAAAAAACGAATCAGTTTAATTCGGTACAGGTTCACTGTGATGGAATGGCTATATTTCAGCAGATCATAATAGATAGGACCCTTTTGCTTTCTCCAAATACAGAGCATTAACTTAGAGCCTTGGATATGTGGCTTTGGTCCATTTTTTATCTATTTTTTATAGCAAGTAATGATACGGTGCTAAAATGTTTTTATTTTAAAGCTTTCAAACATCATTTCGGACATGCAAAATCTTTCAAGGTCAATTCAATTCAATGATTTTGGATGAATAGACATATTATATCTTATATCTTATATCTTATATCTTATATCTTATATCTTATATCTTATATCTTATATCTTATATCTTATATCTTATATCTTATATCTTATATCTTATATCTTATATCTTATATCTTATATCTTATATCTTATATCTTATATCTTATATCTTATATCTTATATCTTATATCTTATATCTTATATCTTATATCTTATATCTTATATCTTATATCTTATATCTTATATCTTATATCTTATATCTTATATCTTATATCTTATATCTTATATCTTATATCTTATATCTTATATCTTATATCTTATATCTTATATCTTATATCTTATATCTTATATCTTATATCTTATATCTTATATCTTATATCTTATATCTTATATCTTATATCTTATATCTTATATCTTATATCTTATATCTTATATCTTATATCTTATATCTTATATCTTATATCTTATATCTTATATCTTATATCTTATATCTTATATCTTATATCTTATATCTTATATCTTATATCTTATATCTTATATCTTATATCTTATATCTTATATCTTATATCTTATATCTTATATCTTATATCTTATATCTTATATCTTATATCTTATATCTTATATCTTATATCTTATATCTTATATCTTATATCTTATATCTTATATCTTATATCTTATATCTTATATCTTATATCTTATATCTTATATCTTATATCTTATATCTTATATCTTATATCTTATATCTTATATCTTATATCTTATATCTTATATCTTATATCTTATATCTTATATCTTATATCTTATATCTTATATCTTATATCTTATATCTTATATCTTATATCTTATATCTTATATCTTATATCTTATATCTTATATCTTATATCTTATATCTTATATCTTATATCTTATATCTTATATCTTATATCTTATATCTTATATCTTATATCTTATATCTTATATCTTATATCTTATATCTTATATCTTATATCTTATATCTTATATCTTATATCTTATATCTTATATCTTATATCTTATATCTTATATCTTATATCTTATATCTTATATCTTATATCTTATATCTTATATCTTATATCTTATATCTTATATCTTATATCTTATATCTTATATCTTATATCTTATATCTTATATCTTATATCTTATATCTTATATCTTATATCTTATATCTTATATCTTATATCTTATATCTTATATCTTATATCTTATATCTTATATCTTATATCTTATATCTTATATCTTATATCTTATATCTTATATCTTATATCTTATATCTTATATCTTATATCTTATATCTTATATCTTATATCTTATATCTTATATCTTATATCTTATATCTTATATCTTATATCTTATATCTTATATCTTATATCTTATATCTTATATCTTATATCTTATATCTTATATCTTATATCTTATATCTTATATCTTATATCTTATATCTTATATCTTATATCTTATATCTTATATCTTATATCTTATATCTTATATCTTATATCTTATATCTTATATCTTATATCTTATATCTTATATCTTATATCTTATATCTTATATCTTATATCTTATATCTTATATCTTATATCTTATATCTTATATCTTATATCTTATATCTTATATCTTATATCTTATATCTTATATCTTATATCTTATATCTTATATCTTATATCTTATATCTTATATCTTATATCTTATATCTTATATCTTATATCTTATATCTTATATCTTATATCTTATATCTTATATCTTATATCTTATATCTTATATCTTATATCTTATATCTTATATCTTATATCTTATATCTTATATCTTATATCTTATATCTTATATCTTATATCTTATATCTTATATCTTATATCTTATATCTTATATCTTATATCTTATATCTTATATCTTATATCTTATATCTTATATCTTATATCTTATATCTTATATCTTATATCTTATATCTTATATCTTATATCTTATATCTTATATCTTATATCTTATATCTTATATCTTATATCTTATATCTTATATCTTATATCTTATATCTTATATCTTATATCTTATATCTTATATCTTATATCTTATATCTTATATCTTATATCTTATATCTTATATCTTATATCTTATATCTTATATCTTATATCTTATATCTTATATCTTATATCTTATATCTTATATCTTATATCTTATATCTTATATCTTATATCTTATATCTTATATCTTATATCTTATATCTTATATCTTATATCTTATATCTTATATCTTATATCTTATATCTTATATCTTATATCTTATATCTTATATCTTATATCTTATATCTTATATCTTATATCTTATATCTTATATCTTATATCTTATATCTTATATCTTATATCTTATATCTTATATCTTATATCTTATATCTTATATCTTATATCTTATATCTTATATCTTATATCTTATATCTTATATCTTATATCTTATATCTTATATCTTATATCTTATATCTTATATCTTATATCTTATATCTTATATCTTATATCTTATATCTTATATCTTATATCTTATATCTTATATCTTATATCTTATATCTTATATCTTATATCTTATATCTTATATCTTATATCTTATATCTTATATCTTATATCTTATATCTTATATCTTATATCTTATATCTTATATCTTATATCTTATATCTTATATCTTATATCTTATATCTTATATCTTATATCTTATATCTTATATCTTATATCTTATATCTTATATCTTATATCTTATATCTTATATCTTATATCTTATATCTTATATCTTATATCTTATATCTTATATCTTATATCTTATATCTTATATCTTATATCTTATATCTTATATCTTATATCTTATATCTTATATCTTATATCTTATATCTTATATCTTATATCTTATATCTTATATCTTATATCTTATATCTTATATCTTATATCTTATATCTTATATCTTATATCTTATATCTTATATCTTATATCTTATATCTTATATCTTATATCTTATATCTTATATCTTATATCTTATATCTTATATCTTATATCTTATATCTTATATCTTATATCTTATATCTTATATCTTATATCTTATATCTTATATCTTATATCTTATATCTTATATCTTATATCTTATATCTTATATCTTATATCTTATATCTTATATCTTATATCTTATATCTTATATCTTATATCTTATATCTTATATCTTATATCTTATATCTTATATCTTATATCTTATATCTTATATCTTATATCTTATATCTTATATCTTATATCTTATATCTTATATCTTATATCTTATATCTTATATCTTATATCTTATATCTTATATCTTATATCTTATATCTTATATCTTATATCTTATATCTTATATCTTATATCTTATATCTTATATCTTATATCTTATATCTTATATCTTATATCTTATATCTTATATCTTATATCTTATATCTTATATCTTATATCTTATATCTTATATCTTATATCTTATATCTTATATCTTATATCTTATATCTTATATCTTATATCTTATATCTTATGTCTTATATCTTATATCTTATATCTTATATCTTATATCTTATATCTTATATCTTATATCTTATATCTTATATCTTATATCTTATGTCTTATATCTTATATCTTATATCTTATATCTTATATCTTATATCTTATATCTTATATCTTATATCTTATATCTTATATCTTATATCTTATATCTTATGTCTTATGTCTTAAATCGTTTGCTATCAGATTCGACAGCTTTGTTTTATATTTCAAAACATTAGTAGTGACTTTTAACAATTTTTCCAGATTTTAGATGTTGTTTATTGCCTCTTCCTGAAATTAACATTAAATCCTGGCATTATCTTAAATCGCTATTCTAAGATGCGAATTAATTTTAGCTGCCTTTCAGTTAATGCACAGAATTCCTTTATTTTATTGTAACTCAAATAAGCGTTTTTTTCATTTCAGCTGCAAAATACTTAGTGCCAAGCGAAATAAAAGAAATATAAAAATTTTTATTTATTTTTGAATTGAACTCGTAAAAATTTTTTTGTTTAACAATAAAATACAACGTGTAAAATTCCAACAAATCCCGTTGGACTTTTTAAGGACATTTAAAAGACTGGCACACACATGTTTATAAAGGAATTAATAATGCTCATACGTACAGAGATACAGATATATGTATATAAAACAAAGGGGTTCTTTTGGAAAGAACCATAAACTTCTTTAGTAGAAAAAATAAAAATAATAAAGAATGGTACATTTATGTATTTAACATTAGGGTAGCACCTTTAAAATGCAAAATGCAAGTATCCTAGAGCATTTCTTATAGATTTAACTTTTGTAATTTCTTGCCAGAAATAAGTATCCTCCTATTGTGTCACATACATCAAATTCTTTATATCCTTATGATGTTTATGTATGCTCATGTTTTTGTAATAACTTTCTTGTATGTCTGTGTGTTAAAGGTGTATTTTATGACAATTTTCCAAAACGAAAAAAAACAGCTAGCAAGATTTACTAGGCGCCCCTTCTAACCCAAACTCTAAATGAGCCTGATGTTTCTTTGGGCAAATGTTGCAAAAATATACGAGTGTTTTAGAGTTTATGGAGAGATTTAATTTTTGAAAATTTTAGTGCATTTTTATGATTTGTTACAGAGCTGGGAATAAAGTATAAAATAAACTCTAGCATAATACATTACATACACACATTCCTACATATATGTAGAGTCGCTTTTATATGATGTATTTAGCACAGCTTAAATATATATTTTAACCCAAATAACGAATTGATCCCAGAGTGCTATGTACTCTTAAATTGTAATGTTTCCTGGTGATTAAACGAGCTCAACCTAATGTTGACCTCATTTCTGTAAAGGGACATGTTACACACATGTTACCCCGGGTCGTATTAGTAATTTGGTCATTAAACTTGAATTAAATATTACTCATACTTACCGTGGCACACACTCATGTGACAACATAATAATTGAAAATATTTATTTATCTTTGAGTCTATTACTATTTCTTGAGTCTATTTTACCATTTAACATCATAAATTTCTACTTAAACAAACATAATTTTTGTATTTCCATTTTAAACTCCTTCCTGCTGTGTTCATTTTTGTTTGTTTCTTTTGGTTTATTTTTAACCACATGTTGTCCTTGGTAGACAAACTTTATATTTTACTTTAGTAATAAAATATTAAACAATATTTTATAAAAGACTTTAACCTTAAATGTCTGCATTGTTTCTTACAAAAGTTGAGAAAATAAAACCTTGTTTCTTATTTTAATAAATTTCCTTAAATAACCTTTAACATCCTTAAACACGCATGTATGTAGTGGATGTGTATCTGTGTATCTGCATTTACTAACACTTTTAACCAGTATATAAATAATAATTTTGTGTGTTTAAAAGGTGTTAATGTCATTTTAAGTTTCATAATTTATTTCCCTTAAAAAGCTAAATCAAAGCGTTAGTATTGCAAGGAAATATTTAAGTTTTAATAGCTTTTAGAAGAAAACCATTTAAATGCCCTCATAAGTCATTTTATAATACTAAAGCAAAGGATTTAGAGAGACAGACTAAAGAGCATGAAATGTCAAAAGTGTTGAATTATATAAATATTCAAAAATAATGTAATTTTATATAATAAATCTTAATATTAAACATAATTTATCAATATTAAATTTTATTTAAATTTAAACTTAACAAAACGTCCTTTTATAACAAAAATTTATAAATTCCAGCTTAAAATTTAAAGCTATGTTATTATTAATTATATTCCTTGCTAATTACTAAACGTAAATTTTATAAATTTCACATATAAATTAAGTCTTTGCTTAATTTACCACAGTAATTTATTTAATAAAATTATTAACTTATTTTATATTTTTTTTTGTGGGCAAGTAATATTATTAATTTTCAAACTAATTACTCTGTTATTTTATAATTTTTTCAGCTAAAATGCTAAAAAAAAATATAAAAATTTTTTCAAATTCCAAATTGCACCAGCATTGATATGCTGGAGTATGTGAAATTGTGATTCAATTATCTAAATTTAATTATAATTACTTGCCCGCATATTTGCGTAGTGTATTATTTAATCATGTGTGTCTGTAAAAGTTGGTAAAATTCATACATACATATATTTAACAAATACACTCATATAGAGAGCGAACAAAGTTGTTGGTTTTTTTTTTTTCTTTTTTGATAAACAACAATTTTTTTCAGCATCATTTAACGCAAATTAATTAAAATCCACTTAATGTAATTGTGCGTGTTCTAAACTCATATACAAACCCACAATCAAACATACATAGATCTATCAACCCAGCAGTTGAGCAAGTAGTTAGTGTATCCCTTACAGAATGCAATTGTTGCTAATGTCTGATCACTAGTCTACTTCAAATTTATATACTTTAAGTAATTTCACAAATATGTGATCATTGTAAGCAGAGAAAAGTCAATTGGCTACTTTATACATCTATCGTGAAGTCAACTGTCACTTTAGTATCTCTAAGTAATCGTATTGTTACGTTTTTACCTTTTAACAAGTAAGAGTGCTATATTCGGCTGTGCCGAATCTAATATACCCTTCACCAAATTATACTTCAAAATTTTAAATATTTTTAGGTAAACAAAATTTAAATTTTTTTCCAGTTGTGTTTTTCATTTTTTGGAAAAAAAAATTTTCGATTGTTATTTAAATTGTTTTTTAAATTTTAAATCGTTTTTTTTTAAATTTTCAATTTTTTTTTGTTTTTTCAATTTTTTTTTTTGTGAAAAAAAAAATTCGAGTTAAAATTTTTTTTTCCGATTTTGACCCATTGTAGGTCCAACGTACTATGGTCTTATATACGTCCTTTCATAAGATATCCATATTGTCTATATTAATGTCCTAGTAATCCAGATATAGGTAAAAAATCGAGGTTGTCTTGGTTTTTTCCTCATATCTCAGCCATTTGTGGACCGATTTGGATGATTTTAAATAGTAAAATTCTCGAAAGCATGTCTGACAGAATTATTGAAGATTTGGATCCCGAAGATATCTGGGGTCTTCAGAAAATTGATTTCAACCGACAGACGGACAGACGGACATGGCTTAATCGACTCCGCTATCTATAAGGATCCAGAATATATATACTTTATAGTGTTGGAAATGAAAAATGTAGAAATTACAAACGGAATGACAAACTTATATATACCCTTCTCACGAAGGTGAAGGGTATAAAAACGGTGGTTTATATCCTTTAAATATAAACGGTTACTTTTGATTGCAAATAAAAGCAGTTTAGAAGTTTAAAATTGTAACGACTCTTTATTTATTCAATTTCTCACAACAACAGTTTAAATATTCATTTAGTGTTTTTATACAAGTTTATAATTCACAGAAATACACACACTTAAATTACACACTTTATAATGTACAAGAATGCAGTTGATGCTAACTCTAACAGCACTAACGACTGAAACCTCTATCAATATTTATGCACAGAGCCATTTTCTTTTGAGTAGCATCATGATTGTTCTTAACTTACAAAAGTAGAATATCCGAAAATTGTTTTGTAATAATACTCATACAGTTTATTTTCTTTTGCTTAAGGATACTGATACCCCATGCCACATAGCATGAAGTCAATAGTCACTTTAGTATCCATTGGAGAGTTGTCGAAGGAAGGTTTGTTTACAAGCAATACTTTATTAGATTGTCTATGATATGTCTTTTTAGCTCAATTAGCTATTTGAGGTCAATTAGCACCCGTAAATGTTAAAATAACTAGTTATGTAGCTGATCAAGTAACCAGTTTGCTAGTTAGCTAGTAACATAACTGACTAGTTCGAGATTGTCTCCTAGAACTGCTGGGTATATTACGGAAATGAATATGTTAATATGTATGTGTAAGTAAGTAAGTATGTATAATAATACTGAATTTAGCAGAGAGTATTTCAACGCCATGTTTACATGTGTGCAAAAACACAACAATTTGTTCAAATTATGTGAAATAATTTCAGTGATGAGTAAATAAATTTTATTTATTTAATTTATTCTCACTAGCTGTAGTACGGTATAATAAACAATATTTTTGTTTTTTTTTTTGAAAATTTTATTTAAGTTTGTTAAACATATTTTTAATTTACATTCCATTTGACTGTATGAGCAGATACATTCATTCATTCATTCACACACACAGTTATGCTAATTATTAAATAACTTAAATCACATACAACATTACTGCCTGCTAAAGGAATTGTTATTAAATTGTTTTTTGTTTGAATTATATTTGGGGTTTAAATTACATTAAATCATAATTTTTTTAAATTGTATAATTAATTTAAAATTATATACATATTCGTTTAATGAATTATGTATATGCGTTTAATTCCTATGCTTTAGCTGAATTATGGAATTTGTTTTCATTTTGCAAAATGTTATATAGTTTTAACAATATTTATTGTTTTCAAATAATCGTAACCATAAATACCTGGGGAATTAGAAAATGCTAAAATATTTTACAAAACAATAGTATTAAAGTTTGCATACAAATACTATAATTAGCATACTTTAAGGGATACATATAGTTAGAAAATAATTTTTGGTTAAAAAACTTCAAAATGTTAATTGTTTTGTACTTTATTATTAGAGAATATATTTTAGCAGTTAAAAAACATTTAGCAGAATTTTCAGAAAAAAAAATAATTTTATTTGGTTTTAATTTTAATAGAATGAAATATTTTGTTAAATGACTGAAAATATTTTTGCAGAATGTTATGCAGAATTTTAAATGGAAAAATAAAAACTAATTTCGAAATTTATTTACAGCAATCCCGCAATTCCCAAAAAAGTGTTGAAAAATCCCAAAAATGGGAATTTTTGGTTTTTTGACTATAATATCCATACCAGGGACGGGGTTATCGGAACCCTTTACAAAATAATTAAAAACATATTGGGCCATCTAAAATCGGTTACTGTACTTTGATATCGAATATGCGATTTGGGAATTTTTGCCCTAAAGTTGAATTTTACAAAAAAATTAGATGTTTTTTGAATGGATCTGGTCCCCTCGATATTAATAATTTTAAATAATTTGTTCATTTAAAATATTTGATGAAAAGTTAGCTTTTCAAAAAATATAAATTCTTTATACATCCTCTTAGAAATTTTTTAGATAACTTAAAAAGAATAAAAGTACTTTTTTCCCCAAAAAATAGCGAAAAATCGCCTTTTTAATTTTTTTTAAATTCAAATGCATGTAAATATGGACTCAGTCATGACTTTTAAACAATTCTTTCTTTATTTCATATATACATCTGTTGTTAATGCTATAAAATAAAAGTGGAGAAAATCGGGAAATATTTGGAACCGCGATCATCGAAAAACTGGAGTAGGGTGGGTAAAAATGTTGAAAATTAAATTTTGAAATGGGAATATCTCCTAAGCTATAAGAGATAATTGATAGCTGCTGATAGGTTTTATGTAGTGCTCGACGAGAAGATTGTATATATGCAACATTTTTCGAAACACAAACGAAGAAATAGGATCATTTTTAAAATTGAACATACCCGAGGTGTCCTACTTCGGGGACCCATGACCCCGCACTTGATGGGTCCATGAGGTGTAAATTCAAAACTTAAACTCAGCAACACTTCCTCTTTGCGCATGTGAAATTTCTTTCAAATCAGACTAACCGTTTAGAAGTTACAGATTTATTTCCCTCTATTTTTCTCATACCACTGTGTACTGTCCAACAAATTAAGACTTTTTGTCATTAAAACATTAAACATAAAAAATTCATTAAAAACATAAAAATTAACATAAATTCAATAATTAATTTTATAAACAATTTTATAAACTAGAAATCAACATAAAAAAAATACAAAAATTTTCATTAAAAACATAAAAATTAACATTAATTCAATAATTGTACTAAAAGTATCACCAAAAAAGTCTCCGTACAGTTGACAGTTTTAAAGCAAGGAACCCCAATATTAAAATTAATTGCATTTAATATGTGGTAGGTCCTCCTTTCTGAGCAATTGCAGCATTTAAATGCAACTAATTTTAATATTTTGGGTTCCTTGCCTTAAAACGTACGGAGACTTTTTTGGTGATACTTTTAGTACAATTATTGAATTAATGTTAATTTTTATGTTTTTAATGAAAATGTTTGTATTTTTTTTATGTTGATTTCTAGTTTATAAAATTAATTAAAAAAATGTTTAAATATGTATTGAAAAGTGACCATAAATTTCTAGTTTATATTACAAGTATTTCAGTACGGAGACTTAATTGATTCAGTGTATATGATTGTGGTAACCATAATATGTTTATGTTAACATTCACATGATTGCAGCAATCATACAGTAAATCAATTTTATTTTACAATAAATATAGAAAATCGTAGACATAAAGTTTTATTCCTATAATTAAAACTTATTTACCTAATGTTTTACTTATACAGAGTCTATAAATTAATTTTAATAAACAGCTTTCTGTTTGCAACATAATGACATTAAAATTGTTTATAGTTTATATTTTTTATTATTAAGACTCTTATTGTTTTTGATAGATTTTTTTAATAAGTTATAAAAGTACAACTGAACAAAAATAAGGGAACAACAAGTCACCTGTCAATACAGTCACTATTTTACAATTTTACAATATAACAAGTTGTCGTTTTGTTCTGTCGCTCTGCAACCAACTAAAGTCTCCAGTGTATAATAGAGAAGAGGTCCTGCTGTATTGAATGGCAGTTTGAGTAGTTTTCCCTTTTTTGTTGTTATTATTTTCATCTTACGTCTGCTGTTCAATTGATATATACATTTTTTTGTAAATCAATGTTGTTGTTCTTGTTCTTGTTGTAGTTTTATTTTTATTACAATACACTCACTACGTTTTATGGGTCATTTAGCAATTTTTCTCTATTAACTGGGTATTGTTGGGGAAAAAACATGAGAACAAAAAAAACAAGTAACAGAAATAGAAATACAATCCAATTCTTTTGTGGCATGACCATACTCAACATATCGCAATATGAATCGATGGTCAGACATTTGAACGTAACTATGGTTAGAGTAAATAGAAAAGCAACATCATCATCATCAAATACAGCGATACAATCACATGTACTTTGAGTAGTTGTTAGGATGTTAGTGGAGTTTGTAGTAGTGGTTGTACTCGTAGTTTAAATGGTCAACTAAGTTCATTTGATTTTCAATTGATGTTTCATACTCAACATAGTTTGTAGCTGGGTTTGTGTGTTTGATGGTTATTTTATTTGTATGCACAGTGAGACTGATTGATGTAAAAAATATAGAAGTATTAAACCCCTTACTAGATCAATATATAGATTGCGTCTTTTTAGAGTTGGATTTTTGAATTTCCCGCCTCTTCACTGAAAGGGCAACACTGCTCCTGTCAACAGGCATCTGTTAGTTGACTCCTGTCAAAATTTCAACAAGCTGCATCATTTAGTTTGTATTTGACTGCCATTGATAACAGACTACCTCGTGATTTAAAAGAAATTGGAAAAAAAATAATTTCGTCTGATCATTAAGCATCGGAGATTGAAAGGGCGAGAGCCTGTGGCATCACACATGGCTCTGTGGTTTCAATTTTGATTGATCACTTTTGTATGAGAAAGCTTTCCACAAGATGGGTGCCGCGTTTGCTCACAATCGACCACAAACGCAATCGTGTTACAATTTCGCAGGAATGTTTGGCGTTGTTCAACCGAAATATGAACGAGTTTTTCTGCTGTTTCGTAACCGTGAACGATACGTGGATCCACCAAAATATAGGGAAGTAAATCTGTAACTTCTAAACGGAAGTGTTGTCTAGTTTAAGTTTTGAATTTGGACCTCATGGACGCACCAGGGCCGCAGTCACGGATCCCCAAAGTAGGACACCTCGGGTGTGTTACATTTTTAAAACGATCCTATTTCTTGGTCTGTGTTCCGATTTCAAAAAAAATAGAATCTCTTCGTCGAGCACTACAAAAAACCATCTATCAATTATATCTTATAATATAGGAGATATTCCCGTGTGAAAATAAAATTTTCATCATTTTTACCCACCCTACTCCAGTCATTTGATAACAGCTGATCCAAATATTTCCAAAGTTATATGAATTTGAATTTAAAAATTTTAAAAATTTGATTTTTCACTAGTTTTTGGGGAAAAAAGAACTTTTTTGCTTTTTAAGTTATTTAAAAAAATTTCTAAGAAGATGTATTATGAATTAATACTTTTTGAAAAGCTAACTTTTCATCAAATATTTTAAATGAAAATAAATTTCAAAATTGTTGATCCAAAAAGCGCCTATTTTTTATGTAAAATTCAAATTTAGGGTATAAATTCTCAAATTGCATAACCGATTTCAAAATATAGTAACCCATTTTAGATGGCCAAATATATTCTTAATTATTTTGTAAAGAGTTCCGATAACTCCGCCCCTGGTATGGATATTATAACCAAAAAACGAAAAAATCAAATTTAAATTTGTCCAAATAAATATGTGTTTGTTTTAATATAACGTGCAAAACATCGCGAAAACAAAATAAAAAGTGATGAGAGTAAATGCTTTATTTGACGTTGTAGGGATAAATATTGATAATTCTCCCTAATAATTGTACCTGGTTGATTCTGTCATGTATAATTGTAAAATTTCATTAAAAAAACATGCATAAATAAAAATTTAATTTCAGTTTGAAAAATTTGTATCTTTGCAAAACCTGAATAAAAAACATTTTTGTCATATTTTTCAAAAAAGTATTCCATAAATTGTTTAATTGTCAAAAGTTATATAAATTTTTGAAAAATAGTCAAAATCCCCTAATCCTTGAACATGTCTACCTTATGTTTTTTACGTGGCAAATTAATTAGGGTAACTTAACAACTCGCAGAGAATTTACCTAACACCAATTTGGAGTACATTTTTCCTTCATTCCCACTGTGCGCCTTGTGGTTGCCATAGTTGCTGCTGCTATTAGCAAAGACTTAACATATTTAGCATGAAATGTCCAATATTCAATGTATTTCATTCACTTCGTTTTGATTCTATTCTATTCTATTTTTCTTGTCCAAGTTCATTTGATTTTTGATATGGTGACATTGTTATTTCTGCTCTTATTTCTTCTCTTTTTTTATGGTTATAAATATAGTTGTTATATAATAATCTGTATAGTTTTTGTACATGTCCATTTAATTCTATATCTACAAGTTCATACAATCAGAAATGTGTGTTGGTAATGCTTATTGTTGCAACAATAACACAACAACAATAACAATAACGCTTCTAACAATTGTGACATTGTTTGGTTTTCTTGACAGAAAAATAACTTTGTCTATTATATTGATATTTATTACTCATAGTTATTTGGTAGTGGATGACGATGATGATGATGATCTTTTAAGGGTCAGTAATGGGGTGATAGATTAAACTGTAGTTTGCTTGAGATTAGTTTAACACAATGAAGAAACTAAGATTTACAAAAATTGAAAAATTAACCTTTAATAAAATTTCCTTTTAATGTTTCTTCCTGCACCTAACCGAGTTATGATTTTTTTGAGGGTTAAAATATTTAAACTTACATTTACTTTTAAACTGCAGTCCACAATTCAATAGTGTACAATGGAATTAAATAATTTCCTTTCAAATAATTCCAGCACAACAATCCATAATACTTTAAATAATAAAATCTGTCAGAAAAAAATTTTATATTTAAAATATAATAAAACTGAATGTAGCAACCATAGGGTAACATAGAGACGAGACGGAATTGTCAAAAACCTAAGTCTGTTGTCAAAACCTATCTCTTGCAACAACAAAATACATGCTAGTCAATGTATTTTGTTGTTGTATCAGAAATATTATTTGTTGTATTTTTGTTTGACAAATCGGAGTGTCTCGTCTCTATGTATAATTCTCTATGGTAGCAACCAGTAAGTTTTGTTTTATTTTTTTTTGCAGTCAGACATATTTATTTCCTTGCATCATAATGTTGCAGCATAAATGTCACAGAACATAGTAAAACGATATATGAGTCTGTAACAGTTTTTATAACATAATTTTTTTCAATTTATTTTATTTTTTTTCCATTGCAGTAGACTACAAAGGACATTGTCATAACTAAACTCATGCACACACAACAAATTTGTATGTGTGATATTAGGGTGGCCCTTAACAAAGAAAAGTTTGATTTTTCCCAGTCTCACCCCCTTCCTCACAGTTCAGTGAATTTTGTTAAAAACAAATTTTAGGTAAATCGGTTGGGGTTAAGACGTGAGTGCCGCAAGCCCACTGAAGTTTTGAGATGCATTTATAGGGGACAAAATGAAATTTGTTCAGTTCTTGTAAAAATTTTTTCATTAAAAAAAAATACTTTTGCAATTTAATTTAAAAGTATAGAAATGTGGACGTAATTGTCGTTCTAATGAGAAATAAAAAATAGAAATTGGTTAAAAAATGTTAATGTTATTAAAAATTCTCCAGTGTTTCAGGCCAAATAAAAGTTTATTTTTACTTAAAATATATCCATTAGGGCGGGTCGATTTTTTTCACGAAAAATCGTATAGCAGAAACGCATTCTACGGAAAATTCTAAGAAATTTTCCCCAAGAAACCATAGGTCTAAAATCAAATCCTATCTTGCGCATTTCGTCTTTTGTCCAATGATATTTCAATACATATTTTTTTTAATAGTTTTTTTTATTGGATTAAAGACGAAATGCGCAACTTTTTGATCGTCCATACAAATCGACCCGGCTTAATATCCATATTTACTTGTACATATATGAGTTTTTGGCTTCGTAGGTATGAACAAAAAAATTAAATTTTTTGAATGGCAGTTTCAAAGCTCCATTTTAAATTTTTTAAAAATTTTGTTAAACAAATTTCAGAATTTTCTGTTCATCACATTGGAATTTATTGACAACATAATAGGGAATAAAAATAAGAAAAAATTATGAAAATATCTCCTATAGTTTTTCCGTACCTGCGATTTAAATTTTGAAATTTTCGAGAAAAACTAATTATTTGGCTATATTTTGAGTTCAATTTCCTTACTGTTATGAATTTTAAGTAAAACCCATTCGGAATATTATAGCCCAGCTAATTTTAAAATTACTATGAAAGTTTTACTAAAATTGGAAAATGTTAAACCTTAAATCGTGAAGGTCAAAGGTAAATTTTTTCTCTATTTGGAATTTTTAATGGAAAGATAGCGAAATGTGATATATTTTTTGGCCGATTTTGATGAAACTTAAGAAAAATATATCACAAAGTCTAGTACTTATAATAACAGCACTAAAATGAAAATTAACCCTTAATGGCAATTGGGGTTAAAATGACACTCAACTTTTAAAATTATAAAAAAACCTTGTAAATTTCAATAGTGATAAGGGCCGCCCTAGTGTGATATACATACATATAAATATAGTCTGTAGTGTCATATTATTTGTATGTTTCATTTGGTTTATTGTTGTTTCATAAAAATAACAACATAAATTTGTCAAAATATATTTCCTTTCATTTTTTTAGGAAGTGATAATGATGATATTTATTTAAAACTTTTGATAGTTTGCTTCTGTTATTAGTAGACTGTAATTAATAGGATTTAAACTATTTGTGAAATAATTCAAGTGCAAAATTCAGGGTCACTAAACCATAACGATTTTAAATAATACCTCCCAAATTATTTATGAATGAAAATAAATTCTCTGCCAGATGTTAAGTTTTCCCTAATGAATTTGCCATATAAAAAACATAAGATAGACAGACATATTTGGTCAATTCACAAGATCTCTTATCATGTCATATTGTCCTAATGTCCTAATATTTCACAGTGGTTTTTATTGTTTTTCAAGCAAAAAATGTCCTAAAATAATACTACTTTGTGATATCGTAACCAAGAAGCATAGACCTGCGCCGAATGCCTAAGAGTCGGTTAAGCCGAGCCGTCGAGTCGTGTTATATTAGGACATTATGACAATATGACTGATAAGAGACCTTGTGAATTGACCAATTATATATCAATAGATAGGGGATTTTGTCTATTTTTCAAAAATTTATATAAGTTTTGACAATTAAAAAATTCATGGAATACTTTTATGAAAAATATGCCAATAAAAGTTTTTGCGAAGACACAAAGTTTTACAAATTTAAATTAATCTTTCATTTATGAATATTTTTTAATGAAATTTTATAGTTATATAGATGTATCTATTGAGAATGGAAAGATAAAAACAAATTTTGAAATTTGTAATCAGGAATCCCGCAATTCCAAAAGAAGTTTTGAAAATTCCAAAAATGGAATTTTTTTATTTTTTTTGGCAATAATATCCATACCAGGGCCGTGATTATCGGAACCTTTCACAAGATAATTAAGAACATATTGGGCCATCTAAAATGAGTTACTATATTTTGATATCGACTATGCAATTTGAGAATTTTGCCCTAAAGTTGAATTTTACAGAAAAAATAGGCGTTTTTTGGATGAACCTCGTTCCCTCGGTATCAACAATTTTCAAATTTGTTTTCATTTCAAATATTTAGCGTGAAGTTAGCTTTTCAAAAAGTAGACATAAGGAGGTTTTTAGATAACTTAAATATAAAACAGTACCTTTCGCTAGTTATACCCTTCAGCTTCGTGAGAAGGGTATATATAAGTTTGTCATTCCGTTTGTAATTTCTACATTTTTCATTTCCGACCCTATAAAGTATATATATTCTGGATCCTTATAGATAGCGGAGTCGATTAAGCCATGTCCGTCTGTCTGTCTGTCTGTCTGTCTGTCTGTCCGTCTGTCTGTCTGTCTGTCTGTTGAAATCAGTTTTCTGAAGACCCCAGATACCTTCGGGATCCAAATCTTCAATAATTCGGTCAGACATGCTTTCGAGAATTTTGCTATTTAAAATCAGCAAAATCGGTCCACAAATGGCTGAGATATGAGGAAAAAACCAAGACAACCTCTATTTTTGACCTATTTTTTACCTATATCTGGATTACTAAGACATTAATATAGACAATATGGATATCTAATGATAGATATTTCAAAGACATTTGCAACGACGTATATAAGACCATAGTAAGGTGGACCTACAATGGGTCAAAATCGGGAAAAAAAATTTTGAACCCGAATTTTTTTTTAAAAAAAAAAAAAAATTTGAAAAAACAAAAAAAAAATTTTTAAAATTAAAAAAAAACAAGTAAGAGTGCTATATTCGGCTATGCCGAATCTTATATACCCTTCACCTTTGTTGTGGATGCATTATTATTTTTTATAATAAGTATATAGGTATGTATGTACATTGCCCACTTTCAGCGTACAGCATCCTAAATTTATCAAGAACACAAAAAACAACAACAACGCCAAACGAAACAGAACACCAAAAGAAAAAACAAAAACAAAATACGCAAGGCAATAAAACCAACACACATCCAAACATACGTTTAATAATTAAACTTTAATTGTATAAAAACAACAACAACGCCAAAAGAAACAAAACACAAAAGAAAAACAAAATACGCAAAGCATGCACATTCAAACATACGATTTGTTGATTTTTTGTCAAAAAAACCAAGTCTGCTTTTACACAGGGCAAGTTTACTTGAAGCAAGTCTCGTCGATTCCCTTTTAAACTTGCTCGTCTGTTTACACACAGCAAGTCTGTGAGCAATTTTGTATATCAAAACCTAATAGACGCCATATTGAAAATGAGAAAACAAAAGAGAATTGAAGAGACTTGCCAGTACAAGCAAGTGTGTACCCCTCTTCTTTCTTCTTGCCTCTCTCTCCTATAAACTCTAGACTTGCGCAAGAAAAATTGCCCCGTGTAAAAGCAGACCAACACACAACCAAACAAAAGTTTAGTTGTATAAAAAACAACAACAACGCCAAAAGAAACAAAACACAAAAAAAAAACAAAATACGCACATCCAAACATACGTTTTGTTGTTTTTTTGTCAAAAAAACCAACACACAACCAAACAAACGTTTAGTTGTATAAAAAACAACAACAATGCCAAAAGAAACAAAACACAAAAAAAAACAAAATACGCATAGCTTGCACATCCAACCATACGTTTTGTTGTTTTTTTGTCAAAGCATGCAATACATTGTGTTTTTTGATGAAATTTTCAGAGGTTGTCTCGGATTTTTGCTCATATCTCCGTTATTTATGGACGGATTTTGCTGATTTTAAATAGCAAAATTCTCGAAAGTATGTCTGACAGAATTGTTGAAGATTTGGATCCCGGAGATATCTGGGGCCTTCAGAAAATTGATTTCAACAGACAGACAGACAGACAGACAGACAGACAGACGGACATGGCTTAATCGACTCCGCTATCTATAAGGATCCAGAATATATATACTTTATAGGGTCGGAAATGAAAAATGTAGAAATTACAAACGGAATGACAAACTTATATATACCCTTCTCACGAAGCTGAAGGGTATAAAAAAAATTTTAAATTAAAAAAAAAAAAAATTTTAAAATTTAAAAAAAAAAAATTTTAAATTTAAAAAAAAAAAAATTAAATTTAAAATAACAATCGAAAATTTTTTTTTTCAAAAAATTCAAAAAACAACTGGAAAAAAAATTAAATTTTGTTTACCTAAAAATATTTAAAATTTTGAAGTATAATTTGGTGAAGGGTATATAAGATTCGGCACAGCCGAATATAGCACTCTTACTTGTTTTTTTTAAAAAAATTAAATTCAAACGCATATAACTTTCAACTTAATCATGATTTTGAATCAACTTTTTTTATTTGACATATATGTAGATTTATTGAGAAAATTGGAAAATATAAAAACCCGCTTTTTCAAAAAACTGGAATAGAGAGGGTAAAAATTTTTAAAATTTTATTATACCCTACACCACCATAGTGGGGAGAGTATAATGCGTTTGTGCAGATGTTTGTAACGCCCAAAAATATTAGTCTAAACCCACCTTAAAGTTTACCGATCGACTTAGAATCACTTTCTGAGTCGATTAAACGATGTCCGTCCGCCCGTCCGTCCGTCTGGTTGGCTGGCTGGCTGTCCATGTAAACCATGTGCGCAGAGTACAGATCGCAATTTTGAAGATATTTCGATAAAATTTGGTACATATTATTTTTTTAGCTCAAGGACCAAGCCTATTGAAACTGGCTGAAATCGGTCCATAATTGGTCATAGCTCCCATATAAGGCCCACTTCCGAAAATCACTCAAAAATATAAATTATTGATATTTTAAAAGAAAAATATTTTTACTCATTTACTTGGTGTAGGGTATTATATGGTCGGGCTTGATAGCCACGATATGGAGATCATTGATAGCCACGATAAGGTTTTGTAGTAGTGCTTGATGAGGAGATTCTGCATATGTAATTTTTAAATCGAAACACAAACGAAGAAATAGAAATAATAACATACCCGCGGTGTCCTACCTTGGGGAACCCTGTTGGGGCAATGAGGTTGTATTCACTACAATAACTCGAAAACACTTCCTTTTTGCGCGTGTGAATTTCATTCAGACCGGACTAACCGTTTAGCAGTTACAGATTTATTTCCCTCCTTTTTTCTAAACTACTGTGCAATATTACATTCCATATATAGGCCTTTCAAAGGTATGAAAAATGTCGATGACATCTAACATCCATTTTGTTTATTTTTATTTTTGATGATTTGATTTTCAACTTATCAAACAAATACAGAAAATTGTTTAAATCTAAATAATAACTTGAAGAATTACTTGAAATTTGTTTTAATATTTTTGTTGAATTTATTTAAACATATTCGTAGCTTATTTACTATGACAGCTAATTTCAAATGTTAAACTAAATCTAAACTAAATACTTCAGTTAAATAATTCCTTAGAGTCAAAAACATGTTGCTAAACATCTTAAAATGTTGCCGCAACAATACGATATTTACAATAAATCAACAAACACTTTCCCAACAACTTAAGATTTCATATATTTAAACGTTCTAAACATAAAATTATTAAATTCCCTATTTATTTGAAAAAAGTTGAAGACCTAAACTTCAATCCTTTAAATAAATATTTGCCAAACAATTGAGTTCCCGTTACACATGCAACTGTTGCTTCACAATGGTGGTCCGTCCTTATTTTCTTATCTTCATAATGAATACAAAATATGACTAAATGGGGAATAAACTATATTTTTGCCTGCTTTCTTCTTATTATTTTCTTTATAGTTTCAAACAAATCATTTTCATAAACTTTCACATGTAAGTTTTCAAAGTCCTTGTATGAGAGTGTTTATAAATGTGTGGTGTATCTGTGTTTGAGTGTTTTTCAAAGCAGCTTATTTCTCTGCCTTGTATGGCCTCATAAAATCCAACAAAATTCAAATACATTCATGCAAACATGTTATGATTATTTACTATTATGTAAAGTTTTATACTCTTGATATTTTGCGTTTTATTTATTTATTTTTTGGGGGGTTTTTTTACGACTGCAAAGAGTATTCAAAGAAACTGTAGGAGCACAAGTATAAAGGATTTATGTTTTGGAAAATAAAGTCTAACAAAGTTAAATATTGGCCTAAATATAAAAGAGAAAAATACACATACATACATATGCACAAAAGAAAAACTTGTCTGTGTAACATACAAATATATTTGCTTTTATACCACAAACAATAGGGAGCATAAAAGAAAAGTTTCTAAACACACATTCATTCATTCACTTTGTTACTCTAAACACTCCTTTATTAAATTGTTCCCTTTTGCTGGGTTACCGTTATATACTGTTTTTATTTTCAGGGATGGAGAATTGAGTATTTAATACCACTACATGAAGTCCATGGGATATAAAGGTGATTGAATTATAAATTTTGAAGGATAATTCACTTCCTTCCATCATTCCGTTTTCGGTTTCTTTGAGATCTTGGAATAATCGTAGACATCCAATTTGATCACTTGGAAACTACGTTCGTCGAGCTAGGTTTAAGTAGAGGTACTTCCTGGAATCCTTCTGCAAATAGAATGAGAGATTGATCCAGTGTTGGATCATGAACTTCCAACTTGGAAATACTCTTCTAGAATATCTTCAACTGATTTGTTTTGGGAGATATTGGATGAAGGCACATCGACAGGAGTTATTGGAGTAGGTGCAATCGTGGACAACGTGGATGTGATTGCCATGGCATGCATCTTTCCTAAATCTTTCTTTTGCTTTATCAGGTTCTTCTGTGCCTCGTGGAGTGTAAATACATCTTGGCTTCGTATGCCTTCTTCTTCAAAGATAGACAAATCAAAGTCTCTGAAGTCGTAGTTATAAGAAGAAGAAAGTCCTTAGTCCATATTACCAAAATCAGTGAGTCGCCTTTTTCATCTCCTGAAATATATCCAATTTTATCTTCTTCTGAAGTTCCACAGTTGCTCCCACGTTTTTCCTCTTATTCTTATTTTCCTTTTCCTTGATATCCTTCTCTATGATCGCTTTCACTATTTGAGTATTCACTGGAACTACTTCGGAATCGTTTAATAAACTTACTTGATTTAAGGGACCTTCTTCGCTTTCCGAGATATTTAGTGAATCGTCGTTCAAGACTAATAGTTCTCTCATCGTTACCTTCCTTGGGGAACGCATTTTCGTCTTTGCCGGTATTTTATTTTCGCTCCGGTGAATGAACAGCACTCTGATTCACTATCCGATGACATTTTATTTTAAATTTAAAAACTCAGATCTATTTATACTGGAAAATTTAAATTTACATTGTCACGTGTATCATGCATGATAAAAATAATAATACATTATGACGACGACGACTGGTAGATGCCGGCAGCAATTTTAAATTCGTCAGCAGTCGACCGTAAGCCATGATTGAGCTAAGCCATGGAATATTGGCAAACTTCTTGACAAATTTCTACAATCTACTGTCAGCCTACTCCTCATGACAAAGGAGGTCGCTTTGAACTCTACTATTAAATTTGACTAGATGCCTCTCTACCTTGTAGATATTTGCAATCGGAAGATTCTACAACTTTCAATTTAGTTTTGATATTTGTGACGAATGTCATTCTATAAGAAATACTTACTAATACTTACACAGTGACAGATACTGAATCAGGGACATTAAAAAGCAGATCCTTCTCTTACCTGCTAATAACCGTAGTAGTCCCAATACCCAAACCTTGCATTTTCTTCAAAAGTATAGGACTTAAGTGCCGCCTGGCAGTCGAAGTTAACGTCAGTAATCTAAAAATTATTACTTTGGAGTAAATTTTTACATGGCTCCCTGATCGCCAATACCTTAACCTAAATCTCCTTAGCTTTATATTGAAAACGTATTGAGAACCTAAACACCAGATAAACCAGATCCAACATCACTGTTCCGTTCGATATTTATTGTAATATTGTGTGCTGATCTTATAGACTAATCAGTTTGACATCGTTCATTGTAAAGGTCATACAAATCATACCATCTCTGACGAGTGCAACGTCTTTCAGGCAGAGCTCTTCTCGATCTGGAAAGCCACAGAGTTGATAACAACACACGTCGTACAGAAGTCGAAGTGACAATTTTTGTAGACAGTCAGGCGGCACTGAAGGCTTTGAAATGTCATTTTATACATTCTAGCTTAGTGGAAGACTGCAGGAGAGCTCTTGAAGACTTATTGGTGCACTACTCAATCAGATTGTGTTGGTTACCAGGGCACTGTGATATTCTGAGAAATGAGGTAGCAGATGAACTGGCCAGACATGGCTCAGTTCTAGACCATGGTACTAGGAAACGGGAAGTAAGACCTCGTATTTGTCACTACTACAGACTAATATTCGAAAGCTTCCGTGACTCCACCAACCAATACTGGAATATTTGGAAGGAAATTCAAGTGTCCAAGGTCTTTTGGCTAAAACTGGATGCAAAGGCAACGGAAACACTGATTGGGTTAAATAGGTGTATTAGTGGTAGAAGGAGTAGGAGTCACTGCTCAATTACGGCCTTTATAGGTAAATTGGATAAAATAGCTCAATGGATATTTATACTGTGTGTGGAGATGTAGAGAATTGGATACAGTAAAACACTATAGAGCATTATGTGCAACTGCTCAAGACTACAGAGTCATAGATTTAAATGGCTAGGTAACAGATTTCTAGATGAACTTGGCTTTGTTGCTCGCTGTGAATTGACTAACATACTAGGTTTTATCAGGGGAATTTGGCTATTTAAATGATATTCTACAGTGAATCTGTAACCACTTTTCCCTCCTTCTGCAGATTTAGAATTTTCTTTTTGTTTCTGCTTTTGCTATCTCTAAGAAACTACCTTTCTTCTTTTTTATTTTCTTCATGTCCCCCTTTTTCAGGAATGGTATACTTTTTCTTTTTATCTGACACTTGAAGGAAATCTTAATGAACCTTATGGTTTCCGAGGAAGTGCACACCCCTTCTAAACTAAACTAAAATGAACAAGATATTCTAAGCTCTCAAAAAAAAATAATTTTTCAAAAATTTGGTGGAATGAATCAATTATTACAAGTGCTGGCATTAATCAGGTGATATTAGCAATGAGTGAAATGAAATAGCAAATGTATCAATAATATGGATCGATTCTACTTCGCTAATGGCTCTGGAATATTTTGAGTGAAATAAATTGATCAGCAGTTGCATCATTGATTAAAATTAATAAAATTTGGACTGATTAACTGGTTTTCTTTCCGGTTACTACCGTCACAAGTATTAAACTACATCAAATTTGTGCCGCTTATGATTAGAGAAACAAGTTATTTTTATCATGAATCTTCTAGTTCGGCAGATCTTAGACAATGTTCTGCATACTCCATTTTGACTTTCATAAGCAGCATCGAACAGAGACTGTGATATTTGTAAGTGATTTGTGGTTCAAAACTTAGTTATCGAAGTGTTAAGCAGCATAATAATATTTTAATTTTGGCACTATTAAGCTTAACCTGTATTGATTTCCACGATCAGTGAATTATTAACCGAAGTGTATTATTCTTCTCTTCGTGGAAATTAGGTATGTTTTCTTGTTGTTTTCCGTCCCTGTTTATTGCATTTTATGTTAATGATAAAGGAGTTTGTTGTAGTTTTAAAAATAGTACATTATGATGATGCTGTTGCTGTTGCTATTATAATGTAACAAAAAGAGAAAAACTAAACTAAACAGTATGACGAACAACTGAGTGATTACTACTCCAACATTTTAATATATTTTTAAACATAAAAATGATGAAAAAGGGGTTTTTCTTTGTTTTTCTATTATTGTTTTTTTATTTATTTTAGTACAGGAGTAAGTACTTATTAAGCAAACACACAGATACTCCACTACCACTCACACACAAGAGTATAGGAAGGAGTAAATTTAACAGCTGTTGTGGAATCATCAGGAAATTGTTGAATGTTTTGATGGTTGGGTGGCTGGGAGTATGAAAAGTTAAATTTATGTTAAATATTTTACGATTTTTAAATGACGGTTAGCAATTTGATGAAAAAGTAGGCTATAAAAATTTTATGCTGATTAAATTTTTATTGTTACTAACATCTTGTACTCTTTGTATGTCTTCTCTCTCTCTCTCTCTCTCTCTCTCTCTATTGCTAGCCTGTTAATAAGTATTGCTTTTTTTAGTTTCACCATAACTGTCTAATTGAAACTGTTAACAAAAATTGATGGCTGCATTTCTTTGTGGCTCCTTCCAGTTCTTTCTCGTTCCATTTTTGCCCATAAACTTTTTTGTTATAAAAATAATTTCTGTTTAGTTAGTTTTTTGTTTAAGTGTTATCGCTTTGCATTAACCATAAATTGAAATTTATACATTTTTATGAGTCTTACGTGTTTGAAATAATAGTTTTTAATTAAAATTAACTTTATTATTTAGTACATAGAAAAATAAATAAGAAAATGTTGCTGATACCAGACGTTTTTTATTAAAACAGATAACTGTGTTGTTTAGTTGGCAGGGAGTTTTCTATGATATTCAATTTAATTGTGGATAGTTTAGAGGAAAAATATTAAATTGGCGATTTGTTTGCATTTACCAGGATGGTCATTATGATGAAACAGCTAGTAGTTTATTAAAAAAGTTACTATAAATGTTAAGAACTATGTACTACAGACAAGGAAAACCCTTTCTTTTGCAATAACTTAAATATATTTTAATTACAATATAGTAACAGTGAGCTACTTGTGCGTATTCTTAATTTAAATTAGAAATTTTTGCAAGAAATGTATTAAAAAAGCTTAACTTTTCTTGTATCGCTTTGGTTAAGTAGTTTAGAAGTTTTAAAAATAATATATATTAAAATAACTTTTCCAATTTACCCTACTGATTATAATGTAACCAAATATAGAATGACATGACCAATTTTAAATCTTTACTCACTTGATTTAGAATTCCATTATTCCACTGTAGGGTACTGCCCCTTTATCTTGATTAAAAAAAAAAACTACTCTATTTAAATCTCTTCAGAGATAATGTTTAACAAAATAAAGTTATTCACATCTAAAGGGTCACTAACTTAGTTATGGTCAATTTGTTTAATGAAAAACTTCACAAGTGCCTTTCATTATATTAAGGTGGGTGATTATATAAAATGTACACTCGAGGCCAAAGCAAAGGAAAAAAATCTAAAAACACATACTTCCACACACACGCAGACACATACTCTCCCAACAGCTCTAAAGCCAATGAACAAGCTAAAGGATTAAAGCAACAGTAAACTAAACAAGGCTACAAAAAATATTAAAAAAAAAAACATATTTATTATTCTAGTTTATTCTACCGTTTGTTTGCATTTTTTCTTTACTTTTATACACAAGAAACAAACATTAAAAAAAATCAAAATTATAAAACTAAAACTAAAAAATGAATTTAAATTATGCAAAAGAAGAAGGTTTTTTTTCTGTGCTGCAATTAAATTTCTTTTATTAAGAATAATAAAATTTATAACAACAAAAATAATGTAGAAGAAAACAAGAAAAATAAACAGAAAAAATATGTTAAAGACCTCTAAAGCTTATGAATAAATTAAAACACTTAACATTGATGTTAAAAATATACAACAACAATAAAAAAAAACATACAAAAAAGCAAGGACTCACACAAACACAGCTTCTCTACCCACACCACCACCTCCATTCATATTTAATGAACAGCAACATCACAAGATGAAACAATAAAGTTTCTATTCTAGGCACACTTTAGGATACAATCATTTTAGAAACAAAAACGTTTTTGTAGGTCAAGCTCGACTTCGTTGTGCCTTAAACAAAAGTTTTTATATTCATAATTTCATTAAAATGCTAGATATAGTTCAGGAGAAGAAATTCTAATAGTTGTGGCAGTTGCGAGATTGGAAGAATATGTACTACAGTAATAACTGTTTGTGCAGCAACTTTAGGAAAATAAAATGTTAAACTCTGAATGGACAACACTTTCCATTTATTAAAAGAACATGCCTCTCTGATCGCTTATTACAAAATTATAGTAATTGCAGCCAGGTCTTTCTGGTTGATGAATGATCAGTGGTAAGTACAAAGACATAAGGTCGATTTTTGCTATAATTTAGGGTCACCACTGGTTACATTTTGTAACCTATGTAATCAGTTATTTGTTTGTGTCCTATGCAGCAACTTAACTCAGGATTTCAAAACAACACTTCTGTTGGGTATAATAACTACTGACTAAAGTGTAGTATAAAAAAAGTTTCAAGAGACTACACCCTAGATTACTTTGAGACACTAAAGTGGTATAGATTCCAAGGTAGATTACCTGGGATCTATAAAGTAACCAATTCCTTTAAATATGCATTACAAAGAGCACATATGTATACATAAACTGGAGTCAGCCAAGTACTTTGACATTAGTGAAAATTACTGTTTAAAATGGAATACGTTGACTAATTGTAAAACTGCCGAGCTATGCATCTAGAAGTCAATGCCTAGGAAACGAAGAAATAACTATTAAAATAACTGATAGCATAACTAATTATGTTACCAATGCAAACCACAAAAATTAAAATGAAAATTTTCAAAAATAATTAAAGTTTAACTGCCTAAGTTTGAAGCAACGGCTTCTTTTGTGTAAAGACATTTGTAAAGATAGATAATAAAAATAGGGGCATAGAAATATTTTTAGTGAAAAAATTTTTGTTTTATATTTATTAGTTAAAAAATTTGATGATAAAAAATTTTTGATTTTTTAAAAAAAATTGGGGTTAAAATTTTTTCCCGATTTTAATCCATTGTAGGTCCGTCTTACTATAGCGTTATATACGTCGTTGCAAATGTTGAAATATCTACCATTAGATATCCATATTTTCTATATTAATGACATAGTAATCCAGATGAAGATGAAAAATATGTAAAAAAAATCGAGGTTGTCATGATTTTTTCCTTATATCTCAGCCATTTGTGGGCCGATTTTCTCGATTTTAAATAGCAACCGAACCGGGTCTATAGCGGATATATGAATATGTATGAATCGTGTATGTAAGCTATTTTGGGCTACTTAAAGCTATATCGACTCAGCTATCTATAACGATCCTCAATATATATGGGGCATTTCATGTCAAGTGAACCAACTTTTGAAATCGATGTCTTCCGATCGGGATGAAATTTGCACCAAAGTGGATAGTAATTGAGAAACAATTTTTGAACAAGATCGGCCTGCTTGGTCAATTTTACATTTTGGCCAAAAAATTTTAATTTAATTTTTTTCCAAATGGGCCCTTTTTCTTCTTAAAACAAAGCTTAGATATTTTCTTTGAAGACCTATTTGATCGTTTAGAGGGATGCTAGTTCGATATCGATCAAAATAAATATTTTATAACTCATAGAATTTTTGACTTTTTTTGCAAAATCAAAAGACATGTTGAGGTTTTTTCAAAATGGACTTTTTTATATTTTTTTTTTTGCTCAAAAGAAGGTTCATTCCTTTAAGACCTATGTGGTCGCTTAGTGGGATGCTAGTGGGATATCTATCAAAATAAATATTTTGTAACTCAAGATATACATTTTTTAATTTTTTGTTGGCAAAATCGAACTTTTTTCCAAAACGGGCCCATTTTTATTTTTTTTTTTTTAATTTATTATTTTCACCAAAATAATTCACGCTATCGGATTTTACACGCTGAAGTACTACTACTTGCTCACACAAAATCCAGACGCAGAAAAAAAACTGGTTCGGAATTGATACGACAACTATATTATGTTCTATGTAACAATATATTGTTGTCGTTCACATATAATTGTTATTTTAATTTCAACAATATTTGAATAATATTTTAATCGGGAATTTAGTACATTAATACTAAACCTATTAAAATTAAATTTTGTATTCCCAAAAATTAATTTTAATATGATATTTTATGATACTAATAATGATCATGATATTTTTGGAATACAATCATAAATCTTATCATAATATGTTGCTCTTAGATTATGTTTACCACTATTTTAGTCCCATGGTTTCTATGGCAAAGATGTTTAGAACCCAGCAAAAAAACTGGCACGTCACACAATTGCTATTGCTATATAAAAATATATGCTAAAACTAGTTACAAATAATGATATTAATAATTTATTGATGGTTAGATCTCATATAAACAGAATGTACTAGTGGAAATTACTAAAAAATTAGCAGTTATAAAACATATTATAAGATTACTTCTAAGTAATGCAGACGGTATTTAGTTTTCATTGAAAAGTATTAGCCAAGGCGAATTCATACAAGGTGCTATCAGTTCTACAAATACAACAATTGGTCTTAACAAATGTCAAAAAACAAAAATTAAAAATTAAACAAATATGTATTAAAACTTAATGTAGTGTAGATAACTGTATAGTGAGGGCTTTACTTATTTATGAAAAAAATAAATATTTTGTTAATACGATTAGAATATGTAGATATTTAAATATAAAAACAAGCTTTGACAACTGTTAGAACCAAAAAGCGAAAAAAAATCAGCTGTTTGACTGACTCACCTTGTATAAATTCGCCTTGATATTAGCTTTAAAATCATTAATTTGCCAAATGTTGGCTGTACAAAATATTTCCCTTTTAAAACTAACCCTACATTGGTGTAGGGTATGAGAAAAATATTTAAATTTTTAACTTCATTTTTTTTTGTATTCCGCACATACATACTTTTTTGCCTTATTTCATTAAAAAAGGAGCACCAAAAAATTCCAAAAAAAAGATCTACTTAACGCACTTAATTAACTTAATTGATTGTCATTAAATTCATCCTCTTAAGAATGTTCACTTTCATTCATTGGCAGTTTTATACAGTGGGTTGTTTCGAACTTAAACTTTATGTCCTTTTTTTTGTGTCATTTTCTTTGTTTCCTGGCATTTTAGCTTTTTTTCTTTTGGGTGAGATGTTACAAAATTAAAAGTTAACAAAAAGAAGATGGGTTTCTAGGGTGCCTTAATGTACTGACAGCAACAGCGAGCAATACTTATTTACAGCCGCAGTAATTTTGTATTTTGAGCCTACAAATTGTTCATTATTTTATTCTATTGTACATCTACAAATAACAACATAATTTAAGGCGTTGTACTCTAAATAACAATAATGAACATCAAGCCAATAAAGAGAGTTTATAAATGAGTGAATGGTAGAAGTAGGAGTAGAGAGGAGGAAGGGGGTTTAGAGCAATGATGTTCATTTCATTGTGCTTTCGCGCTGAGTAACAACACACATATTCTTATTCTCTTTAAAAGAGCGTAACAAATGTCTCATTTTTTCAGAAATTCATTAAGCATTGTTGTTGGTTGGTTTTTGGACGAAGCAAAGCAAACACACGCGTTTCAATTACAATTGAACACAAAACAACAAAGTCAGAAATAAATAAAAAATTTTAGAGAATTTCGGCCGTATAATGTGTATTCTATTATTTCCTTAAAATTTAAATTACATTCATTTAATAAATTGGTTATATCTAGCAAAAATTCTAAATCTAAACATTCTTTATTGTTCTTATTTTAAGTGTTTGACATTATGTTTGCTGGGTAGCACTCTCACCAATACATCTTCATTTTTATTTTTGAACATCACTGGTTTAGAGATTAGATAACAACAATTATAGCAATTTGTTGTTTAAATAAGCTTTATTATTTCGTTAAGTATGTGTAAGTGTTTCAAGGTCTCTCTCTCTCTCGCCCTCGCTCTGTTGTATGTGTTTGTAAAATTTGTTAAGAGATATTGAATGAATCTTATTAAAAGTTTGAAATCAGTTAAAGGTTTTACATACCTTGTCTGAGTTAACAGCTTTATAGAATTAAGTGAGTTAATTAATAAATTAAATTCTTAAGTGAGCGCAAGTATGCCAGACTATTATATAAAGTGTTTAAAAAGCTAGTGAATTAAGATATTGTTAAGTAGATTAATTATATGTGATTAATTTAATAGCCTGAACTGCTCATAATAACTGAAAAAGACAATGCTTAATGCTGAATTTATAAAATATTTGAAACAAAAATTTCATGTTTAAAATTTAACTATAAAAATATCGTCCTTAATATTACGTATCATTGCACTTCCTAGAAAATATCGCAAAAATTGCTTCCGGTTACTAAGTCTATCCATAGGCTATCTCACGCTTATTTCCTACATACACATACCGCCGCACAACACAATTCTAGTATTAATTATTTTTATTGTTTTCAATTTGCCAAAAACAAACACATATACGCCAAAAA
Source organism: Calliphora vicina (assembly GCF_958450345.1). Taxonomy (NCBI): domain Eukaryota; kingdom Metazoa; phylum Arthropoda; class Insecta; order Diptera; family Calliphoridae; genus Calliphora; species Calliphora vicina. The sequence goes on from NC_088781.1 coordinate 6,195,514, forward strand.
AAAATATTATTTTTATTTAGTATTCAAAACTAGTTTGTTGCACCAACTTTTGCGAATGTTCATTCATTCGTATTCGCAGGGCCAAAATGTAACAACGGTGTCCGTCTGTCTGTCTGTCTGGTGGTGGTATGAAATGAATGAAAATTGTATAAATTCAAATGAATAATGACAATTGTTTTTGGTTGGTATTTGTGGTTGCAACCATGTACAACTATAAAGCAACATGAATTTGTTGCAAATACCAAAAATATTGTACCAAAACACAAATACAAACCAGCTGTATCTATGTAACTAGACACGGCTGCACAAAACACAAACATACTACAAAAGGGTCATGACGCACAAAAATAGACTGCAAAAAAAACTTAAAATAAAAATAAAATGGTATAAAATGAAAAAGAATGCAATTTTCTAGTTTCACCACAAATAACAAACATGATACAAAACACATGCCCCATTTGAATGCAAACCAAATAAAATAAAAAATGGCGAATAACAAAAAAATCCAAAACTTTGTTTCTTTTTAGAAATGGGAACATGTTAAATGAAAACACAAGTCTTAAAATATTTGCAAATAACAACAGCTAGTTTTCGGCTTTAAAAACTAACAACAATTAAAGGCTTTAAATAAATCATTTTTTGTAATAAAATTTTAAAGCGGGCAGCCCAGAAATTCTTTTTTTAGTAATTTCACTTAAATTTATTATATATTTTATTATTTAATTCTTTCTTCCTTTCTTTCTTTCGTGGTGACTTTCTTCGGTTTGTCTTCTTGTTGTTAGCTGGTTCTTTCTTGCACTTATAATCAATTCAATTCCGTTGCCACAAAATGTTATTAGGATTATTTGCAGCTCAAGTTGTCGCGACTTGTTCATTCATGTTGTCTTATTAGTTGTATTATCCTGGTATCCTTGTCTTAAGGAAACAGAAAATAATGTGACCAACTACATTTTATTAATTATTGTTATTGCTACATTACATTGGCTTTGGTGGGAATGGAACCCTCAACCAGCAGACTGTTGGACCAGCTCACTACAAACTAGCATACCGGGGTACTCAAAATTAATTTAAACAAGTAAGAGAAACATATTCGGCTCTTCGGAATCTTATACCCTTTACCAAATTATACTTTAAAATAAACAATTTTTTTATACCCTTCACCCTTCGTGAGAAGAGTATATATAAGTATGTCATTCCGTTTGTAATTTCCACAATATAATTTTCCGACCCTATAAAGCCCGCAAATAACTTACAAATCGATCCACAAATGGCTGAGATATAAGGAAAAAACCAGGACAACCTCTATTGTTTACATATTTTTGACCTATATCTGGATTACTAAGTCATTAATATAGACAATATGGATATCTAATGATAGATATTTCAAAGACCTTTGCAACGACGTATGTATATAAGACCATTATAAGTTAGACCTGCAATGGGTCAAAATCGGAAAAAATATTTTTTAACCCGAATTTTTTTTTCGCTAAATATTAAAAAAAAATTAAAAAAACCAAAAAAAAAATTTTAAATTTAAAAAAAAAATTAATTTAAAAAAACAATTCAAAAAAAATTTTTTTACAAAAAATGTAAAAAACAACTGGAAAAAAAATAAATTTTGTTTAACTAAAAATATTTAAAATTTTTATTTTTGAATTTTTTTAGTATGAAAAAGTGCAATATTTTTGAAGGACGGAGTTTAAAGTGACATATTTTTGAATCTAATTGAGATATTGACTTAAAATTTTTTTTGTAAGACCAAAAATTAACTTATCTAAACACAAAAATATATAAATATAAATCTGGATCAAATTGTTCCTAATATTTGCAATCCTATTAAAATTTTTATATAAATTTTAGTTTTAGAAACTCAATGAATATGTAATAAAATCTTTATTTATTAACGAAACTCAATGAAATTTTGAACGCTTTTTAAGTTTGTCATTCTAAATAACAAGGTGTAAAAAAACTTGTCTAAAGGTCAAAGGGAATACCGCAATTCCTAAAAATTGGAGCGAAAATCCCAAAAATGGTATTTTTAACAATTTTGCCTATAGGGTCCACATTTCCTTCGGGGCTAAGAAAATACTTTGGCGATAAATAGGGAACACATTAAGGTTTCCAAAGCTGCTTTTAGTTTTTTTATCCCAGCTTTGGGATTTTAGAACATGTGCACAAATTTGAATTTTTGATAAAAAAATATGTCAAATTCCGAAGGGCGTAGTGGCGACATATTTGAAAAATTGGACATGTTTTTTATACCGAAATGTTCTCCTTACAGAAAAATATTAAATTGTTATACGTTCTTAAATAAAGTTTTTTTTTAATAAAAAAAAGAGTTAAGTCACCTTTTCGCCCAAAAAACAGCAAAAATGTACTATTTTTTTAATAAATAAATTGAAAATCGTTTATTTTTGGATGCATAATAGATATTGACCTCAAATCTTTTGTATATTAATTTAAATAAAAATTACGGCCTATATTTTTAAAATGGCCAAATTTTAAAATTTCAATTTTGAAATGCCTATAACTCAGAAATTATATATAGATAAATAGCACACGCAAGCATGTTTTTTCAAGACCTAGCCAAGCGCTTTTCAAAAATGTTAAAATCTTTGAAATTGGATGGGAAACAAAAAAATGGCACGTGTTTTAAAATTTTACATGTCGAAGGTACTCTACTTTGAGCCCCCATATCGACGCCCCTGAAACATTTGTATGGCCCATTTTAATAACTTAAACTCGAATGCTCCTTGGCTACGCCCACGTAAAATTTTATCCCGATCGGACCAGCCGTTTAGAAATTTCAATTCTGCCCCACTGTTCATCGTTGCAAAGGTCTTTGAAATATCTAGCATTAGATATCCATATTGTCTATAATAATGACTTAGTATTCCAAATATAGATCAAAAATCGGTAAAAATTTAGGTTGCCCTGTTTTTTTATATGTCAGCCATTTGTGGGCCGATTTTATCGATTTTAAATAGCAACCGAACCGGGTCTATAGAGGATATATCGATATATGAATCATGGTTTAAATGGAGAGTGAGCCATCCAATGACAATCACGATTTCACGGAGAAACTTAAAGATTTCATTATTACACTATTCTTGAGTCAATTCATATCGGAAATGATTGTTTGCCATAAACAGTTGGTTCCATTTCCAAACCTTGTTCAAATTCAAAATACTCATGCACGCAGACACTCCTTTGCTGCTTACTTTCTTAGCATTATTTTAGTACTGTTCCTTTTAGTCTTGTACGTAATTCTCCTATAGACCCCTATTAAATCTAATTATTTGTGTCTGTATGAAATGGAAAATAAAATACAAGACAACACAGGGAACAAAATACTTACATATCTAAATACTCATATATATAAGTAGGAGCACAGATATTTATACAAATTTAAGTAAATTTAATCAGTTTACTTAAAATAAAATTAAAAGAAAAAGCGAAACAAAAACTTTTCTTAACAAACATTAACAATTTTTCTTAAAAAATGGTTTATTAGTGAATTTTTTTTGCATAAACTCTAGAAATAATCTTATTTATGGAAATATTTCTCAACAAACAAGAAAATTAAGTAAATTATTTTGGAAAAAAAAGCTTATAAAATATTTTATTTCCTTTATAGCAAATCATACCTTGTTGCCTGCAAACTTCTGAAAACTTTTAAATGTTGTTATTGTTACTATGTATTAATATTATTATTGTTGCTGCTCAAATTGTTTAAAACAACTGAGAAAATATAGAAAATAAAATCCAAATTTGTTGGGTTTTAGTTCATTTTCTCTGATACAAAGCAAGTACTAATTTGTGGAAAGTCAGTCAGTCAAGTCAGTTCAATGCATGTTGCTCAAATAAAAATATTTCTTTCTGGAAAAAAAAAAATAAAAGTTAAAACACAATAAAAACATAAACAGGATACGGAAAAACACAACATTGTCTCTCACACTAGCAAGAAGTTAAAACTTCCTTTTTATTTCATATTTTGTTGGAATTTAACTTGATTTTGTTTTTCATAAAAACAGCAGCATATGGAATTAACAAGTATGTAAGTCTCTTACACTAAAAGAAAAATATTTTAAGACAAATTTTCTCCAAAATTAAAAAGTTTTATGAAATTTATTTAAAACTCTTGTAAACAACCTGGGCTTAAAACTTTTTAATGTCCTTAAGCCTATATGAAAAATTCCTTAAATTGAATTTGAATTTTACAACATTCTTTAAGATCAAGAATTCATTCATTTTCACTACTGCTTTAAAGTTGTCATAAAGTGTTATGAAAAAAATCAAATAAAAACAAGAAACTAAACAAAGTTTCAAGTTTATTGTGTCATTTCGCATATTGTTGGCAATACTTGATGAGATAAAACTTCAAAAACATACTCATTTACACTCATACATTGTCATGCTTCCTTGCATATCCAATGGAAGCCAATGGCAACATTTAGTCAAGGACTTTAGCATTGACTTAATGAAGAAGTGTTTAATCGAGAAAAGGATCGTTTTGTAATCAGTCTGACCACAAACTTTTTTGGTATGCAAATCGATCGGTCATCATTCATATTTCTAAACAAAAATCGATATTTCATACAAAATCCTTAATAACTTAATAAATAAGCTTTCAATGGAGTAACCGATCTCGAACAGTGACTTACTCTAATTTTTATATACAAAACTCAAAATATTTTAAATCCTCAATAACTTTGTAAATAATCGTTTAATTGGGAAAAGTTAATCGATCTGTGATCACTAATATTTCTAAATAAAACCGATTTGTTATATAAAAAGCTCAAAATATCTTAAATCCTCAATAACTTTTTAAATAAGCTTTTAGTTAAAAAAAGAACTCGATCTGTCATCACTTACATTTCTGACCAAAAATCGATATTTCATACAAAATCCTAAATCCTCAGTAAATAAATAAGCGTTTAATAGAGAAACCGATCTCGAACTGTGATCACCAGGGAAACCAAAATATGCAAATGCATGTTTTTTCTGGTGAGTCTAATGGGCACATGGATAAGATATTTACACGCTTCAGAACTATTTAAGAATTTTGGCATTGATTTGTTATTGCATATTTGTGCATATATTTGTTTTAGGAGCATATTTATGTCATATTTTTGCGTTTTAGAGCATATTTTACTGTTTAATAGCATATTTTGAGTTTATCAAAAACAAATTTTGTCTTACTTATTTTTCGCTGTTGTGTTACAGGATTTACTTCCTTTGTTTAAAATTCAAAATTGAAAAATAGATGGCTTTTTTTAATATAAAATAAGCACTATTTTAATAATAGCGCCATCTAAATATCAAATTTAGTTCTAATTCAAACTAAACCGTTCTAAGTGTTAAAGAAATATTATCTTTTAAATTTGCTTTCAATTCAAGATCGATCTGTGATCACTTATATTTCTAAACAAAACCGATTTTTTAACTTTGTAAATAAGGGTTTAAATAAAAAATGAGCTCGATCTGTGATCACTTACATTTCTGACCAAAAATCTACGTTTTATACAAAAAACTCCAAATCTAAAATCCTCAATGAGTATAACTGAGAAAATAAGATTCATCTGCGATCACTCCTATTTATGATCCAAAGCTATGCAAGTTATTTCCTAACTAACCAGTGGTGTTTTTTTAGTTCCATTAGCTGCAGGGTTTTAACACATCCACACAAAATACAAATATTGTTTTTAAAGTTGTGTTAGTTTTTTGCTAAAATCGAATTATAGCAAAAGTTTGCCAATATGTGAGTTTGTTCGCAACTACTCGTAAACAAATAAATAAAATGTTTCTTTCTTTTCCAACAAAATTATATACTTTTTGTTATGAAATAAAAACAAGCAATTGTTTTCTTCATACAAAATATATGAAATAATTTGTGAATATTATTCCCACAAACATAAGTCTGTAAGGACTTTACTTATCTAATTTAAGGGTTCCCTAATATGTGTTTGCTAAAATTTCAAAATTTATTATTCATTTAAAATTTTTTATTTGTGATAAATGTTATTGAAAGCAATAAAGTTTAATATACTTGCAGCACAAATGCAAAATAATAATAATATTGTTTTACAAACAAATATTCAAATTCATGTACTTTTTTTTTAGTTTGTAACAACTACAATGAATTTGAATATACTTCCTATAAAAATATATAAAAAAAAGTAGTAACAAATATTTAACATATGCCATCAAAATAGCTCATGTGAAAAACATTTGATAGATAAACGTAAAAATGCTTTTAATGTATGCAAAACTATGTAGCACTCAAATTGAAAAATAAAAAGGAATTGCCACTAAATTCTTTTTTTAGAATAATGGTTATTATAACCAGGGAGATTTTGGTAGTTTGCAACTAAATCCAATCATAACTTTGTAAAAAAAAGTTTATTTGAGAAAAGTAGCCTGATCTGTGATCTCTATTTCTAACAAAATCTAAAACAAAACTCATGAAACTTTGTAAATAAGCATTTATTTGGAAAAGAAGCTCGATCTGCGATAACTAATATTTCTGAGAAAAAATCGATTTTTTATACAGAAAAGTCAAAATATATTAAATCTTCAACAACTTTGTAAATAAGCATTTAATTTAGTAAAGGAGCTCGATTTGTGATCACTCATATTTCTAACCAAAAATAGATTTTTTATACAAAAATATAAAAATATCATAAATTATCAATAACTTTGTTAATAAGGGTTTAATTAAGAAAAGAAGCTCGATCTATGATCACCTATATTTCTTATGTACAAAACACAAAATATCTTAAATCCATAATAATTTTGTAAATAAGCGTTTAATTGTGAAAAGGATCACTTTCTGTTATCTGTCATATCTCTAACCAAAAATTTATTTTATACAAAAAACTCGAAATAACATAAATCTTCAATAACTTTTAAAATAAGCCTTTAATTTAGAAAAGGAGCCCGATCTGTAATCACTTATTTTCTGATCTAAAACGATTTTTAATACCAAAAACTCAAAATATCTTAAAACCTCAATAACTTTGTTAATATTCCTGTGTTTAAAAAAAATGCGTTTTATGTACAGAAAACTTAAAATATACTAAATCCACAATAACCTTGTAAATAAGCATTTAATTGACAAAAGGAGATCGATCTATGATCACTTATATCTCTAACCAAAAATCAATTTTATATAGAAAATCAAAAATAGAAATCTTTAATAACTTTTCAATGTAAAAAAATCGATTATTTACTACCTAAAAATCGATTTTTTTATATAGAAAACTCGAGATATCTCAAATCCTCAATAACTTTGTAAATACGCGTTTAATTAAGATAATAATAAAAGTTTAATTGAGAAAAAAAGGTCTATCTGCGAATCCTGAATAAAAATCTATATTATATACAGAAAACTCAATATATCTTAAATCCTCAATAATCTTGTTAATAAACTTTTAGTTGAGATAATCTGATCAATCTGTGACCACTCATATTTCTGATAAAAATCTATTTTATACAAAAGGACCAAAATAACTTTGAAAATAAGTATTTAATTGAGATAAGGAGCTCAGTCTACGATTACTAATATTTCTAACCAAAAAACGATTAAAAAATTTTTTTTTTCAAAATTTAAAGAAATTTTTTTTTAAAAAATTAAAAAAAAAAATTGTTAATTTTTATAAACAAACTATTTATTAATTTATATGTATTTAATTGAGATAAGGAGCTCAATTTACGATTACTAATATTTCTAACCAAAAAACGATTAAAAAAATTTTTTTTTTCAAAATTTTTTTTAAAAATTTAAAAAAAATTATAAACAAAATATTTATTAATTTATATCAGAAACAAATTTTATGGTAAAAGAAAAATTGGTGAAAAAACCCGCGGTTAAAAAATATTTTTCCCGATTATGCCCCATTGTAGGTCCGACTTACTATGGCCTCATATACTACGTCGTTGTAAAGGTCTTTGAAATATCTATTATTAGCTATCCACACGCAGAGAAAAAATATAGTTGTGCATGTTTACTGTAATCATTTCAATATTGTTACAAGTTTTTTAACAATATTATAGTCACAGTAACTATTTATATGATTGTGGTAACCATAATATGGTTAAATTACGATTCACATGATTGTATCAACCATATATATGGTTACATATACATGGTTATTATGTTTGAGACTACCATTAATATGATGAAGGACTTACCATATTATGTTGCTCTCGGCCTATGGTTATCATAACCTGAGAACAACATATTATAGTAAAATTATTCATCATAAATATGGTTGTCACAAACATATACATACTTTATTTTCCAGCTGTTTGTTCTGACTTAAGTTTAACTCTCCAATGATGCTCACTTAAACCTAGATTATATTCTAAAAACAACAATAAGTGAGAAACATACTTATACCCTACACCACCATAGTGGGGAGGGTATAAGGCGTTTGAGCAGATGTTTGTAACGCCCAATAATATTAGTCTAACACCCACCTTAAAGTATACCGATCGACTTAGAATCACTTTCTGAGTCGATTACGATGTCCGTCCGCCCGTCTGGTCGGCTGGCTGGCTATCCATGTAAACCTTGTGCGCAGAGTACAGGTCGCAATTTTGAAGATATTTCGATCAAATTTGGTACATATTATTTTTTCGGCCCAAGGACAAAACCTATTGAATCTGGCTGAAATCGGTCTATTATTTCACTTAGCCCCCATACAAATGTTCTCTCGAAATTGGACTTTATCGGTCACAAATGTTTAATTTATATATGTAACTACACAAATTTCGCTCCAAATAAGTTTTATATATACAAAATTCATTTCACCAAATTTTGTTACGATCGGTCCATAATTAGTCATAGCTCCCATATAGACCCGCTTCCGAAAATCACTTTAACGTGCATAAATCGCTTAAACAAGTTTTAAACATACAAAATACAAAATAGTTAACTTTCATATAGACACAAATCACATGACCTAATTTCACGGTGATCGGTCCATAATTGGTCATAGCTCCCATATAAAGCCCACTTCCGAAAATCACCCAAAAATAAAAATTATTGAAATGTTAAAAGAAAAATATTTTTGCTCTTTTACTTAGAGTAGGGTATTATATGGTCGGTTCTTACTTGTTTTTATTTTAAACTAGGTTTAAACAAAGAATGTAGATTTTCTTTATCCAAAAAACTAGCTCTTAGTAATCCATATATAGATAAAATAAAGGTTGTCTTGATTTTTTCATTATATCTCAGCCATTTGAGGTCGGATTTTAACGATTTTAAATATCAACCGAACCGGTTCTATAACGGATATATTGATGTATAAATCATATATGTAGGTTAATTGGGGTCTACGGAAAGTTGATTTCAACATACAGATGGACAGACTATCATGGCTATATCGACTCCGTTATCTACAACGATACAGAATATATACTATGTGAGGTCGCAAAAAAAAAACGTAGAAATTAAAAACTAATATATACCATTGCCACTAATGGTGAAGGGCATAAAAAGTTTCGATCTGTAATCGCTCATAATTCCGACCCACAATCTTTATTTTCTAGGCAACTGTAACTCTTTTAAATCATATGGCAACCTCAAATAGATATGTTTGAGTATAAGGTATCCAAAAAATATTTTACATCTTACTCAATCACCAGAAGCTATTGATGACATTAATGCATTTCGTAACAAGGGAATTGTACGTAAAAATAAAACAAAAAAATTTTGAAAACAATTCAATACCTAAAAGGTATATCGAATAAAACAATTATATGATACATGCAATTGGAATATGATTGCATGAATTTGAAAAACATTGAAAATGAATTTATAATTTACAAAATAAAAATGTTATGTACTGTAATGTGAATGTATTACATAAATATAAAAAGGATGTTAAATGCATCAACATCTGAAGATAAGCCTTAGTCTAGAGGGTTACACGCTACCAAGGATTAAAATGTGCCTGACCAGAAAATTAATGTTAATGAAGACAGTATTCAGAGGACATTCGTATGAAACTCGTGACTATCCGGAGAACAGCTATTAGTCAGCTTTGAATATTTCTGCACTGGTCTTAACTCAATAATGATGACCTTACTGAAGCAATGTAGTTAATCACTAACCTACCAATTATCTTCTATAACTTCTATAACGAATGCTTTTCGGTCCAATGAAACTGAAGCCTATTGAAACTGGCTGAAATCGGTCCATTATTTCAAATAGCCCCCATACAAATGACCTCCCGAAATAGAGCTGGACCGACAATACTTCCATACCATCCTACTTGTTATTTTTATAATGCTGGTGTGAATAACCATTTTTTTTAATATTATGTCAAATTCATATACCCATAATTTTGAAAAAGTCTAACATTTCATGCCGTTACCACATTTCCAATGTTTTTAATAATAAATATTAAAATTTCATTACCACAATTGAAATTACATTTCTTTTTTGTTTACCACAAAAATTAAATTCATAAAATCTAATTGAATTTTGCATGAATACTAAACGAAAAAGCTTAAAATGATTTAAAAAAGTATTAACGAAATTTCTCAATGTTTTTTTTTCCAGCGAACTTCGTCTTGTGAAAATAAACTTTAATGCACTTGTAATTGTCATAAACATTTTTTTCTATTTATTTTTTTCTGCTTCTAAGAACAACAAATAAATGAAATTTTTAGAGTTGCGCCCGTTTTGTCGCTAAAATACTTTATATACGCGCGTATGCTTCATAATATGGAAGATGATGAAGAAAATGAAAATGATAATGATGATGTGGATGCCTCCAGAGAATTTTATGTTGCCTGGTTCAAGAAGAGCGTTTAGGAGAGTTTTTTAACAAAAACAAAGAAACGAAAATAAACTTTGAACATTCTGTGCATTTTATGGCTCAAGTTGAATTAAAAGTTTTTCAAGAACTTTTCAAAATTTTCGTTACTAAGAGTAGAACGTGTGTGTGTGTGAATATAGTTGAAACATTTTTTAATGTTGCCACATGGAGTGGGTTTATTTGTTTGTTTCTTAGAAAATAAATTTTTCTTAATTCTTAAACGAGTAAAACATTTAAACAATAATAAATGATAAGAATAAATTGTATATGAAATGAAAACATAGCAAACAAAAGCCAGTTCATACAGATTTTATTTTAAATAATATTAAAGCATTTAACATCTACAAAACAACAAAAAAATACTATATAATTTATTTATATTTTTTTCATTTTTCATTTTACTTTTTCAACTTTATTCAAGTAACTACATACATATCTATGTGACAATATCTTGTTGTACTCGTTTACATTGATTTGCATTTATAATCAGATGTCTAGCATTTCCAAAAATCTTTTAACAAAAACACTAAAAACCTCAAAAACCAAAAAAAAACTGTCTCTATTGTCTCCCAACTAAAAACAAAAAACATTTTCAGTTCTTCTGTTGCAAAATACTTACTTCATTTCATAGTGAAACAAAAAACAATTTACATATTTTGTGCTTTTTTTGGTCGTTTGCTAAAGCCACCACAAAATATCCTTGACAATGGTTGGTTGCATTTGGTATTTAAGAAAAAAATATTGTATGTTTTTGTTGTTGAATAGTTGTTAACTTCTTGGATTTCCCTTATGGAAAAAAGGGACATTGACGCCTAATGCTATGCTATAGTAGAGCGAAAAAAAAATCACAAAAACAGATCATTAACAGATTTACAATATGTATTTGATACTGCTATAATGTGTTTATGGACACAGATACAATTGTTACGGATTTGTAATGGTATAATTTTAAGAAATCTAATATTGTTTACATGATTCAGTTTGGTATTTGCAAAGTGTGTTTTTGTCCACTTTCACACAGACATAAGTAGCTGGATTAACTTAGAATTTTATAAGTAAGTAAAATATGGTGTCATAGAGTACACCATTTATATGTAAATAGATAACTGAAATGTTTTTTATAAATGCCAAGCCTCTAGTCATCGTTAATGATCAATGACTTGCAATAGTAGTATTCCTTCTCAACATTTGCTATACAAAGCTGATTCTACATTTCCAAATTTTGTGTGCCAACTTCAAAAAAGTTCCATTGTTATTTGTGTCAACTGAAGTTGCAGAGGCTATCAACGAAGTAAACTTTTCAAATCCAACTGATCACAATTGAATGCTGATTAGGGTGATTGTTCCGGTTTTTAATAAGTTGGTTAAGTCGGTTTCGGTTTTTTTGAAAAGCTCACATATCGAATATCGAAGAAACCGGGTTTTTCTCCTCGAATAGTGGGTTTTTTCTAGAAGTGTGCTTTTATGAGTTTTAGTGTATTAAAAACTTTAAAAAATATTCAAAATCCATAAAACTTTTTTAAAACAAATACTCCAACTATTTTATAAAACTTTTTATATTTAGACAAATGTCACAAGCGATCTGGAAGCTTGAAAACTTACTCAATGCTTTACAATGACCTGCAAGTAGACTGAGTGAAAGATAATTTTCAATGTTTAGCTTTATAAACCCAAAAGAAAAAAATCCATATACTCCAAAGCATTTAAACCTTCATAAGATTAACGATCTTCGGTATAATTTAACTCAAATAGAAAATATTTTTTCTATTTTTTTAAAAAAAAAACCTAACGTAGTTATTGACATTTGAAATTAAATAAAATTCATAAAATATCAAAAATATCAACCACGCACTTTTAGAAAAAATTAAATTTTAATTTCAAAATCGGTCAAATTTGACTAGAAGACCTTGTAAACGTTAAAAGAAGTAATCAAAATTAGAATTAAAAAGCATTTAAGCGTTTTAAAAAGGCTTATTTTTTGTTATTAAAATACATGTATATTCTTTATCATAATTATATGATCTTCTTTTTGTTTTGTTATGTTTTTTCATGAACTGTTTTTGTTTTAATAACTATTATTTTAATAAATAAAACTTTTATTTTTCTTATTTTTAGGCGTTTTAATATTTTGCCAAAAGAAACCGGTTATCCGGTTATTAAAAAACCGAAACCGGTTTATATTAAATTGCAATTTTTCGAAGAAATCGTAAACCGGTTTCTAAAAAATGTCGAAGAATCGATCACCCTAATGCTGATACTCATCGATGAGCCAGAAGCAAAATACGTTAGAAGCCTATCAATGAATAGGCTGAAAAATGGTTGAGTGATCTCGCTATTTTTTTTCTCCATTACCACTCTTGGGAGCATATTGCTTCCATAAAGCATGTCCATCTTATTCGAATTCGAATATACGAGCTTTGACAGATAGAGAACATTGTAGAAAGTTCACCAGAGATGGCGTGTGTATTCGAAAGCTCTTGGCTTCGAATATACGAGCTTTGACAGTTAAAGAACAATCTAGATTGCAGATGGCAGTGTTATAAACAGTGGCAGAGGTTGCAGTCGTTAGTGAGTTTATCAGAGACACTATTGGAATAAACATCAACAGAGTGCCTTAAAGTGTGCTGTATTTTTCAAGTGAATTCGTGTACATTATAAAGTGTGTCTGTATTTCTGCGAATTTATAAACGAGTATAAAAAAATTCATTCATTTAATTCAGTTGTTGTACATTTTAAATAAATAAAGAGTTGTTACAATTACTACTAAACGGCTTTTATTTGCAATCAAAAGTATCCGGTTTATTTTAAGGAAATAAACCAACGTTTTGAAAAGGTTAAAATGTAACAATATGTTCGAATTCGTTGAAAATTGTTCAGTCCGTAGATTTTTAATGGCGGTGTCGTGCTGCCACTTTTAAAGTGTTCCGACTATGTGCATCTCTACACATATTTGAAGAGTTTTCATATGCAAAATTCTGCTGAATTATAGTACAGGTTAAAAATCTGTGTGGTCTGCTTATATGCAATACTTTTGACAAAGGACCAAGAACAAAGTAATTTTGAAAACTTAACAACTGAAAATTTTAGTTCTACTTTCACTTTTGACAAACTTTTTACTTCCTCAGCACATGTCACTGCAATCATCCACAAATTTTTAAATATTTTTAAAGCAGCTAGTCCACAGCACTTTATGTATGATCAAAGAAATATCATTGGCTATTCACATTCTGGAAGCATTTTAGTAATAAATATTGGCATTATGACTTAAAAATGCGGGATTTTGAACGCGGTTTTTATTTTTAATAGTGTAAACAATATTTTTTTATTGTTTTTGCTTCGAAAATGTCGTATTTTGTACCAACGAATCGTCATATGCGGGAAGTTTTTCTTTACTTCTTTAAATTGCTCTGGTGAATGTGTTCCAAAGGTTTCATTGCTTTTTAAAGCTTATGCTGAATGTATTCTGTCGGTTTCAATGAAGACAAAGATTGCCCAGGCCAACCAACAAAGATTGAACAACAAGAATTGGAGGCATTACTCCATGAAGATTGTTGTAAATCTCAACAAGAACTTGCAAAATCATTGGGTGCTACTCCTTCAGCAATTTCAAAACATTTTCGAGCAGCAGGATTCATCCACAAGCATGGAAAATGAGAACCATACGTATTGAAGCAAAGAGACCTTAGAAGACAATTTTGCATGTCCGAAATTATACTTGAACGTTATAAAAAAAAAGCATTTTTGCACTGACTTATTACATGCAATAAAAATGGATTCATTACGATATCCCGAAGCGTAAGAGATCGTATGTGAAGCACGTCCAATTAGCCGAACCGACACCAAACTCAAAGTGATGGGAAGCTTTTCCCCACCCTCTATATAGTCCAGATCGTTCTCCGTCCGACTACTATTTGTTTCGATCGATGCAGAACGCTTTCTCTGGGAAACGCTACACTTTGAAACAGCGTATCCGATATTGGCGTGATTCGTTCTTGGCTTCAAAAGATGAGCAGTTCTTTTGGTGCGGAATTCATATGTTTCCAGAGAGATGGGAAAAAGTCATAGCTAAAAATGACCAATAAATTCTTTGATTAAATTTATATTGTACCACCAATAGTTAAGTTGTAAATGTCAAATTCCAAATTCCACTCAGGCGATAGATCCAGCTAAGTTCATTGTAAATATTAAAAACTAGTTAGCTTAATTAACTAATTTTAACAATAAATTTTCCAAGAATATTTTAATTAAACCAACATTATGAATTTAACACTCTAATGTCAGAATATACTTTATAACCTTTTGCATTTATAATCCTCTTAGGGCTCCACTTAATAGAATGTAAATAAAATGTATTTTCAAGTTTCCAGAGACAAAGAGAGAATGAGTATTGTGGTCGTTGTTTAACACATGTTAATTTCACTTTAGACTTTTCTTTGTTGCCACAAATACGCAGAAAAACATATAGTATCACACATACAGTTCTACACATTCAAAGTTATTTTAAGTTAAAAAGACGCGACATCTAAGATTACAAGTTAATTAGTGAGCACATTATACAAACACAGAGAGAAAGCCAACACACACATTATAAATATTAATTACACTACATTTGACTTTTGTTACTGTATTACAATACACTTACACATATGCTTACATCTACATAAACATATTTATAAACATCTAACGGAAGGAAATGAATAGCAGGAACTAAGAAAAGGTTACCAAATTATCCACCTTCTACACTTAGACTCTCTCACTCCCACTCTCTCAGATTCATTAGAAAAGCCCGTGTAGGGAACCTGTATTATGTGAACTCATTCATTGGATCCTTGAAAGGAAAATCACAAAATAAATAGAAAAAACAACAACAACAACAAAATCAACAATTGTTGCTGCAGGTTCCATTGTTTTGTAGATTTAAGCATTGATTTCAGTTTGAAAAGTCATTCACATGAGTTTTTCTTTTCTTTTTCCTATACAATACAAATTCCTTTTATGTTATGTTCGTATGTGTTTATTTGGTGGATTTTTCTTTACATTTTTCTGCTTAATCATTAATTGTGTATTGTAGTTAAGTAGTAATTGGTGGAAAATTGTTTACAAACAAATTACTGCATTTAGCTCAACAAATGAACAATTAAAATGAAATTTATTTTACAATTCATACAGCAAAAGCGAATAAAAGTATTATTAAAGTAATTGGATTGAAATTAAATTCTTTACAAATTTCCTTGTGGTTTACAATTTATTATCTTCCCAGAATCATAAGTTTTTCCTCCTTCTCTTTCAACTTTATGTCAACCACAATTGTTTAAGTTCACACCCTTTTCATGTTCCACTTCCTCACCACGCCAAATAACGAAAAAATAAAAAAAAAAAAATATTTTTTTTTTTTATTTAGATTCGTGGTTAAACTTTATCATTATTATCATCACCACCACATACTACTTACTTGCTTGTGTGCTAAAAGAAAATCAAGAAACTCCTTTATTTGTTCTCATATGCCCAAGTTTCCTTAGAAAACGTCTTCCTTCTGCGCCTTTTTATTTATTATATCAAATCATATTATTCCTAGTTGATGATGTTTTAAATTTTAGCATAATTTATAGATTTAAATATTTTACATTAACTTTTAGGAGTTTATAGACTCTCATACTCCTTCGGTATGAAATATTGTTACAGCCACAAACTTCTTTGCCAAGAATGGTTAACAAAATATAAAACAGAAATTTATGCATTTTCAATGAACAGTTTCCCTTTTTATTTGAATTTCTCAAAAGAGAGAAAACATAAAACTTAAGATTTTTTCTAATATTAACATATGTGGTCTTAAGTAGAACAAAAAAAAGCAAGTCTACTGTCAAAGTAGTCAATATTAAAGGAGAAAGTTTTCGACTTCATTTGCAACAACATTTGTGGGTGCAAGTTTACTAGTGTAGTCGATAGTGATGTAGAAATTATATTTGCCAGTCAATGAATTATTCTTCGAATAAGGAAATACACAAGGTGGTGTCTGTGACGAATTCAGGAAAATACGAGCGAATTCATAATTTTTTTATATATGGAGTTTGACATTCAAATCCACTCTCTCATTATTTCGAATGTCAAATTCCATATATAAAAAATGCATGAATTCGCTCATATTTGCCTGAATTCGCCACCGACACCACCTTGTATATAAATTCGCCTTGGAAATACAAATTCAAGGGACACAAAATAAGCAGTAAAAGGTAACTACAATGAATGTAGAAAATAATAACAAATTCACAAAGTTAACTTAGCTCGTGTATCTTGAATTTAAAGCAGATATCGTTCTCTTTATTAAAAAAGTATTCTGGAAATTTGCCCACATATCAAAGTCATCCGCATGCTCTTGTGGTCATTCTCCAATGATCAATCTACCTTGTCAAATGATTGTCAGACCTGGAATGCTGCTACCTCCAACATTCACACAATGGATTTATTATTCATAAACCAATATCTTAGGAAAACTTATCCCCAAATAATGTCAAATAGGCCTGAAACTCAGTAATTTTTCACTGTTGAAGCTAGCAGACGAAATTGTAACTGAAGAGGTAATGCCACATGAAAACCACATCAAGATATTGCTGACACTTCTTTTAAGTGGAACCCACAAAGTAGTTGCAGATGGGGACTCCTATCTCATACATGGATTAGACTGACCATTCATAAACAGGGCGAAATTTAGATTATTTGCTCCTTCAGAAACGTATATTCAAAATGACAATCCTTACAGCAGCATTAATTATACGAAGGGTTTGGGTATACACAGCTGCAGCATGATCTTAGTCATGGTATTCCTGGATTAGGATATATCCCGCGGTAAAGACTCCTCCGAAAGGCATCAAGACCAAGCCCAAAATGGCTAAATTTACGCTACTTCTGAAAAACGAACATGAATTGACAAAACTGACGTGGTATTCCAGGACGTGAGTATGCAAGAGTGATATCCTACCGGATGGTTCCATAATGTCAACTCTCATATTTCAAAGAGACCCATGAGATCTTGATGCGACTTTAGACCACATTATCATGAATAAGCAGTATAATTAACAACAATATATCGTTAGGAAAACTGACGATAAGATGTGAGAAAACCAACTCAGAAAGAGTTCCCTAATAATGAGAACACCATCCGGAACTCTGACGAGATTTTTTCAAAGCTTCCCAACCACTTCATTTTAAATAGTTTTTTACAGGTATTGCAACATGTAACTGAATGTTGGCATGATGGAAAATTACGGTTTAATGTCTGGTCTTTTTTCTGCAAATGCTAGCTTCAAATGAAACAGCTGCCGTCGGAACAGGTTCCCTGTGTTAGTCTGGTCAGATTTCAGCAGTTCATTATAGATAGGACTCTTTTGCTACCACCAAATACAGTGCATTACCTTAGCGCCATGAATATTTAACTTTGGTGTCGATTCGGCGGTTGGCCGGGCTTCACAGACGATCTCTAACGCTTCGGGTTATCGTGATGGACCATTTTTTTTCGCAAGTAATGATTCGCTGCAAATTTTATATTCTTTTATAGCATTCAAGCATCATTTCGGACATGCAAAATCGTCTTATTTCAATTCTCATGATCCCCAATTTCCCTGCTTTTGTATGAATCCTGCTGCTTCAGTAGGCTTTGCAAGCTCTTGTTGAGTTTTACAACAATCTTCATGGAGTAATGCCTCGAATTCTTGGTCTTCAAAAAAATGTTTTGGCTGGCGTGGGCGATCTTTTTCTTCCGTGTTAAAATCAACATTATTCGTTATTCCTAAAGGAAACAAATCGAACAAAATAGAAGTAAACTCACAGAAGACATCTTTAAAAAAACACAAACTGCGAAGCGTTTTGCTTGTTTGCAGATACACCTAGAGTCTCTGGCGGTAATCGAACCCGCAACCCTTATATTAATAGTTCAACACACTATCAACTGGTCTATCGAGGCACCCATCAAATGCAATTCCAATATATGTATTTTAAATACAGAGGCATATGAAAGGTGCTAAAATGTAGTTTTTCCTTCAAGTAACAATTATTCGATACTCAATAACCACTTTTTTCACTACACTGATACAAGTAGAACACAAATAGACAATTCTTTGTTTCGAAGGCGTTTTAAAAATATTATTACTGAAAAAAATCGCATAGACAGACGTTTGTATGTCGATTATTTTCATTCCTGTCAAATTGTCTTTGCAAATTTGAAAACTTCAAATTGTTTTTACTATAAAACTTCCCACTTTTCGAAGGAGCGGGAGTTTATTTTAACGGGGGTTGTAAAATTTTGCCAAAATTTTTTTTATTTTTTTATTTATAAACTCAATTCAATTTTATATTGTTATAAAGGAACAAAAATTGTCTTTGCCGATATTTTGCATACACATATCGTCAACTAAAATACAAAATAACGTAACATCATTTCAAAAATGTTTAAAGTGATGGGCAAAAAACCATTGAAGAATTAAAGGTATCCCATTTGATCATTAAACAGAATGGCAAACACATTTCCAAATAATTTTTTTTTTTTCTTAACTTATTTATCATTATCTATCTAAGATTCGATTTTGGTATTTTTCTTGTTACGTTATTTTGCATTTTAAGTGACGATATACACATTATTTTAACAAATAATCAAAATATGTAAATTTGTATTATTATTATTGTTATTACTGCTGTTGTAAGAGTAATATGTAAATGACAATTGTTTTTCAATACGTAAGATTTTTTTTTAAATTTTTAAAGGTAATAATTTTCTTAAGTTCCTATTCGAGATTTTGAGACAATTTTGAGAACGTCTTTAATAGGAGAATTGGAAATTAAATCGGATGAATATGGCGTTGAGTCTGAAAACAGAAGAAACTACTGGATAACTTGGTAATGGTATATGAAAATCAAGCGGTGTAATCACGATTTGATATACGATGGAAAAAGTCAGTAGGTACTTTTTCAGACGATAGTTTGAGCAATCACACATTTCAACTGCTATGTCCAGTTTAAACTAAACTGACTTAAAACAGTGGCGTATATCGCTGTCCATCTATATATATAAAAGAGTAACGTTACTGACTGACTGACTGACTGATTCATCATCGCACAGCCCAAACGGCTGAAGCTAGAATCACGAAATTTTAACTGTGGGTTCCTCCCTCCCCAAAACGATCCGATAAGAAGGGATTTTTGGAAATTCGAACGTTTAGGGGGTAAAAAAGGGTAAAAACGGGTAAATTCGGTAACCTTATATCTTCAAAACTAATAAAGATATAAAAAAACTTAAAATAGCATGTTACTCCATTTAAAAAATAAGCTGACAGGTGTTTCGTACTTTTTGGAAATTCGAAACTTTTAGGGGAGAAAACGGGTAAAAACTGTATTTTGGTACTTTTTTTGCACCCTATGTATCTTTTAAACCAATAAACATAGAAACAAATTTTAAATCGTATTCTTTAACTAACAAAAAATAAAAAATATAAGTTTGGTACTTTTTGGAAATTCGAACCTTTAATGGATAAAAATTGTGTTAATTTTTGGTACTTTTTCATAAAATATGTTTTTCTATAATTTGACATAGACATACGAATATTTTATTATGAGCTCCCACCACGTTACAGAAATTTATTTCAATGAAATTGTACCACCTCAATGGGGATAAAAAAGGTACCAAAAAGGGGATAAAATCGGGAAAATACATTATATTTGAAATTATTAAGCCAATTTTGATAATTTTTTTTAACGTTGGTTCCTGGATTCATACAAAAATTAACTAACAGGGTGTTATTTGGAACTCGAGTACCAAGGTGTATATTGGGCCAAATCCGGGTAAACAGTTTGGTACTTTTTTTAAAACATATTTATTCTTGGGCACATTAACACAGATTTTAATCGATTGAGACATGTCTGTAGCATAAACAACTATTGCAAAATAGAATATTTTTAAATTTCAAACTTGAGGGGTGTTCAAGTAAGAAAAGGGAAATTGGTACTTTTCTCCTAATGGTACTTTTTTAAA
Source organism: Calliphora vicina (assembly GCF_958450345.1). Taxonomy (NCBI): domain Eukaryota; kingdom Metazoa; phylum Arthropoda; class Insecta; order Diptera; family Calliphoridae; genus Calliphora; species Calliphora vicina. Next base: position 6,216,361 of record NC_088781.1, read on the forward strand.
ATTTAAATTATTTCAGTTATCGACATTAAAGTTAGCTGATATGTATTTGAGTGAAGTTAGTGTTAGGAATAGGGGATAATATTTAGGTACCAAAATGTGTGAACTGTACTATAGGTACTTTTTTGTTCATCTAATGGTACTTTTTAAAATTTCTATAATAATGGACTTAGAAACATGAAATTAAACACATATGGTCCTAAGTGAGTGAGAATTCTAGGGGGAGACTTTTTGGTACTTTTTCTTTTTGGAATGGTACTTTTTGTAATTTCTTCACCAATGAACCTAGAAACATGAAATAAAGCTTATATGGAACCGAGTGAGTGGGAAACCACAAGTGTGGGCTTTTTGGTCCTTTTTCTATATTCTAATGGTACTTTTTTGAATTTTCTTTAACAATGGACTTAGAGACATGAAATTAAGCATATATGGTCCTAAGTGAGTGAGAATTCTAGGCGGAGACTTTTTGGTACTTTTTCTTTATTCGAATGGTACTTTTTGTAATTTCTTCACCAATGAACCTAAAAACATGAAATTAAGACCGGAGTGAGTGGGAATCTACAAGTGACTGCTTTTTGGTACTTTTTCTATATTCGAATGGTACTTTTTGAATTTTCTGTAATAATGGACATAGAAATATGAAGTTAAGCATATATGGTCCTAGGTGAGTGAGAATTCTAGGGGGAGACTTTTTGGTACTTTTTGTTTATTCTAATAGTACTTTTTTGAATTTTCTATAACAATGAACTTAGAAACATGAAATTAAGCATATATGGTCCTAAGTAAGTGAGAATTCTATGGGGAGACTTTGTGGTACTTTTTCTTTATTCGATTGGTACTTTTTGTAATTTCTTCACCAATGAACCTAGAAACATGAAATAAAGCTTATATGGAACCGAGTGAGTGGGAAACTACAAGTGGGTGCTTTTGACTGGAAAACCACAAGTGTATACTTTTTAGTACTTTTTCTATATTCTAATGGTACTTTTTGAATTTTCTATAATATAATGGACCTAGAAATATGAAATTAAGCGTATATGGTCCTAAGTGATTGAAAATTCAAGCGGATACCTCATGGTACCTTTTGTTTATTCTAATGGTACTTTTTTTTAATTTTCTATAGCAATGGACTTAAAAACATGAAATTAAGCATACATGGTCCTAAGTGAGTTAGAATTCTAGGGGGAGACTTTTTGGTACTTTTTCTTTATTCGAATGGTTTTGTAATTTCTTCACCAATGAACCTTGAAATATGAAATAAAGGTTATATGGACCAGAGTGAGTGGGAATCCGCAAGTGGCTGCTTTTTGGTACTTTTTCTATATTCTAATGGTACTTTTTTGAATTTTCTATAACAATGGACTTAGAAACACGAAATTAAACATATATGATCCTAAGTGAGTGAGAAGTCTAGGGGGAGACTTTTTGGTACTTATTCTTTATTAAAATGGTACTTTTTGTAATTTCTTCACCAATGAACCTAGAAACATTAAATAAAGGTTATACGGACCCGAGTGGGTGAGCAACTACAAGTGGGTGCTTTTTGGTACTTTTTCTATATTCTAATGTTACTTTTTGAATTTTCTATAACATAATGGACCTAGAAATATGAAATTGAGCGTATATGGTCCTAAGTTATTGAAAATTCAAGCGGATACCTCATGGTACCTTTTGTTTATTCTAATGGTACTTTTTTTTAATTTTCTATAGCAATGGACTTAAAACATGAAATTAAGCATACTACATGGTCCTAAGTGAGTTAGAATTCTAGGGGAGACTTTTTGGTACTTTTTCTTTATTCGAATGGTACTTTTTGTAATTTCTTCACCAATGAACCTAAAAACATGAAATTAAGCTTATATGGACCGGAGTGAGTGGGAAACCACAAGTGGGGGATTTTTGGTACTTTTTATATATTCTAATGGTACTTTTTTGAATTTCCTATAATAATGGACCTAGAGTTTCCAAAAAATCGAAGAATTTCAAAACCGCGGTTTCGGTTTTAAAAAATTAAAAACCGATCGGTTTCGGTTTTGTGATAATTTATTAAATCTTAAGTATTATAGAAACAAAATTAGTTGATAATATAGGAAATGATATACAAATCTAAAATTCAAACTTGACGGGTTATGGTTTAGTGAATGCGAATTTAAAAGTGATAATCAATGGTACTATTTCCTTATTGCAATGGTACTTTTTGAATATTTTATAATAATAAACATACAAATTTTAAATTACGAACACATTTTGCATTTTCTATAATAATGGACCCAGAAATATGAAATTAGACATTTACAATTAGATTCACAAACGGAGACTTAATAGTACTATTTCTTTCTTCTAATTGGGGTGGCGAAGCGCACCGGGTCTGCTAGTGGTATATGAAAATCAAGCGGTGTAATCACGATTTGATATACGATGGAAAAAGTCAGTAGGTACTTTTTCAAACGATAGTTTGAGCAATCACACATTTCAACTGCTATGTCCAGTTTAAACTAAACTGACTTAAAACAGTGGCGTATATCGCTGTCCATATGTTACAACCTTGTTACTGACTGTTGAGGTAAGGATACTAAAAATGATTAAGTTTCAATATCGAGCAACCATGTGCAAATTTAAGAAATATTCCAAATATTTTTGACACCTTGCAGCGACCAGAATTTTCAATTGACCACTTTCAATTCCCACCATGACAAAAATTAATTCAAACTTTACGTAAATTAATAGATCTTTGTTTATTTATGGCACTTTTAGTGGTGCTTTTTTTGTAGGTCTTTTTTGCTAATTCTATTTACATTCGATTGTCCATAATATGCCGTACATAATTATGCAATTGAAACAAAATCAACCAACCGACCAACAACAACATCATTCACATTGTTTACAATGAAAATGCCACAAATGTCTCTATAATAAAATGCCACATTGGAAAGCAGAAACCAAAAAAAACAACACAAAAACGTTTAATAATCACTACAACTACAATAAATGCAATATTGTTGCTGTTAGAGTTGATGTTGTTGTTCATGCTTATGTTGTTTGTTAACATTACAACTGCAAATGTAATTGTAAATACCATTATAAACCAACAACACACAGATACAGATACAGAAATACATACATACACTCTCAGACACAAATAAACAAAGTGACCAGACCAGGATATAACCAACACATTTCAACAATGTTTTATTTGTATAAACAATTCAACTGTGGCAGTAGTGCACAAGAACAGCAACAGCAGCAGCAATACTAAACAAAACAACTAAGAGATCTATATTCGAATCTTATATACCCTTCATCAAATTATACTTCAAAATACAAATTATAAATATTTTTAGGTAAACAAAATTTAAATTTTTTTTTTTCAAAATTATTTTTTAAATTTTTTTCCATTTTTTTTAATTTTGAAGAAAAAAAAATTTAATTTATTAGTGGAAAAAAATTTATGACAAAACTATTTTTTTGTTGAAAAAAAAAATTCGGTTTAAAACATATTTTTCCCGATTTTGACCCATTTCAGGTCCAACTCACTATAGCCTTATATACATCGATGCAATGGACTTTGAAATATCTATCATTAGATATCCATATTGTCTATATTAATGACTTAGTAATCCATATATAGATAAAAAATAGATTGTCCCGGTTTGTCCCTTATATCTCAGCCATTTGAGGGCCGATTTTCTCGATTTTAAGTAGCAACCGAGCTGGGAGAATTCCCTATATATTGATGTATCTATCATGTTTGTAAGCTATTTGGAGGCTACGGAAAGTTGATTTCAACATACAGACGGACAGACAGACATGGCTATATCGGCTATAAATAACGATCGAGAATATAAGTATATACTTTGTGGGGTTGCAAATCAAAAATGTAGAAATTACAAACGGAATGACAAACATGCCACTCATGGAGAAAGCTACAGCCAGAGAACAGTAAAATAAACATAAACACATGACACCGAACAAAATTACGACTACAAGGATTGTATTTAACCGAAAAAATGCTAAACAAAATTCAGGCATGCATGTTCAAGCATGCAGGCAGTCAGGCAAAATACTATCACACATCTGAATACCCATACAAGTTGTAAGAGTTTGAAGAATGTTTGAATAAACGAACGAATGAATGAATGAATGACTGTGAATGTGTTGAGGATTAGAAAAGGAAGAGACATAAACATGGACATGAAAATGATTATAAACATAGAAATGGATACAATGTACATATATAGATAGATGAATGTGATGTGTGTTTAATAGAAAGGAGAACAAAATCTAATTGTGAACACACACAAACTGTAAAACAATGTGACCACATAATCAATTGTCACAACATTAAGAGAAATAAACCAACTACTTGGACACCAACAACAACAACAACATAGTAATGAGTGAAAAAACAAAGCAGAATTTTGCTGTACTCGTAATCTAAGCAATTTGTTAAACATAATTATTTGTGGACATGGTAAGACTTATTCTAGAATTCAGTAGGAAAACACTACACCATTTTCATTTTAAATTTACAAAATAACTATAATGGAAGTATTTTTTTAAAAATACACTCTTAAATGTTTTATTTTCAGTATGTAGTAAGTACATGGATTGAAAAGTTATTGGGATAATCATTATTTTCATTTCTTAAATAAATCATTGTTTTCAATAATTAGCGCAAAATCACATTCCCCCGAAATGTACAAAGAGAAAACAGATTCGTAGTAGCAACCAAATTTGTTTCCGATCGAATGATTCGATTGCACATATAGAATTTTTCGGTTCTATCAACAGAAAGTCAGTTGATAAAGAAAAATTTCGGTTGAAGAAACCAAACTTTTGTTAACCCTTCCAAAATTTTGTACCCACAACTGTAAAATTTGTTCACTAAGACAGAATCATTCGACTGGCTACAAATTGCTTTGCATGATCAACATGATCTTACTCTGATGTAGGTTGGATCCTTAATAAGCCGTCCTATATAGACGGTCATTTGTCGTATTCATTTTGATAATTAATATTTATACTAACGGAATTTAACGGAATTTCTACTATACACCTGTAAATCTACTAGCTCTGCAGTGAGTTCAAAAACTTCTTAATCCATGTTAGCAACTATGCAAATTAGTTTGATTGTTGTTAAATAATTCTTTTTCGCACAACATTGTCGTATAATCCTCGTCTGGTTAAATAAATATTGCAAAAAACAACATATGCCCAACATAAAAGCGGAAATGCAGTTGTATTTTCTAGGAATTTTTTATTTTTTTTTTTTCAAATACTACTTTTATTGATTTTTCGTTAGTAACCCATTAATATGGGTGAGTTTAATGTACTTTTAAGACTTTAATTTACACACATGCGACTGGCACTTAAGTCGACGAGTGTGTGTTTTATTTACGACCCATTAATAATCATTAAATGAAATTCATTTAAAGACAAAAGAAACTTTTCTTTTATTATTTAATGGTTTTATTGTTAAATAAGTATTGTGTGAATATGTAGTATAAATGGAAATAGAAATCAATTGTTATTATAACTTCAAATATAATTAGAGGTAAAATTATTTTATATGAGTGAGACGAATCTTAATTAACCTGCAGCTGTAATTAAAGTAATGGTAATAAAAAAGTTAATAGTCAAGAACTTAAATCAGAACCCTAAAATACTTTAGGCTACGACTATTAAAATTAGAATTACTTATTTTTCATAAATGCTTAAAAATATTTAAGTTATAATTCCACTGGTAATCATTGATCTAAACTTTATTAGAGATTGATAAATATCTCCTTTAATGACTTATTTGTTTAATTCAGTTTTTCAAACTGAAAACTAACTTTTTAGAAACAGCAGTATTTCTATTGCTTTTTTTTAAATGTTATATTTCTAATACCATTTAAATAAGGTAGTATTTCTACTACTTTTTTAAAAAATGTAGTACACATTTCTACTACTTTTTCGAAAAAGTAGTATTTTTACTCTTTTTTTAAAAACATACAATTTCTACTACATACCACTCTTTTTAAAAAGTAGTATTTCTACTACTTTTTAAAAAAACTATTATTCTTACTACTTTTTTTAAAAAAGGTAGAATTTCTACTACTTTTTTTTCAAAATGGTATTTGTAATATTTTATTGGAAATGAAGTATTTCTACTACTTTGTTTTTTAAAAAGGTAGTATTTCTACTACTTTTTTGATAAAGGTAGCATTTCTACTACTTTTTATTAAAAAGGTAGGATTTCTACAACTTTTTTTTGAAAAAGGTAGTATTTCTACTACTTTTTTTACGAAGTGGTATTTCTACTACTTTTTTTGAAAAAGGTAGTATTTCTACTACTTTTTTTTGAAAAAGGTAGTATTTCTACTACTTTTTTTGGAAAAAGGTAGTATATCTACTACTTTTTTTGAAAAAGGTAGTATTTCTACTACTTTTTTTTGAAACAGGTAGTATTTCTACTACTTTTTTTGAAAAAGGTAGTATTTCTACTACTTTTTATTAAAAAGGTAGTATTTCTACTACTTTTTTGAAGAAGGATGTATTTCTACTACTTTTATTGAAAAAGGTAGTATTTCTACAAATTTTTTTTAAAAAAAGGTAGCATTTCTACTACTTTTATGTAAAAGGTAGTATTTCTACTACTTTTTTAAAAAAAGGTAGTATTTCTACTACTTTTTTGATAAAGGTAGCATTTCTACTACTTTTTTTTAAAAAAAAGGTAGTATTTCAACTACTTTTTTGATAAAGGTAGCATTTCTACTACTTTTTATTAAAAAGGTAGTATTTCTACTCCTTATTTTAAAAAAAGGTAGTATTTCTACTACTTTTTTTGAAAAAGGTAGTATTTCTACTACTTTTTTTGAAAAAGGTAGTATTTCTACTACTTTTTTGAAGAAGGATGTATTTCTACTACTTTTTTGAAGAAGGATGTATTTCTACTACTTTTTTTTAAAAAAAAGTAGCATTTCTACTACTTTTATGAAAAAGGTAGTATTTCTACTACTTTTTTTTAAAAAGGTAGTATTTCTACTACTTTTTTGATAAAGGTAGCATTTCTACTACTTTTTTTTAAAAAAAGGTAGTATTTCAAGTACTTTTTTGATAAAGGTAGCATTTCTACCACTTTTTTAAAAAAAGGTAGCATTTCTACTACTTCTTTTGAAAAAGGTAGTGTTTCTACTATTTTTTTTTTAAATAAGGTAGTATTTGTACTACTTTTTTTAAAAAAGGTAGCATTTCTATTACTTCTTTTGAAAAAGGTAGTATTTCTACTATTTTTTTTTTGAAAAAGGTAGTATTTTTACTACTTTTTTTTAAAAAGGTAGTATTTCCACTACTTTTTTGATAAAGGTAGCATTTCTACTACTTTTTATTAAAAAGGTAGTATTTCTACTACTTTTTTACAAAGTGGTATTTCTACTACTTTTTTTTTGAAAAAGGTAGAATTTCTACTACTTTTTTTGAAAAAGGTAGTATTTCTACTACTTTTTTTAAAAAAAGGTAGCATTTCTACTACTTCTTTTGAAAAATGTAGTATTTCTACTACTTTTTTAAAAAAAGGTAGCATTTCCACTACTTTTTTAAAAAAGGTAGAATTACCACTACTTTTTTTTCAAAATGGTGTTTGTACTATTTTATTGGAAAATTAAGTATTTCTACTACTTTTTTTTTTAAAAAGGTAGTATTTCTACTACTTTTTTGATAAAGGTAGCATTTCTACTACTTTTTATTAAAAAGGTAGTATTTCTACTACTTTTTTTTGAAAAAGGTAGTATTTCCACTACTTTTTTGAAAAAGGTAGTATTTCTACTCCTTTTTTTAAAAAAAGGTAGTATTTCTACTACTTTTTTTTGAAAAAGGTAGTATTTCTACTACTTTTTTTTGAAAAAGGTAGTATTTCTACTACTTTTTTTCAAAGTGGTATTTGTACTACTGTTTTTTGAAAAAGGTAGTATTTCTACTACTTTTTTACAAAGTGGTTTTTCTACTACTTTTATTGAAAAAGGTAGTATTTCTACTACTTTTTTTAAAAAAAGGTTAGCATTTCTATTACTTTTATGAAAAAGGTAGTATTTCTACTACTTTTTTTAAAAAAGGTAGTATTTCCACTACTTTTTTGATAAAGGTAGCATTTCTACTACTTTTTATTAAAAAGGTAGTATTATCTAATTCTTTTTTACAAAGTGGTATTTCTACTACTTTCTTTTGAAAAAAGTAGTATGTATTGCTACTACTTTTTTTTGGAAAAGGTAGTATTTCTACTACTTTTTTTACAAAGTGGTTTTTCTTTGACTTTTTTTGAAAAAGGTAGTATTTTTTGAAGAAGGTAGTATTTCTACTATTTTTTTTGTTGAAAAATGTAGTATTTTTAATACTTTTTTTTGAAAAAGGTATTATTTCCACTACTTTATTTAAAAAAAGGTAGCATTTCTTCTAGTATTTCTATTACTTTTATTTTTTTTAAAAAGTGGAATTTCTACAACTTTTTTTAAGAAGGTACTATTTTTAAAAAAGTAGTACATATTTCATATTTTGAAAAAAGTAGTATTTCTTCTATTTTTTAAAAAAAAATACAATTTCTACTACTTTTATTAAAAGAAGTTGCTGCGATTTATCACACGACAATTTAAGTTCTGATTAGACTACCCTGTTCTATCTTAAAATCATTTTATGCTGTTCATTTACTGGAAATATTACAAACACTGTAAATGACCATAAATTTATCGAGCTCATTTATGATTTACGTGTAGTTTACACAAAATAAATGAGTATAAACCCTGTTTTCATAGCCATTTTATTGAAAATGACCACAAAAAGAATATTGAATGTAACCAAGGCAGAAAGAAACATAAAGTTCTTAAAAAGTTCTTTAGTTTTTACAGTCACATGCTGTGTTAATTACAAAAAGAAACTTATTCCTTGCGCTCACTTATAGCAGTGCGTTTAGTTCCGGCAAACAGTTCTTAAATTTCATTTTTGGCAATAATTCATTAACACATGACATAAACAAACTCACTCTCTTCCACTAAACATTAAATAAAAATGGTATTATTGTTGCTTTGTTGCTCTACTATATAGTTATAGTTGCAAATAGCATCTTTAAATACCTTTTTTTTTAAAGAAACTTTCGTGTTCATAAATATGACTACTCAAGGAAGTGGCAATAAATTGTAACAGTAGTTGTAGCTTTCATTATGTGTGTGTGTGTATATCTGTGTGTTTGTTGTTCAAAACATGAGAGATATTCTCTTAAGTACACTACATAGTCTTTTTGTTCTTTGTTTGTTTGTTTGTTTGTAGTTGCTTTCATATGGTCATTTATACTTTTAACAACTGGCCCTGCCTGGCTTTGCCTTTGAACTACATTTATTTTGTCCATATAGTCATAGTTTAGTAGTTGGTCTTACATATAAAAACAATTAAATGTTATAATAATAAAAAGGCAAATAAAAAGTCAAAACAATTTATTACGAACTTTTGTTTTATTACCTAAAAACTGAAACAAACAGCCAACAACAGATGGTCCCCCTTTGGCGTATGAGTTTTTACAACGTTTTTAAAAGGGCATAAAAGTGTAGTTTGAAACCCAGCAAGATTTACATCGAAAAATAGAAGCTGAAGAGTACCCGATATTCCGATATTGGGTACTAGGGTACAATTCGTTGTTATAAACATATTTTCGATATCACGAAAAGCAATTGATATTCTTGGGTTAATTGAGTCTTTGTATCTAACTAACTTCGTATTTATCGTTATTATATATTTGATTAAAAATTAAATTTAATCCTCAGTCTAGCACTGTGGAAAATATAGTTCAACTATATATCGCTCATTTGCTGCAACAACGTCATAACTCAAAATCCACATCTTTGTAACATTTTTGAACTATTTCTTTGTAAATATAAATTTCTTGCTGGGAAATACTTTTGCACACAGCAGTAAAGTATTTGTTGAGAAAAATACGGTCAAGAGTTTTATGATACAGTTTATGATATTGCCCATATGTTAATAACATTAACAACAATATTGTAGTTATTTCTGTTGTTCTCTTACTGTTCGTCCTTTTTCAGGACAATTTGACTTAGTTTTTGATTTTAGAGCAAAAATAAACTCAACAACAAATAAAAGCTGTATATTTAAATGAAATAAACTTTTAAAAGGCATAATGTTGTCATAAACACAAATTTTCATTAAAATTGTGTAAATTTTATAAAAGATTTACTCAACAAAGTTAAAGATTTTCATTTAAAAATGAAACATTTCAAATTAAATGAAATTTCTAAAGTAGAAACATATTATTGATCGTAATAAATTTAATTTTCTTTATTTATATTAAACTGCCAACCACATCTCCTACAAAGAATCATAAAATATGAAATTAAATCCCGATTTACTTTTCACTTTGCCATTTAAATTTATTGAAAGAAATTTCTTTCGTTTTTTTCCCCATTAACAAATGCAAACTGCAAGTGTAGTCAGTCACTTATAACTGTAAGTTTGTAGCCACCATTATTTACATGACATTTTGCATAGAAATTTATAAAGAAAATATTCACAAATCAACGTTGAATACGTACAAAATTCTCTAAGTAGAAAACTCCGCACGTACTTGAGCACAGCGCAAAAAAAAATAACAGAAAAGAAGTAAAAAAGAAGTTACTTTGAAGTGAAAAGACGTGAAGAGCAACTAGAAATTCTACACATTTACGATTTTATTGCAAAAGAAAACAGTCAAACAAGCAGCCATAGCTGACATGGAAAAGAGCAGCCAGTAGTCTGGTGGAGAGCCAGGCGGAACATCGTCAAAAAGTCGTAAAATTTAGCAAACATTAAATCTGTCGCTTCTACTTAGAAAATCTTTTGCTCGTTATACATATTTCTTTCTTTCTTTTTTTTTTTTGATCGTAAAAATTGTTTGAAGGAGTTGCATTGAGTGTTCAAGTGGCACAACTAATGTGATGTGTTTAGTTTGCTTAACGATTTCCGTTTCCTGCCCGGCACTGCACTGCACTACACCACACACAGCTTTAAGCTTCAACGCGCTGTATCAGTGTATTGAATGCATGTGGTGTGGCAAATAATTAAAGCAGCAGCCAAAAAGAAAATATATGTTGGAATTCTTTTTTGTTACTTTACTGAAAACGTCCAGCAGTTGGGGAAATCAGTTCTAGGAATTAAATATTGGTTTTGTATTATAAATTTTTCTTAAAGTTTTATTTATTTCTTTCTTTTTTTTACATCTCCTTTTTACTATTTTTACTTTTTAATTATTTCATGACCTAAAATTTGTTGCTGCAACATGCCATTTATTATGTTCACATACGATTTCATGTAGAGCAGGATAAATATAAAAATTTATTTAAGTTTTCTATATAAATGAACACATTTTCCAGGAACTTGTTATGTGTTTTATATGTATGCAAGTATTAAATAAAAAAGGAAAGCAAATACATAGTGGTCGATTAACTGTGGTTGTTTTGTGCTGTACATCTATTCAAAACTGCCGTTGAAATCAGTGAATTTCTAACAATAATGATAAACCATTAAATATTTCTAGATAGTTGGCTTAAAAGTTGAAGTTTGTTAGAAAAGCAAAGTTTACTACAAATGAGCACGATCACCAAGTTTTTATATAAATTGGTTATTATGGGAAAAGGTATACATTTTCTTTCCCTATAGGGATCACAGATTTGCATTACTTTAGCACTAAACCCAATGGTTTTCAAATTATAAGAGTTTAAAAGGAATTCTAGGATTAATCGATTTTGGACGGATCAGTGATCACATATCTTCCTTATTTTCGCTCTTTCTTTTTTTTCATTTTTATTTATTGTATCTTCACAAAATAATGTGAACTATCAATAATTTGTTCAAATCTTAAATCTAAATATTAATTATACCCTACACCACCATAGTGGGGAGGGTATTATGCGTTTGTGCAGATGTTTGTAACGCCCAAAAATATTAGTCTACCACCCACCTTAAAGTATACCGATCGACTTAGAATCACTTTCTGAGTCGATTAAGCGATGTCCGTCCGTCCGTCTGGTCGGCTGGCTGGCTGGCGGTCCATGTAAACCTTGTGCGCAGAGTACAGGTCGCAATTTGTAAGATATTTCGATCAAATTTGGTACATATTATTTTTTCGGCTCAAGGACCAAGCCTATTGAATGAAACTGGCTGAAATCGGTCCACTATTTCACCTAGCCCCCACGCAAATGTCCTCCCGAAATTGGACTTTATCGGTCATAAATGTTTAATTTATAAATGTATCTCCACAAATTCCGCTCCAAATAAGTTTTATATACACAAAATTCATGTCACCAAATTTTGTTACGACCCGCTTCCGAAAATCACTTTAACGTGCATAAATCGCTTAAAAATGTTGGTAAACACACAAAATTCAACATAGTTAACTTTAACGTAGACATAAATCACACGACCTAATTTCATGGTGATCGGTCCATAATTGGTCATAGCCCCCATATAACCCCACTTCCGAAAATCACTCAAAAATATAAATTATTGAAATTTTAAAAGAAAAATTTTTTTTGCTCTTTTACTTAGTGTTTTTATTTACGTCCTACCATTGTTGGACGAAAAATTTGGTTTAATTTATAGATCTGCAGCGCAGGTCTGTTGGATTCCTTCCTTTCCTTTTTTCCTTAATTTTTCTTATAAAATAAGATTTTTCGCTTGAAAATATTGGTGATCACAGGTCATCGCTAAATTCGTTCCATTTCAAAATTTGTTTAGAATATTAAAAAAAAAAAAATTGGTGAAAATTATTTGTGATCACAGATTTTTCATTATTTTCCCTCTAAACCATATAATAATAATTATAAGAATTTTTTTTAAATTTTATCGTTTTTTTGGTGCAAAAGATCAGTAGTGATCATAGATTTTCGCTATTTTTGCTCAGCATTTTTTAAATCGATTTTTAAAGGAAAATATAAAAATTGGCTATAAAACATCTAGTATGAATTGCAACCAACATAAGAATTTTTTAGACGATTATGTGAAAAAATTGATTTTAAATTGAAGTGCAGTGAATATTAATATTAGTATTTGATATTTATCTTCTTCAGTTTCATAATTTTTTTTAATCGACTTCTGTATTTAAAATTCAGTGTTCACTGATGATCGTAAATTTAGTTTTAGAGTTTAAATCTTCTAATTCACGAATTATAAGAATTTTTCATTTATATATGATCAGATTTATATTTAGTGGAAAAGATCAATGATCGCAGATTTCCATTATTGTGCTCAGAATTTTAAAATTGTTTAATTCTCCTTTTTAAAAATCAAATTCAGAAGGAAAATTTAAGAAATCATAGACTTTTGTTAGTAAAATTCACTGATGATTGCAAGTTTAGTTTTAGAGTTTAAACCCCCTAATTTACGAATTACAACAATCGTTGATCACAAATTTCCATTATTTTGCTCAAAATTTTAAAATTGTTTAATTTTTCTTTATAAAAATCAAATTTAAATGGAAAATTTCAGAGATCATAGATTTTCATTATTACTCTTTAAATCCTCTAGTTTATAAATTAAAACCGATAAAAGTTTAAAATAAACAAAGACGGAAGAGAGGTGTCATGATTTTTTGTTCAAATTTTTAGTTTCTATTATATATGATCTCAATTTTTTACTCTAAAGAATTTTTAGAATTTTATAGGAAAAATTCGATTTTTGATGAGAAATACCAATGAATTTTTTGCAATTTTATGGGAAAAAATCAATCTTTAAATATATAGATGATCACAATTGATTAAAGATTAATTATTGTCCCGTGAACCAAGTAAATAATTTTGGTTCACGGATTTAAAATTTGTTGTGTGAGGATCAGAGAGAATTACTACTTTCTCTCTAAACCCTCTAAATATGGTGTTTACGAATTATAAGCAATTTTAAAAAATTTGGCATTATATGTATATGAAGGAGGATAAATGCGATCATAGCTGATCAAATTTACAAATTATAAAAAATTAAAATTTTTTTTTGGGAATTTTATTTAAAAACATAGATTGTGCCCTTTAAATATGCAGAGTACGAATTATCAGGGAAATATGAGCGATCGCAGATTTTTATTATTTGTGCATTATGTATTAATGGTGTTTTCTTTTCTGACACAAAATGTTGATATATTGTGTATCATTTATTAAATGTTACCCATACCCTCATAATGTGTTGCATTTTTAACGATCACAATAGAACACAATCATTACCATTTAAGCAATTTTCTTTTATGTAGTTTCTAAATATTAAAAAACTATACTTTTTACGTACATAAAAAGTGGTGCATTTCTAACCCTTTAATAAAATTGAGGGTGAAACATGTAGCATATATTCAGGGTTTTAGGGTAACATTATTAGAAAAGAACTTGACCAAACTACATTTTTTTCAGAAAAGAACACAAAGAAGGGTAAAAGGCAGAATAAATGCATCATTTATGCCAGAAAAGAAAACACCATAAGTTTATTAGGTTTTTTATAGACATATATAGAGTTTTGGAAGAAAATATCAGTGATCAATGATCACTGTACAAAGGCGCATCGCGATTCTAGTTCTATGCGTAATTCCAAGAAACTTTGCCAAATAAACCATAGCTCAAAAATTAATTTCAAACTCGCGGATTTCATAAAATATATGGCGGTACACAAAATTTGGCTACAGGAAATAAAATAGTTTTTGCTTCGATTCTTGAATATATTTTAAAAAATCATGGGGTCCGAAATTAATTTTTGAGCTATGGTTTCTTCTGCTATTCTTTCTTCCCATTCACTGATCATGAATTTACATTCGGTTTTAAAACCTTTGCAAATTATAAGCAACTGAAAATTTTTTGTGGGAGGATCAGTGATCATAGATGATCACTATTTTCTCACTAAACACTCCAAATTGTTAGCAATTTTAAAAAATTTAACAACTTCATATGTAAAAATTGTTTTTTTAGTGAAAAGTATCTGTGATCGTAGATTTTTATTGTTTTACTTAAAAATCGAGTTTTATAGGAAAAATTTGGTGATCATAGGTTTTCATTATTTTAACTTTGAACTTCATAGCTTAAGAATTAGTTTTTATTTAAATAAATAGGCTTTTAGTAGAAAATATCGGTGATCACAGATGTTCATCATTTTAAATAATAATCTAGTTTTGGAGAAAAAGTTTAGAGAATTTCATCGCTTTAAGTGAATGAGTCGATTTTTCGAGGCAAATATCAGTACCTTGATCAGATCAGTGAAATTATCATATGTTCATTATTTTCATTTAGAACGTTCTAGGCTGATGTTTAAAAGCACTGATTACAAATTAAAATTATTTTCGCTCTAGTTAACAATATATAAGCAATTAAAAACTTTTTAAATTTTATACGAAAAAATCGATGTTTGGTAGAAAATAAGATCAGTGATTAGATTGTTTTGAATTGTATATTATAACCTCTTAACCTTCTCGTTTTTATACCCTTCATCATGAGTGGCAAGGGTATATATAAGTTTGTCATTCCGTTTGTAATTTCCACATTTTTCTTTTGCGACCCCATAAAGTATATATATTCTGGATCGTTATAGATAGCGGAATCGTCTGTGTGTTGAAATCAACTTTCAGAAGCCCCCAAATATCTTACATACACCATTCATACATCAATATTTTCGAAATTCTTCCGGCTCGATCGCTATTTAAAATCGAGAAAATCGGTCCACAAATGGCTGAGATATAAGGAAAAAACTAGGACAACCTCGATTTTTGTCCTATTTTTGACATATATCTGAATTACTAAGTCATTAATATAGACAATATGGATATCTAATGATAGATATTTCAGAGACCTTTGCAACGACGTATATAAGACCTAGTAAGTTGGACATACAATGGGTCAAAATCCGAAAAAATATTTTTTAACCGAAATTTTTTTTTCATAAAAAATTTTTTTTTTTGTATAAATTCTTTTTCCAAAAAAATTAAAAAAAGAAATTTAAAAAAAAAATTTTGAAAAAACTTTTTTTAAAAAAAATTTGGA
Source organism: Calliphora vicina (assembly GCF_958450345.1). Classification (NCBI taxonomy): domain Eukaryota; kingdom Metazoa; phylum Arthropoda; class Insecta; order Diptera; family Calliphoridae; genus Calliphora; species Calliphora vicina. Next base: position 6,232,380 of record NC_088781.1, read on the forward strand.
AAAAAAAATATTTTTTTAAAAATTTTAAAACATTAAAAAAAAATTTTGATTTTGTTTAAATAAAAATATTTAAAAAAAAATATTTTTAAGTATAATTTGGTGAAGGGTATATAAGATTCGGCACAGCCGAATATAGCTCTCTTACTTGTTTTTAATTTATGTTGGAAAAATCATCCTTTGATGGAAAATATCAGTGAAAATCGATTTTCATGGATAGTTTGATAGTTTGAAAAAATCCAAGAAACAGATTTAAATTTTTTTCTCACTTTTTTTTACTAAAGAGAGAAAATATTTGAGAATTTTTCAATTTACATGGAAAAATCAATTTTTTTATGAAAATTTACAAAATGGGAACTATAAGCTATCACAGACTTTTATTATCAATCTTACTTACAAATCATTAGCAATTAAAGATTTTCTTAGAATTTTTCAAGTACTTTTAGTAGATACTAAAGGGATTGCAAAATTTTAATTTGTTCTCCAATATTTGTCCTTCCTTTCATCTGAAGTAAATATCACCTAAGTTACAAGTAATCAAAACCTGTAACAAGACATTCATTAGTAAAATAATTATGTAGCGCAAAAACGTATTGCTTCGTTTGCAATTAGCAAGGAAACCAGACGTTGAATTGTTCTCCCACATCATACCCAGCCATGCTCCTATTACAGTTGCAACATCACCAGCAATTGCAAATGTTGTGTATTATTTGGTTTGGTTTGGTTTTTTTGTTTAGCATATTTTTTTATACATACTTACATACATATATTCATATACCAATAGGAACTACAAATTTTATAGGTCATGTGAGATGGGAATTGAAATTAAAAATAAAGATAAAAATAAATAAAAAAAAACAACACAGACAGCAGAAATTTTATTTATTAAATTTTTATTTAAAACAATTTATTTTATAAAAAATAAAGTAAAGCTTTAATGTGATAATTATTTAATATGCCCCAAGGAATTTCACAAATTTTTTGGTTTAATTTTTCTTTTTTGTTACTTTTGACCCTTGAAAAAAATTGCTACAAATTTAATTAAAAGTTTGTTGTTTTATTTATATTTTGAACTAACATTAAAGTAAGATCAGATATTAAGGACTTTTAAAATTTATTTTTTTTGTAGCGTAAAAATAAATTTAATAAAGTTATTAAATTAAAGAAAAGAAATTGAAAACTTTTTAAATATTTTGTTGTATATTTTAAAACATTTTGAACAAGACAGCAAGTAGTAAAGCCTTTTAAGCCTATAGTATTTACATTTAATTTTCATATTATAATTTAACATTTAAGGAAATGAAAAATAAGGTAGTCCTACTTAAGGAAATATTGAGGTAAAGGTGGAATTTAAGATACTCTACAAAAGGCCAAAAAAAATAAAGAAAAAATATAGTTGTACATAGTTACTGTAACCATTTCCAAATTTTGACAAGTTTTTTAACAATATTATAGTCACGGTTACCCGTCCATATGATTATAGCAATCATATATGTGATTGTAGTAAATAATTATATGTTTATAGCAATCGTGTTCATGATTAATCGTTACATCATACTGCAATCGTATATATGATTTGCTACAATCATGTTAATCTTAACTTTACTAATTATGGTTACCGCAATCATATACATAATTACAGAAACTATAATATTGTTCAAAAAACTTGTAAAAATGTTGAAATGGTTACAGTAAACATGTACAACTATATTTTTCTCTACGTCAATAATTTGTCACTATTTGGTGTGAATTTGGTTTGGTGACGTCATGACGTTAACAAAAAAATATAGCTCGGAATAAATGTGTATCAAATTGTTCCTAATATTTGCAATCCTATTGAAATTTTGATATTGTAACGAAATTATACTTGAATTCAAATATAACGATTTTAACGGCTGATTTAAAGTTGCATAATGCTTTCAAATAGCAGTGCCCAAACTTTAACATATCTGTGGGCATTATTAACATTGAATAAAAGCTTTCAGTTGACCATTGATCGTAAGTATGGCAACGCTGTTTGCTGCGACCGTATATTCGAATTCGAATATTCAGTTAAAGAACATTGTAGAAATAGAGCATTCTAGATGGTAATGCAGTGTTATAAATAGTGGCAGAGGTTGCAGTCGTTAGTGAGTTTATCAGAGACGCTATTCGAATAAACATCAACTGAGTGCCTTAAAGTGTGCTGTATTTTTCAAGTGAATTCGTGTACATTATAAAGTGTCTGTATTTCTGAGAATTTATAAACGTGTATAAAAAAACATTGAGTTACTATTTAATTCTGTGGTTGTTGTACATTTTAAATAAATAAAGAGTTGTTACAATTTTCAAACATCTAAACGGCTTTTATTTGCAATCAAAAGTATCCGGTTTAATTAAAGGAAATAAACCAGCGTTTTGAAAAGGTTAAAACGTAAAAATATAAATTTTAGTTTTAGAAACTCAATGAATATGTAATATGTAATAAAATCCTTATTTATTAACGAAACCCAATGAAATTTTCAACGTTTTTTAAGTTTGTAATTCTAAATAACAAGGTGTAAAAAAATTTGTCAAAAGGTCAAACGAAATCCCGCAATTCCTAAAAATTGGAGCGAAAATCCCAAAAATTTTATTTTTTACAACTTTGCCTATAGCGTCCACATTTCCTTTGGGGCTGTGAAAATACTTTGGCGATAAATAGGAAACACATCAAGGTTTCCAAAGCTGCTTTTTGTTTTCTGATCCCAGCTTTGGGATTTTAGAACATGTGGCCCAAAGTGGAATTTTTGATAAAAAATATGTCAAATTTCGAAGGTCGTAAGGGCGACATATTCTAAGAATAGGACATGTTTTTATATCAGAATGTTCTCCGTAAAGATGTCTTTCAGATAAACATAAAATTGTTATATGTTCTTAAAGAAAGTTTTTTTTACTTAAAAAAGAGTTAAGTACCTTTTCGCCCAAAAAAAAGCAAAAATCAACTATTTTTGGTATATTTAAATTGAAAATCGTTTATTTTTGGATCCATAATCGATAGTGCTCTGAAATATTTTGTATGTTATACGCAATTTTGTTGTCTAACTAACAAAAAAAATTCAAGTCCATTCGGTCCAAAAGTACCCATATTTTAAAAAAAGGCAACCAAGGAAATTTTAAAATTTCAATTTTGAAATACCTATAACTCGGAAACTATAATAGATAATAGCACACGCAAGCATGTTTTTTCAAGACCTATCCGACCTATCAAGACCTAAAAACCTTTGAAATCGGATGAGAAACAAAAAAATTACACGTGTTTAAAAATTTTACATGTCGAAGGTACCCTAATTTGAGCCTACCTAATTAGCGCCGCCCCTAGATCATTTGTATGGCCCATTTTAATGAGTTAAACTCGAATACTCCTTGGGTACACCCACGTCAAATTTTATCCCGATCGGACCAGCCGTTTAGAAATGCCAGATTTATTTCCAAAAAATTTTGTTTCTGTCCAACTGTGCGTCATTGGACCTGATACTGGTCAAGCAGTGACTGTTACTGGTGCTCGATATCAGGACATGAGAACAGAGTTCTTTCAGCCTATGTTGGAAGATATTGATGTGTCTGTCCTCCACATGTGGTTTCAATAAGTCGTTACCATATACCACTGTATGAGACATTACATGGTCATGTACTCACTCGTTTCGTTGATCAGAATTGTCTCCTAGATCGCGTAATTCTACACCATTGGGATACTTTTCATGGGGTTATTTGAAATAACAACAGACATACATATATATGATTACAGCAGACATGTTAATGGTAACAGTAACATAATATGATTGCATAAGTCATATAAAAATTAATCATGTTAAAAATATGCCATGTGTTTTCTCTGGAAGTACAAATTTCTTTATCCTCACAATTTTGAAGTAACCAACACATACAGCTACTTAAAAATCCTCTACTAAAATGAATTTGAAAGTAGCGTACCTCAAAACTACATAAAATTCTGATTTTCTGTTTCTCCACCCCAGAACACGGCCTAACTCAACAAAGCTTTATTCAGAAAATACCGCTGTCAGGGTAAAAAATCTAATAAGCTTATTATAAGTAATTTCGTTTCGTTTTTTTCTTTTTTTCTTTCTTCAATTTTCTACCTTTACTCCTGTTTTTCTTTTTTTTTATCTGCTAGTACATTTTCATTCATAAAACCTTTTAAATTCTGACCTAAACAACATACAATCAAATAAGGTGGAATGAAAAAAAAAACTCCTAACAGCAATGGTTGGCTTATGATGATGATTTCCAGTTCTTTTTTGTTTGAATGGCATGAAAAATATGTTACAAATGTTGGGGAAAATGTCATTTTTAATTTATTTCATATTTTCTTTATACTTCAGCATTTTCAACCTTGTTTCAGAGTATAGATTTCGTTTTTTTTCCAACTTTTTATGCTGTATGCATTGTTGTTTAGCAAGAAACATAAAAAATAGCCAGTTTTTTTTCTTCTTATAATATTGTTAGGAGCTCCACGGAACAAAAAAAAATGTACAACTCAGAACAAAGAAAGAAAAAAACAAAAGTATCCCCAAAAACACCTTAGGCATCAAAATCTGTCCAAACAAGTGGAGAAAACTGCCAAAAGACCTGCAGCTGTCAGAAAAAATGACATCTAAATTAGAGGGGAGTAGTTAAGCACACAAACATTTATACATTTTATACTTCTATACACCTACATTACTACATTTACATTTGTATTGTTTAGCAAGATAAAAACATTTCAAGAGAGAGAGAAAAAAGTCCTGAAAGTTTTTACTACAACTTATTTTACTTTGCAAATACATCTACATATTTATATAATTCTGTATGTTTGTGTGTGAGAATAAATATGTTCAGTTAATGTAAAGCGAAAGTTGACAGCTGTTTTTTTTGGTTCTTTTTGGCTGGATTTTCCTTTTTTTAAGATTTTCTTTTCAAGATTAAAGTTATTAAGGCTAAAATAGTGGATTTAAATTTCATTCATTAAATTATGCTCCACTTTTTTTTTGACAATTGTTGGTTTGCTTAAAGCTTTAAATTTAGCTAAATTAAAGGAAAGAAAAAAATCTTTCAGAATGGTCAATTTGCGGCTCCAGGTATTTATTTCTAAGGCAGGACTCCGATTCTACTTCTTATTTTTCTAATTTATAATCTTTGTTAAACTTACAAACTTATATAATCATCATTCCTATTCATTCGATTATAGGTCAAGCTTGTTGGAGAATGAGGCTTTGAGTCAGACAATCTGTAAATGAGGTCATGCCAATAATTTCGCTGTACTCAATATTGTATGTTACAAATGTTGAGGAAAATGTAGTTTTTAATTTATTTCAAACTTTCTTTATTATTCACCATTAACCTTCATTTCCCTCTGTGTCAAAAACCACACAAAACTAATTGTTTTTATGAAATTTCTTGATATTTCCTAAGAAAACTTGATAAAAAATATTTACTTACCTTGGTGTGTGGTTTTCCACACATATGTAATTTGTTACAACAGATAACAAATATATAAAAATACAAGTGGTATTGTTGGTAGAACACATTTTTATCAAAAAATATATGTTGCTAGTGCAAAATACATAGACATACCATATGTGTGGAAAACAACACAAGATGTTAAACAACGTAAATTTGTTGAGGATTAAATAAAAAACATATTTTTTTCTTAGGTTGTTATTTTTCTATCTTTTTGTCATAAAATATTTGTCACTAATAAATTTTTAAAAAAAAAAAATTAATTTTGAAAAACTATTTCTTAAACCGTTTCAATTCAAATATTTGTCACATATTGAACTGGTTTCAATTATTTCATAATTAAATCAAGTATTCATTTGCTTAAAAACAAAATTTCTTGATATTTTCTATTGAATTTTGAGTTTTGAATTTGATTATGTTGACAATTGAATATACAATTTTCGTTATTGGTTGAATTTCAAATACAAAAATTATTGAATAGATAATTTTTGTAATTGAAAACACATTTTTGTTATTTTTTGTGTTTCAATTACGAAAATTATCTATTCAATAATTTTTGTATTTGAAATTCAACCAATAACGAAAATTGTATGTTATTCAATTGTCAAAGTAATCAAATTCAAAATTCAATAGAAAATATCAAGAAATTTTGTTTTTGAGCAAATGAGTACTTGATTTAATTATGAAATAATTGATACCAGTTCAATATGGGATAAATGTTTGAATTGAAATATAATTTTTTCTGTGTACAAATAATTGAAATTCTGCACAGCTGAATATAGATGTCTTAATTGTTTCCATATAAATTAGTTAAATAAATTTTCTAAATCAGGTCCTTATTCCTACAGAAGTTGCAATTGATTGACCAGTAGCCATGATGATATACACGACCTGCTATTTTAGCCAAAATAAAAATAGATAAACCCTTTAAGAAAATAATTCTAATTTTTGGTGAAATGTACCCACATAAAACATATTAATTGGGTCATTTCTCTCTTAAACAGGATGTTAGCAAAAAACTAAATGAATTATAATGAAATTTGCAAGCAAAATACACACAAACTTATAACTAAATAACGAATATACAATATCTGTTAATTAAGTCAACAACATCCAACTAAAAACAAAACATTTTCTACAAAACACCAGAAGAAAGTGAAAGAATGTATTTGAATAGAGAAATAAATAGAGGCACTAGTAAACAAGATATTTGTATACAATTCTTACAGATAAGTAAAATTTTTCTGAATTTAAAAACTTAATTTAAGTTAAAAAAGTTGTCTCACATTTCGATGCAGAACTTTTCTGTTAGTCCAATTAGGTTGATTTTCAATACCAAACAGCTTAGACACCTTTCACACTAGGCAATTTAGTTGCGCAAGTCTCTTGTGTTTGTAGATGACAGAGGTAATGTCGGGTTAAGGAGAAGAAAATTTTACATGCTGTTTTATTGTTGGGCAAGAGACTTGCGCAACTAAATTGCCTAGTGTGAAAGGGGTCTTAGGGCAATTATAAATATTCTAGTTGAATCGCAGTAATTATATTTATGTATATTGGACATGAGAGTGTTTTACACAAACATACATAAGTATTATTTGTGAATTCGTTAACCACTATGAGTAGTATAAAATATATAAAAAAACTATTTTGTAACACCGTGTTATGTAGATTGCTCAATTAAAGCGAAATATGGAAACTTAATAAAAATAAGACAAAATAATATTAAAATAATCTACTAAAAACCTTATAATATTGAAAGGAAATGGAATTATTATTGAATTATTTAACACATATGAAGCTAAAATAATAATAATAAATTAACTAAATACAAATAACTTCAGCAATAACAAAATTCCAGAACGTGTAACTCATATTGCTTCCTATACAAAAATAAAATAACTAAAAATCAGAGTGTTTTAACTAATTCCAGTTATAACTGTTGCTACTACAGTAATTTTATTAAATTTATTCCAACCTCATTAAACTTTTATAAACATTTAATTGCTAAAACTACATAAATCCATTATCTATTTTCATTTAAATCTGTAACAATGGTCTGTGATTTTAGTATTCTTTTTTTATTTATTTCAACTCTCATGTTTAGTTGACAAACTAAAAGTACAAATAGCATTGCGACAAAGTTCATGAATATTTTATGAGCTGAGTTTTATTACAGGTTTTGTAATTTTGAGTATTGGCTGTAAACGAACCAATAATGGTATACAGTTTTATGTTACTTTTTATTATAGTTTAACTGACTATTACTTTACCAAGTTAATTATTTGTTTGCAATTGTCTTTAAAAATCATGAATTATTAAAAAAAAAAAAACATAGGTAACTGATGTAATTGCTGCACAACAAGTACATAATTTTTGAATTGTACCATAACACCAATTTTTAAATTAACAGCATAGAACAATTTTAAAGATTTAAAAAAAAAATCAATGAATTTTAGGAACTTTTTATGTGAATTTATATAGTAAGCCTTATTAAATTTATAACTAAATACCCACAATTTAATATGCGTATGAATGATATTTTACACCTAAAATAAATAAATATCAAGTATACGTAACGAAGCTTAGCCACAAGATATTGTAAAACCCCAATTCAGGATCACTTTCTCGGACAAATATTTATCCAAAGAAAAACTTTGGGACAAATATTTTTGCATAGGAAATGTTGCAGCATGTGTTGCAGCAACATGTCACAAGATATTGTAAAACCCCAACTCAGGATCACTTTCTCGGACAAATATTTATCCAAAGAAAAACTTCGGGACAAATATTTTTGCATACAAAATGTTGCAGCATGTGTTGCAGCAACATATTTACATAGGCAAAATGTTGAAACGCTTTATGTAGAAAAAATTTTGCAGTAACATGTTTATGTAAAAAAAAATGTTGCAGAAACATGTTTATAAAGAAACAATTTTGCAGCTATATAGGAAATATGTTGCAGCAACATGTTTATTAGAAAAAATGTTGTAGGTACATGTTTATATACAAATTATCTATACATCAACATGTTTATATAGTAAAAATGGTACTACTTCTTTTTTAAAAAGTAGTACAAATAGTACCTTTTTAAAAATGCAGTAGAAATACTAATTTTTTTTTAAAAAGTAGTAGAAATTCTACCTTTTTTTAAAAAGTAGCAGAAATACTGCTTCTTTTAAAACGTAGTAGAAATACTACTATTTTTAAAAAGTAGTAGAAACACTACTTTTTTAAAAAACTGGTAGAAATATTACATTTTTAAAAAAGTAGTAGAAATACTGCCTTTTAGAAAAGTAGTAGAAATTCAACTATTTTTAAAAATTAGTAGAAATACTACTATTTTTAAAAGTAGTATAATAGTAGAAATACTACCTTTTTTAAAAAAGTAGTAGAAATACTACAATTTTAAAAAAGTAGTTTAATAAAGCAGTAAAAATACTACTTTTTTATAAAAGTAGTAGAAATACTACCTTTTTAAAAAGTAGTAGATATTCTACCTTTTTTAAAAAGTAGTAGAAATACTACTTTTTAAAAAGTAAAAGAAATAATACTCTTATTAAATTGTAGTAGAAATACTACTTTTTTAGAAATGGATTAGAATACAACTTTTGTAAAAAGTAGTTGAAATACTATGTCGCAGAAATCCTACTATTAAAAAAAATAGAAATATACAACAGTAATATACATATCTACTACTACTTTTTTTAGAAATGGATTAGAATACAACTTTTGTAAAAAGTAGTAGAAATCTCACTATTAAAAAAGTAGAAATATACAACAGTAATATATCTACTACTTTTTAAAAAAATAGTATTTCTAATACGTTTTTAAAATAGAGGTATTTCTACTACTTTTTTTACAAAAATTTGTATAAAGACTACTATTGGAAAAATGTAGTAGAAATACTACTGTTTTATTTCTCGACTTTTTTTAAAAGTGGGATTTCTACTAGTGGACTACTATTTTAGAAAAGGAGTAGAAATACTACGAAATAGCACGGGTATCCGCTAGTTATGTACACGCAGAGAAAAAATATAATTGGGCATGGTTACTGTAACCATTTCAATATTGTTACAAGATTTTTAACAATATTATAGTCACAGTAACCATTTACATGATTGTGGTAACCATAATATGGTTAATTTACGATTCACATGATTGTCTCAACCATATATATGGTTACAGTAAACATATATATGTTTGTGGCAACCATATTTATGATGAATAATTTTATCATAATATGTATGTTGTTCTCAGATTATGATAAGCCTTAAGCCGAGAGCGCCATAATATGATAAGTCCTTCATCATATGAATGGTTGTCACAAACATATATTTGTTTACTGTAACCATATACATATATGGTTGATACAATCATGTGAATCGTAAATTAACCATATTATGGTTACCACAATCATGTAAATGGTTACTGTGACTATAATATAGTTAAAAAACTTGTAACAATATTGAAATGGTTACAGTAACCATGCCCAACTATATTTTTTCTCTGCGTGTATATAAAAAATTTCACAGAAAAGGTTTTTTTTTTGGAATTTTTGTTCCATACGTTTGATGAGGTAACTATTACTTTAATTACTAGAATTTCACAAGATATAAGTTGTGATTTGTTACAATATTATAGCAGGCGTATGATTAATATTAATTCAAAGATATTCTAACAATAATCCTCACAACTTTCTTTCTTTTCCAAGTAAAACAATTATTCAAAAGGTTTCCGCAAATAACATGTAAGGGCTCGTAATATGTTAAGTTTACCAAAAAAAATAACTTTTCGTATAATTTTCTTAAATTGATTTAAAGTTTTCATTAATCTTGTTTGTGCAAATTTCTCTTTAAATGCTTCAATAATATTTGCTTGCTTAAATTTCAACTTTTAATCGTTTCTACTTACATTATATGGTAGCATGAATATCGATAATGATTTTCTTCTTTTTTTTGGTTTTATATGCATCTTTGCAATCAACTTGTTAAATGTTTCAATTAAGGTTGAAAGGAAGATATAAAAATATTTACTGAAACGGAAAAAATTAAGAAAAGAGAAAAAGATAATGATTATTTAAAGCATTTAAGAAGATAATATAAAGAAATATTTGAACAAGGAGAAAATAATTTTGTTATGCATAATTTAAAGATAAAATGGCAAGGATTTCTTTAAAAAAAAGTTAAAGAAGATTATTGCTATTTATAAGATATAAATATCTATTATAATATTTTTACTTTCAATTAGCAAAATTTGGCAATATGCCTAAATATTTTAAACAAACATAAGTTTAAATTTACCAATTTAAGCTAAATTTTGTTTGTTTTTAATAACTTTTCTTAAGCTAATAAAACCAAATTAAATATTTAATAAATATAATTTATTTTCCTTGTTTATTTTACTCCTCGTTAGTTTGCTAGTAAAGATTTATTATATTTTCCCCAAAATTTACTTTAGTAAAATGGCAAGACAACCAAAAGGAAGCAATACTGCACTAAAAATTATTTCTAATCAGCTTAAGTACTTACTAGATGTTTTACACCTTAAGTAAATAATAATATAAAAATATTATATAAAACCACATACAATCACACATATACATACACCCACACATATGTATTCGACTATTCCAGTAAATGCTTTCTTTCATTTTTCCTGATTTTTTACTTTTTATTTGCTGCATTACTTTAATAATATTTACACACGACTAACAAAAATCTTCAAACAAAACTCTCACAAAATAATAATTTTCTTAGTTTGTATCTTTCTAACATTGTATGTATAAGTATTGTATATTTTTTTATTTTTATTTTTTGTTAAACTTAAACAGATTTAATATTTTTTAAGTATTTGTACCTTTTTTCCTTTGCATTTGTTTATTTGTTTTAGTGTATGAGTGTTATGTCTTTGTTTATATTTATCCTAACACACACACGTATTTATACATACAGAGACACTTATACACATTTAAACAAAAACAAACAAATGTTTTTATTGGATTAAGATTTTTTCCTCTCTAATGTTGCTGTTGTTTTTTTTTTCTTCTATCTCTTTGCTAAGCTTTTCTTTACAGTTTACTTTATCTTGATGTTTGTATTTTCATTTCTTTTTTCCTATTTTTCCTTAAATAAATATAATATACAAAAGTAACTAAAACATCAACAACAACAGCAACAAAAACAACAACAATAATAAAGGAAAACACACATAATGTGTTAACATAAATATTATGTATACAAACGTTCGTATTTATTCATGTGAGTGTGTAAATGTTCAAGGAGAAATCTAAAAAAAGAGAGAGATAAACTAAAGAAATAAAAGCATACTTTAAGGCCAAAAGGAAAATATGTTTTAAATAAAATTAAGATTATTTAAATAAAAAAAATGCATTGGAATAGTATTAAGACCAAATAAAATCAAAGAAAATTGTCTTTTTACGAACATTCTGCAAAAATTTAGAAAATCATTTGTAATAGATTGTAAATATTTAAAAATCTCTAAGTTATATAAAAAGTTTACTAAGTAATATCTAAATTAAAATTAATCATACCTCTTGTTACACCAATTGGAAAAATATAATTTTCTTTTAAATTGTTTATATACATATATTTGGGACAAATCATTTTCTATAGAAAAAGATATGTCTCAAATGTTTTTTTATATACATTTGGGACAAATCTTTTTTCTACAAAAAAACGTTTGGACAAATCTTTTTTCTACAAAAAAACGTTTGGGACAAATCTTTTTTCTACAGAAAAACGTTTGGGGCAAATCTTTTTTCTACAGAAAAACGTTTGGGACAAATCTTTTTTCTACAGAAAAACATTTGGGACAAATCATTTTCAATAGCAAAACATTTGGGACAAATCTTTTTCAATAGAAAAACATTTGGGACAAATCTTTTTCAATAGCAAAACATTTGGGACAAATTTTTTTCAATAGAAAAACATTAGGGACAAATCTTTTTCAATAGAAAAACATTTAGGACAGATCTTTTTCTATAGAAAAACATTTGGGACAAATCTTTTTCTATAGAAAAACATTTGGGACAGATCTTTTTCTATAGAAAAACATTTGGGACAGATCTTTTTCTATAGAAAAACATTTGGGACATTTGGGACAATTCTTTTTCTATAGAAAAACATTTGGAACAATTATTTTTCTATAAAAAAAACATTTGGAACAATTCTTTTTCTATAGAAAAACATTTGGAACAATTCTTTTTCTATAGAAAAACATTTGGGACAATTCTTTTTCTATAGAAAAACATTTGGGACAATCCTTTTTCTATAGAAAATCATTTGGGACAATCCTTTTTCTATAGAAAAACATTTGGGACAATCCTTTTTCTATAGAAAAACATTTGGGACAATCCTTTTTCTATAGAAAAACATTTTGGACAAATATTTTTGTATAGAAAAACATTTTGGACAAATATTTTTCTATAGAAAAATATTTGGGACAAATATTTTTCTATATTTGGGACTTCTTTTCTATTAAAAAACATTTGGGATAAATCTTTTTCTATTAAAAAACATTTGGGACAAATCTTTTTCTATTAAAAAACATTTGGGACAAATATTTTTCTATAGAAAAACGTTTGGGATAAATCTTTTTCTATAGAACAAACATTTAAGGGCAAATCTTTTTCTATATAAAAAACATTTGGGGCAAATTTATGACAATTTTTTTATTGAAAAACATTTGGAACAAATGTGGAAAAGCTTAACTATTTAAGTATGATATCATTTCCATTTTCTTGTCTTATTTATGACAAATCCTATCTAACTTATATCTGCTTGTTAATACAAACACAACATCATTATTGTACACTTCATACTTGTATGGAATATATCAATGTATGGTAAAAATATTTTTCACCTGGCACAATCAAAGTAAAGTCCCGTACTATACTACTAAATTGCCATAATATGTCATTTTTATCTGATTGAACTTAAACCCAAAACGTAGCAAGCAAAAAAAAACCAACTAAAATACCCTTATATTTTTGTGTTAAGGTTCTTTATTATTAGTTCAAAAGTGAGGGAAAAAGGTCCTACTTTCATTCATTCATTCAGTCTTTGTTAACCAAAAACCACATACGCACATTCTCACTCATTCACTACCACTCAGTCACCCCCATATAAGTAAATTGAGGAAATATATAGTAAATTATTTGTCTCGGCCTGTTAGAGATCAACAATGGCAACAAAACATTTCACACAGAAACACAAGTACAAACGACTGCATAGACCCAGAGACAGACCTATAAATATACTTATTGTAAATACTCAGACAAAGGCCAATTTGCTGTCATCATTATCAGTTTTTGAACAAAGACTAGAAAATACAAAAAAGGTAACTAATACTAACAAGTATGTACTTGTTGTAGGAGGAGGACGAGATACAATATGTTAAGGATTAGAAAAATTTGATATTTTGTAAATGGTAATGTAGATAGACTAAATATTTAAAGCTAATTATTAAGTTTTTGTTTATGTTCAAACAATTTGTTTAACTATCAATAATTTTAAACTTCTGAACAAAATTTACTTTAATCTGCAATAATTTTCTATCTTTGTAATATTTCCCCCGATTTGAGGTTTACAGACAAAAGCAAACTGTACACCTCTTGTCAAAAAATCCAAAATAACAGACGAAAAATTTTAGCTGAAATCTTTTAGTTTTAGTGAAGTTACTAAGTAGAAACCACACCACCCCAATTTAAGTGAATGTTTATTTATGTTGACAATATAAATTGTCAAAAGCAAATGTGATTTTTTACCACATGAGGTCATTATTTCCTTCATACTCTTAGTCATAAAGTGTCATTAAAATCTTTTCTTTTAATTCTCTACAACTGTGTTGCTTGTGGCCTTTTTCTTCCAGCCAAATTGTTAAATAAAAGTTTTATTTTTTTTTTTGTTCTTGGTGTAATATTTTTTGCAAATGTTTCCATATAAATTTCATTAATTAATTTCTACATGTTTCAATATGAACTATGGGTTCATTAATGAGTTACATGTTGTGCAAGTCATGTATGTGGGCTTAATTGGCATAAAGTTTTATTTTCAGCATTTTTTGCTTATTTATTTTATATATGTTTTGTCCAACTAACTAATGAATAAAGAATTGTTGTAACAAGTTTTTCCTAGAATTTTTATACAACAAACAAAATTAGTATGAGTGTTATATTCGGCGGTGCAGAATCTTGTATACCCACCATCAATATTCATGGGAACTTGAATCAGTTATGTTCCAACCTATACAAAATTTGATAGAGTGATTGAATACTTAAAATTTTCAAGTCATTTTCTGAGGGGAACCTTGTATGGGGACTAGGGAGAAATATTGTCCGATTTTCACCATAACTTTCTCTTATAATTACAGAGTACTTAGAATTAATTCGAGCAAAATTTTATCAGGTTTTCCGCATAATCCACATTTATGATTGCTCAAATATTATTCAGGGCAGCAGCTTGTGTATAGCAGCTAGCTGAAATCATGGACCTATATTGCCCATTTTCAATACCAAATCAACAGAGCTCCTTTCGTTTGGTTTTAGCTAAATCGTCTTAGAATCTTATGAGGACCCATAATATACATACTTTTCGGTTCTACGACAAATATTTAGAAATGTTACAAACGGAATGACAAAATCTATATGCCCCCCATCTTTTTTGATGGTCGGTATAAAAATACGTATGTACGTACATAAGTCTCAGTCAGCTAAATGATGGAAGGCAGGATTTGGGAAGGGAAAATATTAAAGGAAACATTTTGGATTTAAATCAAAGTTAAAGTTAAATGAAGTATTTGGTACTAAGTATGTATATAGAATTTTAATTAAAGATGCCTGTAAGTTAAGCAATTTTAATAAATTACTAATGAGTAGCATCATAAAATATAATATGATTCTATTTAACCATTATTTAAGATCTTGTTATAATTATTGGTTTAAAATCATAATATAATCATATTATGGTTCAACGTACATATTATAACAGTAACACAACCATAATAAGATTGCGTCCAATCATATTCTGATTCCATCTAAACAATAATATTTTTCCATAGTTAGAATAATTTAATTGTAATCACAATTTTCACAAACATAACATCGTTCAAAAACAATAATTTTTACAACAATATAACAAAAATCGTGTAATTATAAAATGTGAACCAAAACATTGCTTTAGATTCTAAAGTTTAGAACAGAGAAGCCCATTTCATAGCATAATTATGCAAACTAACCACACACATATTCTTATTATCTTTGATTTAGTAGTCACTGAGACATCGACGAATGAACATACTAAGCGGTTGTATTACTATTTTATATTTTTTTTTTTTTAATTTTTGTTCATGATCACTGAAAGAAATATTTGGATTGTTTAATATATTTCGAACTTTAAAAAATTATTTCATATTTGTCAGGTTTTTCACCTCAATTTACTTCTGCGAAAAATTTTTTTCAGATTTGATTTTAATCAAAACAACGTAATAAAATAAGAAACAAAAATATTTTACATTTTAAATATTTACAAATTTGTGGAAAATGATTAATATCGAACTCTCCATTAATGAGCTATGATAATATGTCGCCGACAATTTGTTGACTTGATTATTAACAAATAAAGCCTAAATCTTTTATTTAGTTCACTAAACTTTTCTTTCAGTGGATCTCTTTTTCGCTCACCAACACAAACACAATTTTAGCTTTGGACATCTCTGCTATAGAATGCAATTTATTATAGAAAAACAAGTAAGAAAGTATGGTCGGTCAAGCCCGATCATATAATAACCTACACTAAGTAAAAGAGCAAAAAAATGTTTCTTTTAAAATTTCAATAATTTATATTTTTGATTGATTTTTGGAAGTGGGAGCTATGACCAATTATGGACCGATCAGCCTGAAATTAGGTCGTGTGATTTATGTCCATATGAAAGTTAACTATGTTGAATTTTGTGTACATACCAACATCTTAAAGCGATTTATGCACGTTAAAGTGATTTTCTGAAGCGAGTCTATATGGGAGCTATTACTAATTACGGACTGATCGTAACAAAATTTGGTGACATGTATTTTGTATATATAAAACATATTTGGAGCGGAATTTGTTGAGATACATATATAAATTAAACATTTATGACCGATAATGTCCACTTTCGGAACGACATTTGTATGGGGGCTAGGAGAAATAATGGACCGATTTCAGCCAGTTTCAATAGGCTTGGTCCTTGGGCCGAAAAATGATATGTACAAAATTTTATCGAAATATCTTGAAAATTTAATCGACTCAGAAAGTGATTCTTTAAGGTGGGTGTTAGACTAATATTTTTGGGCGTTACAAATATCTGCACAAACGCATTGTACCTTCCCCACTATGGAATGTCACCTCCACTGTTCTGATCCCACCTACATGCATTCCAACTACGTACATTAATAACAACAAAACAAAGTATTGAGAATCGCAATATTATACGTCTCCAGATAATCAATAATAAATAGTTACTTAATATGGGAGGAGTCTCGCCGACTGTTCCGATCACCCTAAGTTTTAGCTCGACAGTAGATGCAGTTTAAAAAATACTAATTTGTATAGAGGGCCACTGCCATTTATTTTTTTGCTTAATACACAAAATTTTAAAACCGTCACAATTACAGTTCTTTAAATATTCAATAATAACTATTAACTTGGTATGGGAGGTACCACTACCACTGTATTGGGATGCAAAGTTTAGAGGCTATCTCTATTATAATTCGTAGATATTCAATATTAACTATTCGTACCATAGGTCAGAAAGACACTAAAATTCACTTTTTCCATTTTCTCTAAAAGTCATGAAGTTGTCGGCTATCAATGGCTGTCAAACACAAACTAAATGACGCATTCTGTTCAAATTTTAACAGAAGTCAATTGACAGATGCGTGTTGATAGGAGCAGTATTTCCCATTCCGTTAAGAGGCGGGAACATTTAAAAGTCATGGACTTATTAATCTGCCCTTGTATTTCTGTGGTCGGCACAAATACATATGTTCAACATTAGTAAATGTATTGCAATGTTACATTAAACGCATTTTCTAATAGTAATTTCCGATCTCCAGGTGTTTCTCTTTTGATAACTTTAATGAGTTTCGTTCTCATTCGTGTTGTGTATAGCTGAATATTCGATAGCGTTCGGCCCTGGTATAGTGTGGATCATTTATTTTTTCTGTATGTGTAAAACTCTCTCACGTCCAAAATATTAAGTAATTTCATCTAAAATGTTTACCATTGCCCTAAACCGTTTGGTATTGAAAATCAGCAAAATCGGTTTAATAAAAAAAAATAATATAAAATAGAAAGGAAAATTTATCTATTGAATTTTAATTTAAGGTGTCTTGCAACCCAATCTACAGTTCATAATTAGTAGTAAAAAATTACCATTAAAAAGTTAACTCTTACCTAATTTTAAGTATTTTTTAAATAAAACTAATTCTCTGAACATGTTTTTTCTACAACTCAGTCTGAATGCCATTTGTTTAAGTTTTTTCCTCTTCCGTCTGACATTTTTAAGTTCAATGCCAAGTTTTGCGTATACATTTCATTTGATTGCCACTAAATTGAACACTGTACTGCAGTATTTAGGAACACAATAGTTGTGGAGAATAAAACAGCAGGCAATGCTAAACAGTTAGACAGTAAATTAAAACCTCTGTCTAGGATTTTAATCTAGTCTCTAGATTTGAAATCTTTCAAATATATTTTTCAATGTTTCATTAAAAACTAATCAATTTTGTAATGGTCCTTTAAAAAAACTTGAGAACTTATGGCAGCTTGAGGATATTTCATTATTTTACTATGGTCCTTAAAATCAGTTGTTCTATTGTCATATTGAAATAGACCTCTGACGTCACTTGTTGTCAATTTATCAAACAATTTTAAGAAAATATTCCAAAACTACAATATAATCAATTAATTTCAATAAAACAGAACATATAGTTTTGGGTTAGTTTCGTGACCTATTATAGAGTGTCTAACCCCCATTAACACGAATTCTGGATATGCCTTAACTAATAGTTATACTGTCGGTTAAAATTATTTTTGTATGAAAACTGTCAGTATAACTATATTAAAACATAAAACATAACCAGACTTCGTGTTACTGGGGGTAAATCGTCTCAATTTATTCCCAGGACATCGCCATGTTAAAGTGACGGGTTCCTTTTATATAAAGTTTTAGAACTCGAACCTGTCCCCCAAACCTGAGGAATCAGTTATGGTACCAGTGTTGGTTCCCTTCCTTCTTGGGCAGCTACTGACAACCTGCAGATGCAGTTTTATTTTAATTTAACAAAAGTATGAGTAAATCTATCGATCTCCTACTGAAGTATTGAATATTATTTAGAAAATAAGTGTAATTTTCAAATGTATACAATGCTAAATTCCTGCCCACAATTGTTTAAACAACATTTCAACACTTGTAGTACTCAGTACAACGAACATTGTAAATTTTAGAAAGAATGAAAATAATAAAAAAAACACACTCACACTTTTCTCACTTTCTCCGACAAGCAAAAGTTTTGTGCGAATCTCGTTGTAATGTGATGAAATAAAATTTATTTAATGCACTTTAAACCATAAATCAAATAGAACTTTTCGACACTTTCGTCACTTAGAGGCATAGAAAAAGACATTGTTGTTGTTCTTTTTGTATTTTTTTTTTCCTAAATTTGTAAAGTTTTTGAACTTAACAGAAAAAAATAAAATAGAAAAACATTGAAAACATTAAATTTTAAGTAACACTAAAATGTAAGAAGAGAAAAAATATCATTTGTCATTTAACGAAAAGGGAAACGGAAGCTCTAAGTATTGAAAACTAAAGACTATTGATTTGGATTGTTGTTGTTAGTTTAAGAACTATTAGAGTAGAAATTTCATTTGCTGTTTGAGCTTGTTAAATGGTAAAGAATTAATTTGTGTTGATGTTGGAAAAACTTGGTAAATATTTTGGTATTTTGTTTTGTTAAATTCATATTCAACCATAGCAGTCATTTGCCATGGAGCCATTGCCTGTTAAATGTCTCGACCACATTGTCAACCGAATGTGTTTTTATTTGAAATAGTATTTTAAGTTTCCAAAACATAAATTCCCTACGTTTTTTTTTGTTCTTTGCATTTATGACCATTGGTTAACAATGAATAAATCAATTAAAATATCAATTTGTCTGGCAAAATATTTATGACTTAGAATACGATTAGAGAGCCAGAAAAGAACCGCAAATAAATATTGAAAACTATTTATTAAAGATGACTGGAAATTGTCTAAACTAACTTTTGTATGTCGCACTTGGAAATATTGATGTAGGACTCCATAAAATATTTATATTTTTCATTGTATGTCTGTGTAAAACACGCTCACTTCCAAAATACAAAACCACACTGAATAATAGTCATTGAAAATATTTATTTTTGCCCTACGAAGTTTGTTATTGAAAATCAGCTAAATTTGTTTATTAGAAAATAAGTTATGAACCAAAATGTGAGACAACCTAAAAAGTTAATTATTTAATGAAACAATTTTAAACATTGTTAATGTGGCCAAGAACGTTGTTGTTGTTTACTAAACGTCTGTATGATTATGTGTGTTATAGGACCATCATTGTGGAGACAAGTAGTTGGTGTATGACCTAAAAATGCGGGATTAACAAGAGATGGCGTATCTTTTGAACACGGATTTCTTTTTAATAACTGATATGTCATTTTGAAGGATACCTATCTGTAATTTATTCTCACTTAGTTATTGAACATTGTAGTGTAAACAACTATATTTTTATTGCTTCGAAAATGTGGAATTTTGAACGAACAAAGCGTCATATGCGGGAAGTTTTGCTTTACTTTATTGGTCAGCAAAGCTAATGGTGAATGTGTTTCATCGATTTCAACGTGCGAGAGATGGTTTGCGCGGTTCAGAAGAGGTGATTTTGACACGGAAGATGTGAAAAAAATTTAAAAATTCGAATTTGAGGCATTACTCCATGTAGATTGCTGTTAAACTTAACAAGAGCTTGCAAAATCATCGGGAGCTACTCACACGCAAAGAAAAAATATAATTGGGCATGGTTACTGTAACCATTTATATAGTGTTACAAGATTTTTACAATATTATAGTCACAGTAACCATTTACATGATTGTGGTAACCATAATATGGTTAATTTACGATTCATATGATTGTCTCAACCATATATATGGTTACAGTAAACAAATATATGTTTGTGACAACCATTTATATGATGAAGGACTTATCATATTATGGCGCTCTCGGCTTAAGGCTTATCATAATCTGAGAACAACATACATATTATGATAAAATTATTCATCATAAATATGGTTGCCACAAACATATATTTGTTTACTGTAACCATATATATGGTTGATACAATTATGTGAATCGTAAATTAACCATATTATGGTTACCACAATCATGTAAATGGTTACTGTGACTATAATATTGTAAAAATCTTGTAACACTATATAAATGGTTACAGTAACCATGCCCAATTATATTTTTTCTCTGCGTGCAAGCAGCAATTTCAAAATGTTTGCCGACAGAACTTTAAAGACGATTTTGTATATCTGAAATTCTATAAAAGAAAATTATTTTTGCACCTACTGGCGACGAAAAATGGATCCATTACGATAACTCGAAGCGCAAGAAATCGTATATGAAGCCCGGCCAACAAGCCGAATCGACACCAAAGCCAAATATCCATGAAGCTAAGGTAATGCATAAGACTTTCAATAGTATAAAAAGAAATACATATATAATTTTGAAATTTAAATTTTTTTCAACAAATAGTTTTAAATAATATAAAACTCAAAGGGAATTTATTACTCTTGGTTAATTGCAACTAGGGTATTCATTCGACTAATGATCGTTCGATTAATCGAATAATTTCTTACGAATAATTATTCGAACAATTTAAAAATGGCCATTTTCGAATAACGAATAGTTCGAACAATTTTATGTAGAATAATCATAATTTCAAATTTAAATAAGTAATAATGACTCACAAAAATTGTATTGTTTCTGAAATTCGACAAATAACTAAAGACAAAGGGACTTTCGATACTGTAAATGAGTGTTCCGATAGCTCCTTCTATAAATATATAAATATTACTGCAAGAAGTTACAATTCTAAAACCAAATCTTTGAAAATTTTTAACTTATTTGTTATTTAGCTGGCGAACTATTGGAAGAATCGCAATTAATAATTAAAATATTAACTTAGGGCCTGGATCACTAAATGCGAACTAACATTTTCTTTCTTATTTTATGTTGAAAACAATAATAAAAATTAAAATTTATTTGTTGTTTTCAATATAAAATAAGAAAGAAAATGTTCGTTCGCATTTAGTGAGTCAGGCCCTAAGTTAATATTTTAATTATTAATTGCGATTCTTCCAATAGTTCGCCAGCTAAATAACAAATAAGTTAAAAATTTTCAAAGATTTGGTTTTAGAATTGTAACTTCTTGCAGTAATATTTATATATTTATAGAAGATTAAAGTAGAGTTGAATGTGATGGAGAATGTGATTTTGAAACGGTCATCGAAAGTGATATTGAGGATGACATTTATAATGCTTACATTGAAATAGATGAAAGCTATGAACTTCTCTGAACTTCACCTATTAACTCCATATGTTAACTCAATTTGAGAAAAAAAGGCACTTGAATCCCTTGTGCTTTAAGCCCCTCATATATAAGTCATGTTATTAACCGCTTACGTAAGTGTTGCAAAATATTTAATAAATCGAATGATAAACATAAATATTTCAAACTAACGTTTTGTTGTAAGAAAAGCATGGAGTTCGTCTTACATATGATTTTGAACATCGTTGAACATCTTTGTCTAACATGGTAATAAACATTTTGCGTATTTGTAAATACGTCAATCATGCACTGCCTGACTTCAAATTAGCCGCGTTCACTGACAATGATATCAAACATTGGACAGATTCCCTTTATTGTGCAATTCCTCAAGACCACTTTATTAAGCAAAGATTCGTCAACATTGATAGAGCTTGATGTATAATACAATTTGTTATAAATAATTTAAAAATAGTGAATAATTAATTTACTAAAGAATTAGTTACTCGATTTAAAACCCGAATTAATGAACGACATAAAAAAAGTTCTTAATACTTTTATATTGTATTTGAATTTATGATCATGTCCAACTAGCTCAATTTGTTTAAAGCATAGCTCCAAAACGGAAACTAAAGAGTTTCTAGTCAATTGTTCGGGAGTTAATCTGATCAGAATATTTCTGTTGAAAATTTAATGATGGACTTTGTTTTCGTATGTTTTTTAACATTATCAGTTCTTGAATTGTTAACTTTAACGTCGTTATATTTGTTTTTCTTTAACAATAAATTATTAAAAAACCGACATCAAAACTTCATTCTTTACTATTTTAAAAAATTTAAATTATTTGAATAATTCGATTAATTTTAAACGTGTGATCGAATTATTCAAACAATTTAAAATCTCTTATTCGAATTATTCGTTTTATTCGAACAAGAGAAAAATCGAATAATTCGAATACCCTACTTGCAACTCAATAATATAGCCAATTTTGGGAAACTAATGAAGAATTTATTATTCATGTAAGAATCCTTGAATCATTAACTTCAGGAATTAAGTTTTTTTTTCAAAATTTAAAAATCCATAATATACATTCAAAATAGTATTTTTTTAAATTTTATTTTTGATTTGCATACTATGAATTAAAACTATGATTGAAATAAAAATATTTTTTTAATCAAATTTTTCGAAATTTAAATTTCTATTTTCCGAATACGAGTATTAAATAACAGAATAATGTAGAATTTAATACTCTTGATTGCTTGTAACTCTCATATTTGGCCGATTTGGGGAAACTAATAAAGAATATCTGGTTCAATTAACATACATGTAAGAATAATTGTGTCGTATTTTTCATAGTTAATTCTATAAACTTCCCCACCAATTTTGTTTTTTAATATTTTTTTTGAAATAATATTTTTTTTTAAATTTTTTTATTACAGAATAATTTTAAATAAATGAAAGCTCGTGGATAATTTATTACTCTTAACTAAATTATATTGGGAAAATTATGAAGAATTTATTCTATAATATAAGGAGTGAGATCGAAAAATTCTTAACACACGTTTTTCATTACATTTTTTAACCCAAGTATTATTTGAATTTTTTTTTGATCAAGTTACCTTTGAAAAACATGTCAGTTATTATGTGTAATGTCAATTATATTAATTTTTTTGTTAATCTGATTAAAATGAGTGACCAGAAAAAAGTGCGTACTGAAATTATTAAATATTTTCAACAAAACCCAACTTGGTCTTACAAAAAGTTGGCCAAGCATACAAAGGTCTGCCGTCAAACTGTTTCCAATGTTATTAAACAGTACCGGGAGAACTTGTCAGTTGATAGAAAACCTTGTTCAGGTAGAAGGAATGGTCCACATGATGTTTCTAAAGCCAAAAAAATAGAACGCATTTTCAAAAGAGCTCCCAACACATCCGGTAGGAAAGCAGCCCGGTTAGCTCAGTGCTCGGACTATTTGGTACGAAAAGTTAAAGCTAATGCAGGTTTAAAAACATACAAGGCTCAAAAAGTTCCTGACAGGAACGCTACTAAAAATTTAGAGGCCAAAAACAGAGCACGGAAATTGAAGTCAAGTTTTATAAAAAAATATTCTTGCTGCATAATGGATGACGAAACGTATGTTCTGGCAGATTTTTCGCAACTTCCAGGTCAAAAATTTTATGTTGCTGATGCTCGAGGGAATGTTGAAGAAAAGTTTAGGACCCAAAAGCAGACAAAATTTCCCAGAAAGTTCTTGGTATGGCAAGCAATATGCAGTTGCGGCAAAAGAAGCCACTCATTTGTTACAACGGGCTCTATAAATACCGAAATTTACATCAAGGAATGTTTACAAAAAAGGCTGCTTCCATTCATAAGACTTCATAATGTGTCCACTTATTTTTGGCCTGACTTGGCATCCTGTCACTATGGCAAACAAGCCCTTGAGTGGTACAAGAACAATAATGTGGTATTTGTACCAAGAGAGGCAAATCCTCCAAACTGCCCGGAGCTAAGGCCAGTGGAGAGATATTGGGCTCTTTTTAAAAGAGAATTGAAGAGTACAAAAAAGGTGTCCAAAAGTGTGGTAGATTTTAAACGGAGATGGACTACATGTTCGAGCAAAGTGACAGAAAGCACTATAAAAACGTTAATGGAAGGGTTTCCGAAAAAGGTTCAAAATTTCATCACTAGTGATTAAAACTATAAAAATATTTTTTTTTGTAAATTGTAATAATAATTTCAATCAAATAAAAAAAAAATTAAAGCTGTAAGTTTAGTGGTTTCTTTTTTATAAACATATATGTATGTTAAGAATTTTTCGATCTCACTCCTTACATGTAAGAATCATTGCTTCATATTTTGCAGATTTCGTTGCTTGTATGGATATTAGAGTGTCAAAAAAACCGGCAAATTTAAAAAACCGTTTTTGATTATTGTCTTTTAAACGGTTAAACGGTTTCGGTTTTTGTCTTCAAAAAAACCGGTTAACCAGTTTATATTAAATTTTTGTTTAATATGAAAAAGGTCTTGTTAAATTTATTTTTATTTCTGGACGCTAATAGGAAATGTGTTAAGAATTGTGTACTAAATCTTCAGAAATTTATCATATTTGAATTCTTAAGGCTATCTTTATGTAATTATTTTATATCTTTTACGAAATATTGTCAAATGCTATAGTTTTCTATAAAATAAATCCATATTTTTGAAAATGGTATCATAGTTTTTCATAGATATGTTTGAGTGAGCTTCAGAAAATATATTTCATTAAAACCGGTTAACCGTCTTACAAAAACCGGCTTTTCATAAAAAAAAACGAAACCGGTGGAATTTACAAAGATGAAAAACCCGGTTTTCGATGTTGGATACTCTAATGGATATCTAATTATAGATATTTCGAATACATTTCCAATGCTGTGTATAACGCCATAATAATTCAGACCTACAATTGTCGGAATTACTAATAAACATTTTTTAGAAAAAAATATTTTCAATCTTTATTTTTTAAGTATACTTTGGTGAAGGATATATTAGTTTCAGTACAGTCGAATATAGCTCTCTTACTTATTAATTATCTAATTAAGTAGATTATAATAAACAAACTAGTAAGGTTGCTTGCATATTTTCATCTAGTAACTAATGAAACTTTTGGATTATTTTTAAAGTAAAGTATAGATATTTAAAGTTCAAAATTATTTTTCACACTGTATTGGCCACATTTGTTTAATATTCACAGCACAACAGCATAATTATTTTCATTTTTGTTGGTCTTTTATTGTCGGTTCTTAGCAAACACATTAATATTTAATAAATTTTAATCCTTTTTTGTTCATGTTCTAAATTATGATGGTCATGAGGGCCAACTCAACAACCAGTAGCAGCAGCAGCAGCAGCATTAATAAATATACTTAACCAACACATTATTAACAACATATTTGTTGGTCATTGGTGTTGTATATTTTAGTTTTTCCTGTTTTTCCGATGCTCTCAAACCCCTCATCCTTCAACCGATTTCCCCCCACAATTAGTGAGACTTTTTGCCTGGTGTATTTTTCTGGTATTTAGCACATAAAAGACATAATAATGATGTTCATAATATAATGCTGCTGATGATGCTGACGATGATTATACATTCAATACGTTGAAAATGGGTACAGAACAAATTACGCATTGTCCATTGTATTTACGATGCCCTGGGGTAACATCTTTTATTTTGTCAGA
Organism: Calliphora vicina; assembly: GCF_958450345.1. Lineage (NCBI taxonomy): Eukaryota > Metazoa > Arthropoda > Insecta > Diptera > Calliphoridae > Calliphora > Calliphora vicina. The sequence goes on from NC_088781.1 coordinate 6,258,707, forward strand.
TGTTGGAGTTGGTTGGGTTGGAAGAATTTCGTGTTATTTACTCGTTGTTGTTTTACTTTTTTTTTGCATACTAAATTATTGTTGTTAGCAAAAGAGTGTGTGTTGGCCAACAACAAAATTTAACATCAAACCGTAAAAAAAATTGTGATAAACGTTTGTAATTAGTATGCAGGCTCCAAAATTATTGAGTTGTTGAAATACAACCAGAAAAAAAAAGTAGCGGCATTAGAAACAGCCATATAAACGGAAACAGACAAAACATTGACATGTTTATTAGAATTTTGCGTTATAAAAAAAGGGACGAAATTTATAATGGACAATAATTTAGAGGGAACACAAAAAAGGAGCTATATATGTATAATACTGTGTGTGAGAAAGAAGAAAATGGTTTAAATTTGAATATGTTTAACTTTTTTTAGACAAAATTTACAATAAATTTTGTTCTCATTTAATAACTTAGTCTTTGGAGTCTTAGATCTGACAGAATCTTATATACTCTTCACCAAATTATATTTTAAAAGCAAGTAAGAAAGTATACAATATGATACCCTACACAAAGGAGATGATTATAAACAGTTTTCTTTCAAAATTTATATGGGACCTACACGCAGAGAAAAAATATAATTGGGCATGGTTACTGTAACCATTAAATAGTGTTACAAGATTTTTAACAATATTATAGTCACAGTAACCATTTACATGATTGTGGTAACCATAATATGGTTAATTTACGATTCACATGATTGTATCAACCATATATATGGTTACAGTAAACAAATATATGTTTGTGGCAACCATATTTATGATGAATAATTTTATCTTAATATGTTGTTCTCAGATTATGATAAGCCTTAAGCCGAGAGCACCATAATATGATTCACCATATGAATGGTTGTCACAAACATATATTTGTTTACTGTAACCATATATATGGTTGATACAATCATGTGAGTGTTTTTTAAGACATTAAAAAAGCTTGTACCAAATTTGTTCGAATTATCTTTCAAAATGCAACTTGTAGTTGGATTATGAGGTTTATGTGGACGCACAGACTGACGGACATCGCTTAATCGAGTCAGAAAGTGATCCTGAGCAGATTGGTATACTTTAAGGTGGGTGTTGGGACAATATTTTGGTAAGTTATAAACATCAGCACTAACCAAATATATCCTCCCCACTATGGTGGTGTAGGGTATAATAAAAATTTTAAATATTTTTAAGTAAACAAAATTTAAGTTTTTTTTCACAATTTTTTTTGAAATTTAAAAAAAATTCGTAATTGTTTTTTTTACTTTTTTATATTTTTTAAAATTCTTTTTTAATTTTTAAAATTTTTATTTAATTTATTAGCAAAAAACATTTTATGACAAACAAAATTTTTTGGGTGAAAACAAATTCGGATTGGAAATTTTTTTCCCGATTTTAACCCATTGTAGATCCAAATTACTATAATTTTATATACATAGTTGCAATGGACTTTGAAATATCTAACATTATCATTGTTGTCTATGTTAATGACTTAGTAATGCAGATAAGAATCAAAAATAGGCCAAAAATCGAGGTTGTCCAGGTTTTTTCCTTATATCTCAGCCATTTGTGTGTGAAGCGTATCCCAGAGAGAGCGTTCTGCATTGCTTGAAACAAGTAGTAGTCAGACGGGAAGGTCTGGACTATAAAGGGGGTAAAACTTCCCAATCACTTCTTTCTAAATAGTTTTTAAAAGGTATTGCATAATGTCGAGCGTTGTTATTATGGAATATTACGGTTGCATGTCTGGCCGCATATACTTGGCGTTTTATTTATTTATAAAGTCCATAAAATTACAAATTTAATTGGCTAATGCTCGCTTCAAACGAATAAGTTGCGTTTGGTATAGGTTCCCTGTGATGGTGGGGTCAAATTTCAGCAGCTCATAATATTTATAACCCTTTTCCTGCCACCAAATTTTTACACTATTGAAAGTCTTATGCATTGACAACGAAAAGCAAACGATTCTTAAATCGTGTTGTATTTAACTTTTTATAAATACAGTGAACCCGATTAATTACCTCATCAAAAATCTCATAATTTTTGGGTAATTATTCATCAGCTGCTTTCCTAAGTTTTAAAGGAAAATGTTATTCGAAGAAGTCATCCAAATTTTCCAACTGCTCATTGCCAAATTAACCTTCGGTTAGTCGCAACTGATTTTATTATTGTACATTTTTTTAAACACCCGAAATTTTAAGCTATTTTTTGATAAAAATATATTTTGACTGCAATTTTCTTTTTAGTATTCTTTTAAATACTTTGAATTTAATATTGTTTTCATGTTTTCGAAATAAAAAGTGAAGATATTTGGGGTATTCACACGGTCTACTATTTGGTCATATTGTCATAATGTCCTAATATATTATGATAGTTTTAACAAATTTTTGTTGTGTTTCAAACAAAAAAGTTCTAAAGTAATAACACTATTTGAACTATGTTTATTGTTTTGTCAATAAATAATACTTTTTTTTGTTTAAAACACAACAACAACTGTTATAATATATTAGGACATTATGACATGTGAATACCCCAATTATTTTCAAACGCGCCTTTTATTTATTGATATCAATTTGATACATTGCGACTAATCTCGATTGAAAATGATTGCGACTAACGGAGGGTTAAGAAAATAAAAATCAAAATAGATTTTTTAAGATCTCATGAAATAGTATTATATTTTGAAAAGTAATATTCGTTAAGTACTAAGTATGATTGGTATATGAACTCTTAAATATTTCTGTTAAAACATTAATTTTTCTTGCTCTTTAACAAGTTTATGCACTTGCAGTTCATCTTCCACATTTAAGTTTTTAACGCTCTTTAAACATTTCCTTCCTTTAACATTATTTTCACGCACTTTTTGTTAAATTTACACATTCATTTATGCATTTCATCCTTTTTTAATTCATTTAGTTGTTGCTGTTGCTGTGTTCATGCCCATGCTCAGGCACTGCAATATAATATTGTTACATTATTTCTATTCATTTTAATTAAACGAGATTAAGTGTAAAAAAAATACACATACTTACACACACAAGAAAAAAATAAAAAAAATAAATAAACTTAAACAAAAGAGAGCAAAGAAAGCAAAAGCATATGGAATTAAATAAACTAAAGGAAGAAAAAAAATACAAGCTTGAAAAGTAAACAAAAATATACTTAGGACCAGAATAGAGCAGCAACGAGACCATGCACTACAAAACTCTGTTGCGAGCAGTAAAAAGTAAAAAGATTTAAAATACATCAACAGCATTATCACCATCACCGCCACCACCACTACCGCTAGGCAGCGCCATCGTCATAACGAGGCAAATCATGACGATGTTGCTGCTCACACAATGATCATCATCATACCACAGAATTTACACGTTAAACAAACAAAAACGGGAAACGGAAAACAACAAGAACACATACACACACATACGGATATACTAGTATGAAGAAAAAAAACTCACATACTCAAACTATTTTATATACAGTGTGGTGCAAAATGCGGGATTCACAATAGATGGCGTATATTTTGAACGCAGTTTTTGTTTTTAATAACATAAATGTCATTTTGAAAGGTACATATCTGTCATTTATTCTCACTTAGTTATTGAACATTATAGTGTTAACAACAACGTTTTTTTTTTGCTTCGAAATGTAAAATTTTGTGCCAACAAAGCGTCATATACGGGAAGTTTTGATTTACTTCTTATGATGAATGTGTTCCATCGGTTTCAACGTGGTTTGTTCGTTTCAGAAGTGGTGATTTTGCTACGGAAGATAAAGATCGCCCAGGCCAGCCATAAAAGTTTGAAGACCAAGAATTGGAGGCAATACTCCATTAAAATTGGTGGCGGCATGGTTTAGTGGTTAAAGTGCTTGCCTACAAAACCAAGCACCCCAGGTTCGATCCCTGGCAGAGGACAACAAATTTAAACCATGGTTTTCGAGTTTTTAAAAATTAACCTCCCTCTAAACAATCCATCCAAAAAGCCCCCTGACCACTCATCCACCTGGAAAAGAGGATAACATCATGGAAAAGGTCAGGCAGCCCGCCACCCCCTGGGAGAAAAAGTTAGGAATCCAAGATCAGTAAGGTTCCCACCACTACACCAAATACACAGAGGGCGTTGTTTCTAGGCAACGACAGATGGCAGCACCATTATCCTAGACCAGCTACATCAGACCAATCATCTACTTAGCTGGATCAACAACCGATTAACGAAACTGAGACAAGGCAATAATAGCAATCGATTGAATTCTTATTGCAACATCATACATGTATCCGAAGACCCGCTACAGCAGACCAATCATCTACTTAGCTGGAACAACAACCGTTTAAACTGATACAAACAATAACAATGGATTTAATGGCAACATCGTATATGAAGACGCACCAGACTCCAATAATTAGGACAGTGCAATCTACATGGGAAATACGCTAAAAACAACTACTTCAACAATTCGTATATCATGGAGATGCTTTGTGGAAGCCAAGTGGGGTAATGGATAAAAAAAAACTCCATTAAAATTGTTATCAAACTCAACAAGGGCTTGCAAAATCATTGGGAGCTATTCAATCAGCAATTTCAAAATGATTGCGAGCAGCAGGATTCATCCAAAAGCAGGGAAATTTGGGTACCATACGAATTGAATCTGAGAGAACTGGAAAGACGATTAATTGGATCCATTACGATAACCCGTAGCGTAAGAGATCGTAGGTGAAGCCCGGCTAACAAGCCAAATATCCATATCTTTCCAGACCATTACGTGGAACCTGTACCGAACTCAACTGATTCGTTTGAAGCGGGCATTTGCCGAAAAATGCCAAGAATATTCGGCTAGATAAGAAACCATAATATTCCATCATTACAACGCTCGGCCACATTTTGCAATACCTTTTAAAAACTATTTAGAATGAAGTGGTTGGGAAGTTTTGCCTCATGCTCCATAAGTCCAGACCTTGCCACGTCCGAATACTGTTTGTTTCGATGGAAGTAGAAGGCTCTCTCTGGGATAAGCTTCACATTGGAACAGAGTATCCGATATTGGATTGCTTCGTTCTTGGCCTCAAAAGATGAGCAGTTCTTTTGGCTCGAAATTTATATGTTGCCAGAAAGATGAGAAAAGGTCATAGCTATCTTGGCCATTATTAGCTATTTAAATAAATTTATATATTACAAATGTTTCAAAATAAAAGCTAAAAATTTGAAAAATACCGCAAAAAAAATACCCTGTATTAATCGTATATATTGTTCTTAAGCTGAAATATTCCATTCCAATTTGTTTTAAATTCAAATATTGATTCTAAAATGTTAGTCCTGTTTAAGATTTTCGTAATTTTTTATCGTTTCATATACTAAGCTTTGAATCTCTAATTTAATTTGATTAGAGTTGTTTTATTTTTCAAACTCAGAAATTAGTTCATCACAAATGTGTCTTATTAAAAACAAACATTTCCAAAATGCTCCAAAAATCTATTGACAATTTTCAAAAACCTTCATAAACATTGTCTCACTTTTGCGTCACAGTGTATTTGGAGATACCAATACATTTCATGTTCATGTAAGAAAAAATAAATATAAACAAAACCATACTCACATATGCATATAGCAACAGTGAGCAACAAAACAGTAGCCAAGAAAATATAAAATCATTTATATTAAATTAAGTTTTAATATGAATACATACAAAAAGTTAACAAAATGTTAAAAAATAGTGAAACTAACTGGCAAACGATCACACTGTTTACATATTAATTGCTATTATTGTAAAATAAATTGATATCCTAATATTTTTTTCTTCACTGTACTTTGCACTTAAGCAGAAAAAAAGCTTTTAAGCGTCGGAGTACAAAGTATAAGAGAAACAAATATAAAACAATTGCTAACGAAAAAACAACACAGTAGCTGGAAAACAACAAACAAAAACAACATTGTACTTTGTATTAGCAAAGGCAAAAGCAGCAGAAGCTGCTGAAAATGAGTTCTTTTCTACACTTTGTTTCACTGTATGTACATATGTATGTATGTACAAAGTATTTGTGTGAGTGTGTTTTTCTGTGAAAGAGAGTTTTTGCCAAAATACATAAACACGTAACATATTTAATCCTTGTTAATAATTAGCTGCTGTAATCCTTTGCAACGTGTTTGGCAAAGGAATTGCTAGTACACTCCGATACAAATACATACACTTTAATTTATGTGTATGTGTGAGAATGTGTGTGTGTTTGAGTATATGAAATTTGATGATACCTGCTACTCTGCGAAACATTTTCTTTGGTAAAGTTATTTAATTATTAAGATACTCACGGTCTTATGGAAAAAGTGGAATCAACATAAAATATTTAACAACTGGATTAAGATACGAGGTACTGAATGAAGTTTTTAAGGATTAACCTCTAATTTCAATTAAAGGAATATTTGTGGAGAATTGCTATCTATGTCGACTGATCTGATGACACACTCCTCACTCATCATCTTCAGAAAAGCTAACAAAATGAAATATACTGCCATACTCTCATGTAAACTTGAGATAGAGAATAGATAAAGGATCATACCAAGTTAGCACTATCTCTAGGTCATAATCATAGTTGGGTTTAGTGCACTAAATGTTGATTGAAATCAGCATTGCACTATCACTCACTAATATTGCAAAAAATTTAGTTTGCACTATTTTTTATCAGCTTTAGTGATAATGCTTATTTCTAAAAAAAAAATAGTGATAGTGAATTTTTTAACTATCACTAAACGAAGATTTAGTGCAAAAATCTGCATTAATTAGTGCAAAATTTTAACCTGCAATCAAAAAAAGCTGTATTAAACATACTATCACTAAATTTTCAAAAATGAGTAGTCATGAAATTGTTTAATTAATCCAAATTCGAAAAATAAAAATTTTAAATATTTTTTTTATTTTTAATGAAATATTAGTCTTAAGTTTTAAATAAGTGTACAGAATTAAACTTAAACCATTTTGAACTTAAAAATTTAGTGCACAATTTGAAGCTACACTCAAATTAGTGCATACAAAAAAGTTGCAATAAACTGATGATTGCATTTTTTTAAAACAACTAATTTAATTTTGAGTGCAAAATGTTTTAACTCACTATCACTAATGTTTAGTGGGGCTGCTAATTTTCAACTCATCACTAAATATGAACAAAATGATTGCACTAATTTTGCACTATCACTAAGTATTAGTGCAAACTGCAAAATTAGTGCACTACCCCCATCTATGGTCATAATATTGATTATTTTCACTTCTAATACTTAGATTATTGGACTAGTTGTTGATAGCTGATATTAACATACAAATTTTACTTAATCTTTATTTAGGGTAAAATTATTATGAAATTAAAAGCTCTTAATGTTTTAATATTATAAACTCAGTGCAAATTACATATCGCTCATTTGCTGAAACGTCGTCATAGCTCCAAAAAAATAATTTATGACACAAACGGCAATGCACAACTAAAATAGTACGTTACAATGGCCATCCTGCGAGTCATTTTAGAAGCTACGTGATGGTTTTATTAACTTTTTTGAATTTGGTTTTTTGAAATATTACGTTGTTGAAGCAAATAAGTCATATTTGCTTCACTTTGCGATATTTAAATCTCTATCAAATGTCTCTGGTATGTTTAGTTATTCAGTAAACCGGTGCAAAAATGTCTAACATTCTTGAATATGATTAAAACAGACTTAAGACGATCACATTTTTTGAAACTCATTTGTGACAGTAGCATAAATAAAATCATATCCGGTTTGTAGAATGTTTTTTTAAAAAAAAAAAAATAAGAGAGCCAACCATATAAACACAACATATTGCTCTCTTACTATGTTAGATATTACATTATGATACTTTCCCAAAAGTGTGTCGAAATATGTGATCGTCTAAAGCCGATTTTAGAGATATATCGCAGTGACTCTCACTGCTTTGTTGATTAACTGTTAAAAAAGGAGTCAATACTTTTAAATATCGATATCGGTAATCTTTGTGGTATTGCACTATCTGCCTGTACTTTCTATGAGCTGGCTTAGAACAGGTGACTGGGCATTTACAACGCCCACACCTGAAAATCTCCGTTGGAATTTCAATTTCATAATGTTATAAGTACAATAATTCTGGACATATGAAGTATTCTACAAATAGAGATATCTATAATTAACAAAAAAGTATACTGGCTAATTAATGTAGAAAGGATAGTTATATGAATCTGTGCGACAGCAGCCAATCAACCGAATACCCAAGTTCTCAAACGTTATTGAATGTGCTGAAGAAAGATGCATCATGACTCTAACTATATTTGGACTGTCGAAAAATCCATCAATACTTCCAAGTGACGACATCGAAAATCTCTGCGTCATTCCAGTACTAGTATACATATAAATAGCATAAATTCTTTCTTTGAGCAAAACATTAATTATTATAATCAGTGAATTTATCAATATAATTGGGAATTTAGCATAAATCTTACTAAAATATTAATTTTGTATTCCCGAGTAACCTTTTTTACAATGAAATGTGTTCTACTGAAATTAGGGAACTTGTAATACACGTTCATCACAAGAGCTCATAATAATTTGTGATCGAATGTGGAATAAGCTTCCCGAAGAAGTATTATCCGTCGCTTTCAATGCTGTAAAGTTCAAATCTAATGTCCAATACACTACTTCCTCTATCTTCCCTCCGATAATCTATTTTCCTAATTTCAACATAGTAGGGGTTATCCACTGAGTGCTGGTGCAAGAAGAGGATATCTTATTGCCCTTTTCACATAATACTACATTTTTGTAATTCAGGAGTAAGGATTATCTTTGAGTATTAGTTCAACATACAAAGTTACATTTTAACTATCTGAGTTTAATGTTATAAAAGTGTCTAAAAAACTATGTATTTTGGCAGATGTCCAAATCTATATTTCAAAATGTTTAGAAAGATCGAGCATTTATCGGAATTGTGATGCCAAATCATAGATAGGATCATTTCGTTTAGTGTCTGTAAAATCATTTCTTACTAAGATTATTGTTATACTAAAAGATCTTTGTAAGATTTTAAATTCCGTTTATTTTTAGCAAAAGCAGTTAGGATACATTAAATCTGAAATCAGCATCGGAAATGTTGACGTGCCTAGAACGTTTTGAAATACTAGAGCATTTTTAACCCTTTAATGCATATTGTTTCCAATTGTCTACATTCCAGTTCCACTTAATTCCGAAAAATCAAATGGAGTACGAAAAGTTTCAGCTAAAGAAATTCTAAATCAAACTAAGCTAAAGGAAATATAATAAATAAAAATCAACTAAATATTTGATATTTTATAGTAAAAATCATGCATTTAAGGTTTAAAGACTCTTGCGATAATTTTTAACGACTTTTGGCGTAAATTTATATACAAATTTGAGCCGGTCATCTTGCTATTGTTTTTTATATTTTATTTCTTCACTTCTAGTTATGATTTTTCTGTTGTGGTTGGCTTTGAGATGAATCACAAGAAGATTTTAAATACTTTTTCAGAAATGTTGAAGTGCTTAGAATGTTCTCACATACTGTAGCATTTTGAGGTATATTAACTCAAAAAAGTATGTCGCAGATTTCACTACGACTTTTCTGAATTCCCGCCATCATATTTCGAGGTAAATCACAAGAAGATCTTCAATTATTATTTAAAATTACAGAACTCATGAAATTATCTTATATCTCCAATCATATGCTGCAACCCTCGTTCACCACAAAAGTTTAATCGAAATAATAAACAGCCAAAGCACATCTCATGATGATGTCAACTCGTAGTATAAGAAACCTTGCATGCATGTAACTACGTGCGTATAATTCATATAAAACATATGAATTTCACAACATTCATACGCTCCATTGTACAGCATACAGTCAGTCATTCATTCTTTCGTTCCTTCTTCCTTTATTCATCCGTTTGTCAGTCAACCATTCCTTCATTTTGCAATTAAAATGCAGTTGTAATTCCTTTTTTTTCCCTTTATGCTTTCATTTAATTTTTCCCTGGAAATATTAAGAATATGACAGGAAGGATATGAAGAAAAATTAAACAATAATATTTTTCTTAACAGGAAATTTTGTAAATTTCCTTGAATTTGGAATTATAACCCAGTTCTTGTTGTTGTGCGTCTTACCTTTTTGTGTAAGAAAACACTTATTACTTTCTGGCTTTCTTTCTTTCATTTTAATTTACAATTGGAGTAGCAGTAATAATAAGTAATCAACTTCCATTTAAACCCTGTTTGTATTAAGAAGATCATAAATAACAAATAAGTAAGAAAAATTAAAACAAAAAGAAAAAGCAACACAATTTTGTTGCAAACGTAGCTAGATGTTAAGTCTGAAATTGCCACAAATTATTGTGCAAACAAACAAAAAACAAATGAGAAATGTTAAGGAAAATAATGAATTTGCTAAAGAACTGGTGAATAAATTGCAGATAGAAATATACAAGACATTTTAATTACTTACAACAAAAAAACACAAAAAAATACAATAATAAAAGTTGACTTCTGTTAAATGTTAGAAAGTCTGTTAGTAGTTGTTTATGAACTCAACTTTGTCGATTTAATCATTTTGAATATTTACAGCTTAAGGTGCAGTAAAAGAGAGTAAACTTTAAAATTTATTTAAAACGACCATTTTCCTATAATATTCATAAATCAATTATTGAAGTTAACCTAGATGTTTAAGAGAATTTCTTAATAGATTTTTATTTAAATTTTCCTTCTCCTTTTTGTAAAGGTCTGATGTTCTCCTATTAAACCTTTTTCTTCCCTCATAAATTTAAGCACCGCTTTGAAATATTAATATAAATAATAATTTTCCTTCCATAAAGTCATTATCCTTTCAGTTAGATTTAATAAAAAAAAAAAACAAATCGAAAAAAAGGAAACTATTTGCAGGACTTTAATATCAAAGTCACGTTTTCAATTCTTACCAGCAAAACTGTTTTTATGCCAGTGCATAGAAATCCTTTAACCCGATTGAGAAAACTATAATTTAGCCAGACACAGATGTATTTTTGCTTTAAAAAAAAAAAACAGAAATTACACAATCCAACAACCAAAAGTACATAATAAAAGTTATAGAAAAAAAGAAACAACATCTACAAAAGATTCAATGAATAAGACAACAAAGACTAGTCGGCCGTTTGCAATGCGTCTGACTTTTTCTTTTAACACGTTTTTACGCCATAATGATTTAGCAATCATCATCACAACAACCCAACAGAAATATGAAGAAATGGCCAAAAAAAAGGAGCAAAACCAAAAAGATGTTTTCAATATCCTACAATAAATATGAGACTAGAACAATCGACAAAAAAAAAAGAAACCAAATTGAAAATTCTGGCAAAAAAAAAATAGAATGGATTTTTCATGGTCACCAGTGTTTTTGTTGTTTAGAAAAAAGAAAAATGTTTTCCAGAAAAAAGACAATAAGAAATGGATTTTCTATATAAATATTATTTATATATTTTGTACTAAACTAAACACCATTTCAAAACGAGTTGTGAATATTTTAAAGTTCTAAATGAAGTTAAAGAAGTTATTAGTTATTAGTTATATACCAGTTCTAGAAGGCAGAGAAAAGACATGGTTGAGGCAACTATGCTATATTCTACGCCATAATAAATGTTTGTGGCAAACAATATTATGGTTGAATACATTGTATTTCAGTAATAACTTACATATATTATACAGCAATGTTTTGGTTCATATTTTATAATTACGGGATTGTCGCTTTACGTTTGGAAATATGATTGAGAATTAATGACAAATGAGGGGTATAGAAGCAAATGAGAAATCTATAAAGAGAGCGAGGCAAAACTTCCCAACCACTTCATTCTAAATAATTTTTATGATGGAATATTACGGTTTCATGGCTGGTCGCATATTCTTGGCGTTTTTCGGCAAATTCTCTCTTCAAACGAATCAGTTGAGTTCGGTATAGGTTCCCTGTGATGATCTTGCTAGATTTCAGCAGCTTATAACACTATACAACAAAATCAAATTTTTTCCAAAATTACAAGGTCCGACCAATAAATTTTGATAGAGGAGACAAAAAAAAAGACACGTGTATCGGCGTTTTGAAAGTTTACATCTGAATTTCATTTGAGGGGGGTTAAGTTTCCCAACTCTGGCACATTCTTATTGTTAATCGGCATAAGAAACCATGTGATCCTTACATTTTAGGTATAAAATGTGTTCTGCGAATTTATATAAAATATTACGGAAAACATTTTTGTAGAATATTTTATTTTATTTAAAAAATGTTACGGAGAACATTTTTGTGGAATCTAAATTCATCTAAATTCAGATGTAAACTTTCAAAACGCCGATACACGTGTCTTTTTTTGTCTCCTCTATCAAAATTTATTGGTCGGACCTTGCAATTTTTTTTGGTGTTGTACAGTGTAATAGCTCGATCCCACAAAATATACAGCATTCCCTTAGCGATATGGATATTTGCTTTGGTGTCGATTCGGCTGGTTGACTGAGCTTCACATACGATAGGATCCATAATGGATCCAGTTTTCATCGCAAGTAATGATTCTGTGCACAAATGATTTTCTTTTATAGCGTTCAAGCATAATTTCGGACATGCAAAATCGTTTTTCAAGGTCTATCGGCTTCAATTCGTATTTTACCAAATTTCACTTATATTTAATGAATCCTGCTGATTTTTGAAATTGCTGATTGAGTAGCTTCCAATGATTTTGCAAGCTCTTGTTGAGTTCGACAACAATCTTCATGGAGTAATGCCTTTAATTCTTGGTCTTCAAACTTTTTTGGCTGGTCGTCTATGTCAAAATCACCATTTCTGAATAGTACAAAACACTTCCCTCGCACGTTGAAACCGATGGAACACATTCACCATAAGCTTTGGTGAGAAATCGGTGTTTCAGCGACGCTTTTATTAAAATTAAAGCAGTAAAGCAAAACTTCCCGCATATGACGGTTCGTTGGTATAAAATTCGACATTTTCGAAGCAAAAAGAACTATATATATATGTTCAATAACTAAGTGAGAATAAATGACAGATATTTACTTTTCAAAATTACATACAATTTATTAAAAACAAAACTCTTAGAAAAACTTTTTTCTCACATGCTGAAAATCATACATGAAAAGAGAATGATTTCCCTCCCTAATTCTGATGACTATGTGACTCTTGTGGTCCCCGTGAGAACCAAGCGGTACTTCTTATCAATTTGGTTAGATTTATTAGTGATACATCTCTGAGACAGTCCAGAGCTCTACCATGATGTAATAGTCTATGCTCTTGCAAGGCCGGGCAATCACATAGAAGGTGTTGTACTGACTCATCATTCTCCTCATCTAAATAACTTCTACAATAGCTATAACGTGTCCAATGTGTCCAATCATACAGTGCCAAGTAATTATACCCGAAAAAAGTCTAATCGAATTCCTTCCAAGAGACAACAGAATCCTTTGTCAGAGTTGGCCAGAGCATTCTGAATATTCTACAATTGATGATATTTGACCACCTAAGTTCCATCTCTCTTAATGCCCATTCATCTATCAAATTCGATACGGTCACCAAGGGATTGTGAATATCCCTGCTACTTCATTTGTCCGGATGCCCTCATGACTTGGAACTCATATTAACTCGATGTGATGTTGTCTTTGTTGTGCCAGTGAATAAAAAGAAGACATTTCGACTTAATTACATTGGAGTTAAGAGCCTTGATTGATGCAATGCTCTCCAACTAGATATGTATAGTCGAAGGACAGAATTCGTGACCCAATCATCCATTGTCGGTATACTGATCCTAAATGCTCTATCAAAATTTGGTGTAGGTATCATGTAGTCCGTTTGTTCACCCATGATTGGGAGAATGCAGAAATGCATTTGGTATACATATATATCAAGGAGGGATACATTTAGAATTGTCTCTTTTCTGGCCTGAGGACCAGACCTATGGACCAGTCCTATATGACCTATGGAACAAGAAAGGTCATATAATCTATATAAATAAAAATCAAATGACCATCGTTGGTAATTGCATCAGTTGAGAATGGACGGACCTATTTTTGGTCATAGTCTAACTTAGGTTTTTACGGAATGAAAAAACCCCCACTTTTACGCCCTCTTTTTCGATTTATCTAAAATCGGAAAACGGCTACACCGATTTGGCTAATTTTTTATCTAAAATCGGATATAAAATTGTTCGTATTAGCGTTTGTCGAATTTCATGAGAAAAATATAAAATTTTACAATATAAAAATGTGTTTTACACGCTTGAACTTGAAATTCTTTTATTATTAATATATTAATTATATATTAAATATTATTTTATATATTAATTATTAACATATAAAACTAAAATTATTAATAAAAATTCGTTACTCATTCGTTGTCATACAAAAAAATTAATTTAGAGGATGCAAACACATTTTTTATATAACGGGATTCCCTAAACTTTCAAAATCTAATTAAAAGTATGTATTTCAATATTGCTTACATTCAATAAGCGTTTAATCAAGAAAAGGAGCTCGATCTGTGATCACTCATATTTCTGACCAAAATTCTATTACTTATATAAATACTCAAAATATGTACATTGCTTTACATATATTCTGCTTCTCACAAATCGAACACAAGCATTTTTTTTAATTTGGACAGGACAACGTTTGTCGGGTCAGCTAGTAAACATAATATAATTTGACAGCAACCATATAATTTAGTCATAATATGGCGCTGTTCGATTTCTCCTTGCGTTTGCTGTTATTCAAGCAAATACTATTCGAAAGCCATGGATTTTTTTGTATTCAATTTTAAATTTTAAACGAAATGGTGTACTGTTTACTTTTATTTTTCAATATTCCTGAGTCAGTGCGGTTTTGTTTACTTCAGAGCAAAACAACCAAAAGCCCTTGTCTGTTTGATGTCATATTTTGTTCATATGAAAACGCGTTTCATTGTATTGTTTTTTTAGTTTTTATCAGATTCTCCAAATAACTTGTCCACTAATACGAGCTTTAGAATTTATCATTTATTATCAATAATAAAACTTAAATTAAAATAAAATTTAGCCACCATATGGATTTTTCTGACATACAAAAATATTCAAAATTTCTGTATGAAATAAAAACCTGTTGTTACTCAAACGATTACCTATAAATGTCAGAGATTAAGATTTATCTCACTGATAAATGATAGCTAAATATGTTCCATAAACAACTGGTCCCCTTATTTTCAGTCTCTGATTTTTATAAGCATGTCCTGTTTTAAAAACTGCTATCTTTATTTTTTCTCTAACTAAATATTTTTGTTGTTTTGTTTAAACAGAAGTCTGTCTGCATAACCAACATGTTTGTGTATTTTCATCCGCAAATAAATGTCACTTTTTTCAATTGATTTTATTTATTTATCTTTTGTTACTTCTATTCTTTTATTTTATTTTATTTAATGCAGTAGACTTGAATATGAAATGCGTATGACAAAAATATGTTTTTTTAAATGCAGGTTTTTAAATATTTATAAATACTAAAATAAGTTATTTTAGTGCACTGAAATATTACCAAAATACAGGCTTGAATACATTTTTGTTTAATTCTTCAATAACTATGTAAAAAGGAG
Source organism: Calliphora vicina (assembly GCF_958450345.1). Taxonomy (NCBI): domain Eukaryota; kingdom Metazoa; phylum Arthropoda; class Insecta; order Diptera; family Calliphoridae; genus Calliphora; species Calliphora vicina. The sequence goes on from NC_088781.1 coordinate 6,274,349, forward strand.
CTCGATTTGTGATCTTAAATCCTTAATAATCTCGTAAATAAGAGTTTAATTGAAAAATAAATCTTGATAATTGACCTGGTTTTATGAGATTCCATCGGTAACATCTCGTATAGTGCGATCTCTGAGAAAGCTCGATATAAATCGAGAGAACTATGTCATACCCTAAATTCGAATACCTTAGAAATATCTAGAGCCACCACTTTACGTTCGCCATAACGGTGACTGAAATGACACCATTTTTCCAATAGGAAAGCTAGCAAGTCTCCGGTAGAGCGTCTTCTACGAAAGCCATACTCCTTAAGCTTGTTTCTGATCACTTTTATAGATTATTGTTGCTACTCTATTAATTTGATGTCACATTTCTTTCAACCCATATTAATATTTTTCACTTTAATCAATGAATTTTTCTAAAACTATGCAAAAACTATTATATTTTAATAATCAGTGAAATTGTTTAACATGCCGCAATATTTGTTCAATCAAAATTCCCTCTTAATTGTTATTAATTTTTTTGCATAATATTTATTAAATTTGTTTGTATATTCGCACTCATAAAAACCACAGTTTTATGGCGGCAAAAAATTTGTGTAATTAAATATTTACTTGGAAAATTATGAAAATATGGATGTGAGATGCAGTTATTTGAATGTAATTATAAACCGCAAACATTGATACCGATGAAAATAAACAAAATCAACACACTCACACACACACTACCAATGTTTACAGGTGTTTAAAACACATAGATACACATATCCATAGACATTGTCATTGTCATACATACAAATGCACTTTTAATCAACGTTTACACATACTCGTTCTTACCTATACAAACAGGTAAATACTCGTAGAGAATCCATATTTGTATTTATTAAATTGTTGACACCGCATAATTGATGACATTTTCCACACATGTGTTTGACTGTCTGTCTGTCTTTCTGTCTGTCTTTCTGTACGTATCTATAGACGAAGTGCGTATTTCATGTTGTTTAATATTGCAAATATTTGTAATTATGAATGTTAAATTTCTGTCACATTAACCGATGACAGAAACTTTATTAAATATTAAGTGACAATATGCAGTAATGACAACTTCTTCTCAATTACCTTAATTAAATTGACACAAAAATACATAAGTTCAAATTTTAAAATAATGAAATTAATGCAAAAACATTCCAAAGTGGCTGTATTTCAAGAATGCTGAAAATTATTAAGAATCTTTAAGACTTTCTTTGAAATTTGTTTCATATTTATTTGTTTCTTAAACTTTTTGTGGTATACATTAAGGTATACTAAATCTTTGTGGTATTTAAAGTTGTTTTCTATTTATGAAATGTATTCCGTTTCATTCTATTAAAATAACATTTACTTTAGAGTGTTTATCTTCATCTTTTCCCACCCCGTTTCATTTTTCAAAGGATTCCAAAAAACAGCTCCAAAAATAAAATATTTGTTGGAGCTTAACTACTAAAGGCAATAACATAAAGACGTAAAGATTTTATGAAAAATAATAGCACTTCTAGCTAATAATTCAACTTTAAAAGTCTACCTTAGCTCAATCTGTGACCACACATATTTTATACCAAACATCGATTTTTAATTTAAAAAAATAACATATCTTAAATCGTCAATATCTCTGTAAATACAGCGATTTTAAGGAAAATAAGGCCAATCTGTGATCACTCATATTTAATACCAAACATAGATTTTTAGTTTAAAAAAATCAAGTACTTTGTAAATAAAGCGATTTTAAGGAAAATAAGGCCAATCTGTGATCACTCATATTTTATACCAAAAATCGATTTTAAATATATAAAAATCTCAAATATCTTAAATCGTCCATAACTTTGTAAATACAACGATTTTAAGGAAACTAAGGCCAATCTGTGATCACTCATATTTTATACCAAAAATCGATTTTTAGTATAAAAAACTCAAATATCTTAAATCGTCAATAACTTTGTAAAAAAAGCGATTTTAACGAAAATAAGGCCAATCTGTGATCACTCGTATTTTATACCAGAAATCGATTTTTAGTAAGAAAAACTCAAATATCTTAAATCGTACGTAACTTTGTAAATAAAGCGATTTTAAGGAAAATAAGGAAAATCTGTGATCACTCATATTTTATACCAAAAATCGATTTTTAGAATAAAAAACTCAAATATCTTAAATCGTCCATAACTTTGTAAATACAGCGATTTTAAGGAAAATAAGGTCAATCTGTGATCACTCATATTTTATACCAAAAATCGATTTTTAGTAAGAAAAACTCAAATATCTTAAATCGTCAATATCTCTGTAAATAAAGCGATTTTAAGGAAAATAAGGCCAATCTGTGATCACTCATATTTTATACCAAAAATCGATTTTTATTTTAAAAAACTCAAATATCTTAAATCGTCAATATCTCTGTAAATACAGCGATTTTAAGGAAAATAAGGCCACTCTGTGATCACTCATATTTTATACCAAAAATCGATTTTTAGTAAGAAAAACTCAAATATCTTAAATCGTCAATATCTCTGTAAATACAGCGATTTTAAGGAAAATAAGGCCAATCTGTGATCACTCATATTTTATACCAAAAATCGATTTTTAGTATAAAAAACTCAAATATTTTAAATCGTCAATATCTCTGTAAATAAAGCGATTTTAAGGAAAATAAGGCCAATCTGTGATCACTCATATTTTATACCAAAAATCGATTTTTATTTTAAAAAACTCAAATATCTTAAATCGTCAATATCTCTGTAAATACAGCGATTTTAAGGAAAATAAGGTCAATCTGTGATCACTCATATTCTATACCAAAAATCAATTTTTACTATAAAAAAACTCAAATATCTTTAATCGTCAATAACTTTGTAAATAAAGCGATTTTAAGGAAAATAAGGCCAACCTGTGATCACTCATATTTTATACCAAAAATCGATTTTTAGTATAAAAAACTAAAATATCTTAAATCGTCCATAGCTTTGTAAATACAACGATTTTAAGGAAAATAAGGCCAACCATATTTTATACCAAAAATCGATTTTTAGAATAAAAAACTCAAATTACTTAAATCGTCAATATCTATGTAAATACAACGATTATAAAGAAAATAAGGCCAATCTGTGATCACTCAAATTTTATACCAAAAATCGATTTTAACTATAAAAAACTCAAATATCTTAAATCGTCCATAACTTTGTAAATACCGCGATTTTAAGGAAAATAAGGACAATCTGTGATCACTCATCTTTTATACCAAAAATCGATTTTTATTATAAAAAACTCAAATATCTTAAATCGTCAATATCTCTGTAAATACAGCGATTTTAAGGAAAATAAGGCCAATCTGTGATCACTCATATTTTATACCAAAAATCGATTTTTAGAATAAAAACTCAAATATCTTAAATCGTCCATAACTTTGTAAATACAACGATTTTAAGGAAAATAAAGTCAATCTGTGATCACTCATATTTTATAAAATCGATTTTTAGTAAGAAAAACTCAAATATCTTAAATCGTCCATAACTTTGTAAATAAAGCAATTTTAAGGAAAATAAGGCCAATCTGTGATCACTCATATTTTATAACAAAAATCGATTTTTAGTAAGAAAAACTCAAATATCTTAAATCGTCCATAACTTTGTAAATACAACGATTTTAAGGAAAATCGATTTTTAGTAAGAAAACCTCAAATATCTTAAATCGTCCATAACTTTGTAAATAAAGCGATTTTAACGAAAATAAGGCCAATCTGTGATCACTCATATTTTATACCAAAAATCGATTTTTACTATAAAAAACTCAAATATTTTAAATCGTCTGTAAATAAAGCGATTTTAAGGAAAATAAGGCCAATCTGTGATCACTCATATTTTATACCAAAAATTGGTTTTTAGAATAAAAAACTCAAATATCTTCAATCGTCCATAACTTTGTAAATAAAGCGATTTTAAGGAAAATAAGGTCAATCTGTGATCACTCATATTTCATACCAAAAATCGATTTTTACTATAAAAAACTCAAATATCTTAAATCGTCAATAACTTTGTAAATAAAGCGATTTTAAGGAAAATAAGGACAATCTGTGATCACTCATATTTCATACCAAAAATCGATTTTTACTATAAAAAACTCAAATATCTTAAATCGTCAATATCTCTGTAAATAAAGCGATTTTAAGGAAAATAAGGAAAATCTGTGATCACTCATATTTTATACCAAAAATTGGTTTTTAGAATAAAAAAATCGATTTTTACTATGAAAAACTCAAATATCTTAAATCGTCAATAACTTTGTAAATAAAGCGATTTTAAGGAAAATAAGGCCAATCTGTGATCACTCATATTTTATACCAAAAATCGATTTTTACTATGAAAAACTCAAATATCTTAAATCGTCAATAACTTTGTAAATAAAGCGATTTTAAGGAAAATAAGGCCAATCTGTGATCACTCATATTTTATACCAAACATCGATTTTTAGTAAGAAAAACTCAAATATCTTAAATCGTCAATATCTCTGTAAATAAAGCGATTTTAAGGAAAATAAGGAAAATCTGTGATCACTCATATTTTATACCAAAAATTGGTTTTTAGTAAGAAAAACTCAAATATCTTAAATCGTCAATATCTCTGTAAATAAAGCGATTTTAAGGAAAATAAGGAAAATCTGTGATCACTCATATTTTATACCAAAAATTGGTTTTTAGAATAAAAAAATCGATTTTTATTTTAAAAAACTCAAATATCTTAAATCGTCAATATCTCTGTAAATAAAGCGATTTTAAGGAAAATAAGGAAAATCTGTGATCACTCATATTTTATACCAAAAATTGGTTTTTAGTAAGAAAAACTCAAATATCTTAAATCGTCAATATCTCTGTAAATAAAGCGATTTTAAGGAAAATAAGGCCAATCTGTGATCACTCATATTTTATACCAAAAATCGATTTTTACTATGAAAAACTCAAATATCTTAAATCGTCAATAACTTTGTAAATAAAGCGATTTTAAGGAAAATAAGGCCAATCTGTGATCACTCATATTTTATACCAAACATCGATTTTTAGTAAGAAAAACTCAAATATCTTAAATCGTCAATATCTCTGTAAATAAAGCGATTTTAAGGAAAATAAGGAAAATCTGTGATCACTCATATTTTATACCAAAAATTGGTTTTTAGTAAGAAAAACTCAAATATCTTAAATCGTCAATATCTCTGTAAATAAAGCGATTTTAAGGAAAATAAGGAAAATCTGTGATCACTCATATTTTATACCAAAAATTGGTTTTTAGAATAAAAAAATCGATTTTTATTTTAAAAAACTCAAATATCTTAAATCGTCAATATCTCTGTAAATAAAGCGATTTTAAGGAAAATAAGGCCAATCTGTGATCACTCATATTTTATACCAAAAATCGATTTTTAGTAAGAAAAACTCAAATATCTTAAATCGTCAATATCTCTGTAAATAAAGCGATTTTAAGGAAAATAAGGCCAATCTATGATCACTCATATTTTATACCAAACATCGATTTTTAGTAAGAAAAACTCAAATATCTTAAATCGTCAATATCTCTGTAAATAAAGCGATTTTAAGGAAAATAAGGAAAATCTGTGATCACTCATATTTTATACCAAAAATTGGTTTTTAGAATAAAAAAATCGATTTTTATTTTAAAAAACTCAAATATCTTAAATCGTCAATATCTCTGTAAATAAAGCGATTTTAAGGAAAATAAGGCCAATCTGTGATCACTCATATTTTATACCAAAAATCGATTTTTAGTAAGAGAAACTCAAATATCTTAAATCGTCCATAACTTTGTAAATAAAGCGATTTTAAGGAAAATAAGGCCAATCTGTGATCGCTCATATTTTATACCAAAAATCGATTTTTAGTAAGAAAAACTCAAATATCTTAAATCGTCAATATCTCTGTAAATAAAGCGATTTTAAGGAAACTAAGGCCAATCTGTGATCACTCATATTTTTAGTATAAAAAAACTGAAATATCTAAAATCGTTCATAACTTTGTGAAAATATTATTTCCTAAAATTTATATTATTTTCAGCTTAACTGTATGTGTATGCATATAATTGTGTCTGTACATGAATGTATAATAAGCAGACAATTTAAAAACCTCAAAAAGATGCATGAATGTTCAACAACTACTAGTGAAAACATGATTCACAATTGCTTTACATAAATTTTTTCGGATATACTCTCAAACATGCATGCCAGAATACACAAACTTCCCAACAGTTCTGGAACGTGTATGTAGGATTGAAAATAAAAAACTTAAACATGCTACACTTCAGATTACAAAGGGACACCTAGGGACAATTGACTTATCAATAGATTTATTTTTAATAAAAGTTTAAAGTGAATTGACTTCAAGCTAGATTACCAGGGATGTATAAAGTAACCAATTGACTTATATCTGCTAGTCACTTAAAGAATTCTGTAACTAGTAGTGACCCCAATGATGGGTAAAATCACTAGTTAGGGTCACTTGGCTAGAACTGCTGAGATATACTACATATTTCAACACACACATTAAATTCTACATATTGCGTACAATTTTATGTTACTTTTGTTAAAACATATACAAACAAATATAAAAATATGAGTGTATTGTATACGAAAACATACAGAGATATGTATATGATTCCATAATAAGCCACCTGTTGTCTAGTCTAAGTCTAAGAAAATATTCATTCATTCATTCTTTAGTCCTGCAGCCTTGTGCAAGAAATACTTCATGTATTTGTACATATGAGTTCACAGCTGTGTAAGCATTTGAATGCATACATATGAGTGTGGTTAAAACTCTTAAAATAAACCATGCAGCATAAATAAATCTCAAATGCATACACAAACATTTTCCATGTTTTTCTTTCTATTTTCAATTTTCTTCTTCAATTTCTTTATTGGACTGTGTTGTTGGGCTTTTCTTTCACTTTTAAGAAATTGAAAATTGTTGTATGTAAGAGAAAAAGAGACAGGGTCTTATTTTATAGTCTTTTGTTTCTATTTTTAGTTATTTCTATATGGGTTGCGTATGTCAGTTAGTACAAGGACAATAAGGACATACATATGTGATGTTGTACTAACTGACTGTGATGTTCTTTTTAACAAGACAAATGTTAAATTAATTTGCTTTGCCTAGTTAGTTTGTGTTGGTTTGTGTAAGTTTGAATAAATGACTGAATGTCTGCATTCAATTGAATTTTTTGTTGATCTTTGCAAATTTATTTTAGTCTGTTTTTTTTGGGGATTTTTGCTTTTTATTTTATTTTCTATTTAAAGCAAATCTTTTGAAAAATATGCATGTTTTTGTAGTTTATTATGCGGTAAATGTATTTTTTCATTTATAGTTTTTTTAAGGAAATGTTTGTATATTTATATTCAGTGATTGAAAATAAGGGGTCCACTTATTTTGGATCACTTTATCATATAAAATTCACGTTTTGCAGTTATTCAGAGATAGAAGAAACATTTGAAACAAATATCTCATGATTAACATAAAATTAAACAAAAACTTGTAAATTTCATACCAGTTCAACATAAACAATCTCTAATTTTTAACGGTTATTTTAAGTGATTTATTTTTTATAAAGTAAGTAGCTTATTTTTTAAATGAAATGTTAGTAAAAAGTGAAAAAATAAAGCATTCTTTGTAGAAAAAATTAACCAGAAGTGCAGGAAATAAACCTGCAATCAGAATGATAATGAGCTAGTGCCGATTTCTTTGGATTTAACAAAAAATAGGACAATTGAAAATTGTTGGATAATTTTTATATAATCAAATCATATTGAAATATCGACCTTAGAGTTTGTGTCATACATTTTCAGATCTTTAAAGAAATTGTCATAAAATTCTAGTTTTATGTGTTCCGAACGGGCAGAATTCAAGAGAGATTAAAAATACGGATTTTTTTTACATTTAACTTTTTATTTTTATATATTTGTACAATATAACTTTATTTAAATTGTTAGCTATGACCTTTTCGCATCTGGCAACATATCATTACGTTTTTAACTTTTAAAAACGGTGGTTTATTTCCTTTAAATAAACCAGATACTTTTGATTGCAAATAAAATCAGTTTAGTAGTTTAAAAATTGTAACAACTCTTTATTTATTTAAATTTATACAAAAACAGTTTAAATAGTCACTCGGTGTTTTATACACGTTTATAAATTCGCAGAAATACACACACTTTATAAGTATACACTGATAATGCAGTTGATGTCTTTACTTAACCATGCTTCAAATTAAACTCATTGACGACTGCAACCTCTGCCATTATTTATACACACGCCATCTTTCGTGAACCTTCTACAATGATCTTAACAGACAACTATTATATTCGAATTCTAGAGCTTTCGAAGTTAATGGAAGAAGCTTAAACATTCAGTGTTGTCATACTTTCAAACAATGCTAACAAAAGCATGCTATCAACATTGTTGATAAGTAGAAGCTTCTATTGATGGAAATGTTTATAAACACGATGAATGTTGCTAGCAGTTGCTACAGCTAGTGCAAATTCGTAACACTATTTTAATACACACATTAACACACTGGTAATACAGTTGATGTTTATTCTAACATCGCCTATGATAAACTAAACACCGCTTGCCTTCGTTTCCACTATTTAAACACAGCGCCATCTTCCTTCCAGTAGATTCATTTAAGTTCTATTTCTACAATGATCTACTCAAAGCTTTTATTCAATACTTTGAGTAGATCGGCTGGTCCACAATTATAAGTCTCCGGAAAAAGAAATGTTGAGAAACATGATGCAACTTTAAACCAGTTGTTAAAAACCGTTATATTTGAATTCAAATACAATTTCGTCACAATATGGATTCCGCGCCAAAAGAACTGCTCATCTTATGATGCCAACAATGAATCAATCGAATTTCGGATACTCTGTTCCAGAGAGATGGGACACGGTCTGGACTATAAAGAGGGTGAGACAAAACTTCCCTTTCATTCTAAATACTTCTTAACAGGTATTGCAAGATGTAGCCGAGCTGTGTCATGATGGAATATTACGGTTTCATGTCTGGCCGCATATTCTTTGCATTTTTCGGAAATGCCCGCTTCAAACGCATCAGTTGCTTTCGGTACAGATTGCCTGCATGGTCTGGTCATAATAAATATTACCCTTTTGGAGTCCTACCTCCAATTCTTGGTCTTCAAATTTTTTTGCTGGACTGGGCGATATTTGTCTTCCGTGTCAAAATCACCAATTCTGAACCACTTCTCGCACACTGAAAGCTATGGAACACATTCACCATAAGCTTTGGTGAGCAATCTGTGTGCTCAGCGCCACTTTTTTCAAATTAAAGATGTAAAGCAAAACTTCCCGCAAAAATTCGATATAACTAGATAATGTAGAACAGTTTGCTTAAGGAAAATTCAATGCCTAAACGAATATATTTTATTAAAATTTAATAATTTAACTAATTCAAATCTCCTAATTAAACCAGGAAATTGTAAAAGAACATTTTATAAATAATAAAGCACATCTTATTCTGCCAAAGATAACCAAAATAATGAAGCATATGTTAAGGCAGTCTGCAACCTCCAATGACCTTCTTCAACCTATAAAATGTTGATAAGTAATCAACTGATTATTTTTCAAACACGTTGAGCATGAAAAGAAACAACAACAAAAAAAATAGCAGACTCATAAAACGTTGAGTTTAACTAATTGACTAATGAGCTTCATTTCCACTAATGAGGTAACATATGTAATGTTATCTGATACATAGCAATTCAATGCACAGGCGTTAACACGTATCACGTTAGCTTGTTAAAGAATTTGATCTTAAACTTAAGAAGGTCTCCCCCCCCCTTCTACTTTCTTCCTTTAACTTGTACACCAATTGTGTGTAATCATTATCCTTATGGCAGTGTGGCTGAAATGAATGGTGGCTGTCTATTGATAAATTACGCATATAAAGTAAAACAAATTTACATTCATTTACAGAAAATGTAAGCACGTTATTCTAACAAAAGCTAACAAGAATTCAACAAGAAAAACAAGTGAGTGAGTGAGTGTGTGCTCACAAAAAACATAAACTAAAAGTAAAAGTTATCTCATTAACGTTTTTGTAAATTATACTTTTCTTTTGCCTTTCACAAAGCTCAGCAAGTTAATTTAATTCAAAATCAACAGCACACAAGTAACATTAACTGTTCGTGAGTTGTATTTGAGAGTACTATTTATTTAAGAGTTGTTGGTAAATGCCAACAATTAAGTAGCATACTTTTAGGCTTCATATAATATACATTATGCTAGCATAGTTTTAGATTCTAATACAAAACTAAAAAATTTATTTAAACTTTTAGTTTTTCTTTTTTTTTTTTTGCTAAGTAAAGTTTCATATTTACTTAACATTTACATGCTGAAGTTGTACGAGTAATGTTTGATTTTGTTTTCATTTCAGTTTTGTTTGGCTTTCTTTTTATTAGCATTACTCTCTTTGTTCGACATTTGTTAAAATTCCCACACTTAATGGATATTGAAAAATGGTTTTTTGTTCCTTTATTCGTTTGTTTGTTGATTTTTGTTTGTGTTTTCAAAAGGCCTAAAGGATTTTCTATTTGTTTTTCTATTTCAAATTTTGCATATTTGACACACAAGTCCATTACAATTTCAATGCTTTGTCAAACTGTTTACACACTAATGATATTTGATCTTTGAAAGAAAGTACCAATAAAACGAAAGAGATGAAGGACATGGCAACGAGATCAAACAGTTTAGTTATATTAAAATTATTTAGAATTTAAATATTTGTAATAAACCCCAAAAAAACTTTAAAATTTTGTATGTCGTTTAAGCTTGAAATACACAAAATTTAGCAGCAATAGCTTTCTGAATACATTACTTTGTAGTATTTCAGCACGGACTAAATTTTCTCTGAATATCTCTCTGACTGCCCAATATCTGCATCGTTTTCCAAGCGGAAAGTTACGAAACTAAAATATATTGTTTCGTTTTTACCTTTTAAAAACGGTGGATTATTTCCTTTAAATAAACCGGATACTTTTGATTGCAAATACAAGCAACTCTTCATTATTCAAATGTAACAGTTTAAATAGTCACTCCGTATTTATACCCTACACCACCATAGTGGGGAGGGTATTATGCGTTTGTACAGATGTTTGTAACGCCCAAAAATATATTCTAACACCCACCTTAAAGTATACCGATCGACTTAGAATCACTTTCTGAATCGAATAAACGATGTCCGTCCGTCCGTCTGGTTGGCTGGCTGACTGTTCATGTAAACCTTGTGCGCAGAGTACTGGTCGCAATTTTGAAGATATTTTGATCAAATTTGGTACATATTATTTTTCGGCACAAGGACCAAGCCTATTGAAACTGGCTGAAATCGGTCCATTATTTCACCTAGCCCCCATACAAATGTCCTTCCGAAATTGGACTTTATCGGTCATAAATGCTTAATTTATAAATGTATCTCCACAAATTGCGCTCGAAATAAGTTTTATATATACAAAATTCCTGTCACCAAATTTTGTTACGATCGGTCCATAATTAGTCATAGCTCCAATATAAGGCCCACTTCCGAAAATCACTCAAAAATATAAATTATTGAAATTTTAAAAGAAAAATGGTTTTGCTCTTTTACTTAGTGTAGGGTATTATATGTTCGGGCTTGACCGACCATACTTTCTTACTTGTTTAATATACTAATACGTTTATAATTGACAACTTATACAGTACACGATACTTCAAATTAGATTGACTGCTTCATGTTCTCACGGCCACCTTATATACAGTGCATTACCATCCAGATGTTTTCAGCTCCATCTATCGATGATTTTTTAAAGTTCTGTATGTTCCTCAGTTATGTGTACATCTGTTAATCGGCCGGTGGACAACATTGTCCACAATTAGAAGTCTCCAGAAATAAAAATCTTGAGAAACATGATGCAACTTGAAACCAGCAGTTAGAAACCGTTATATTTGAATTCAAATACAATTTCGAAACAATATATTCAGTCTGCTGACGTCATCAATTGATATCTTTATGGATAATTTCTCATAAGTGGTAATGAGAAGGCTGATGAATGTGGAATAAACGAATCGTCCATTAGATGCGCGCAGTGACATTCGTATTCCTTTGGTTGCGATATTGAATATTGTTACGAAATTGTACTTGAATTCAAATATAACGATTTTAACGGCTGATTTAAAGTTGCGTAATGCTATTTGAAAGCAGTGCCTCTCAAACTGTAACATATCTGTGGGCATTATTAACATTAAATAAAAGCTTTGAGTTGATCCTTGATCGTAAGTATGGCAACGCTGAATGTTTGCTAGCTTTGACAGTTAAAGAACATTGAAGAAAAATCACCAGAGATGGCGTATGCTCTAGGCTTCGAAAATACGAGCTTTGACAGTTAAAGAACAATCTAGATTGCAGATGGCAGTGTTATAAATAGTTCAAGTGAATTCGTGTACATTATAAAGTGTGTCTGTATTTCTGCAAAATTATAAACGTGTATAAAAAAACTGAGTGACTATTTAATTCTGTTGTTGTACATTTTAAATAAATAAACAGTTGTTACAATTTTCAAACTACTAAACGGCTTTTATTTGTATCAAAGTATCCGGAAATAAATCAACGTTTTGAAAAGGTTAAAACGTAACAATATGATCGATGAATAAACACTCAGAGAGTTGGCACATCTGTGGCCTACGACTCTTGTGGAATATATAAAAAGCTGGGGCCGACTTTGGCATGGGAAGAATCAGGACTCGCTTGGATCTTGAAAGGCCTATATCTGACTTCTTATAAGTATACTTACTGAGCTCTGTATGATTAGACGTACGTAGGAAGAATAATATATACAATACCTTCCATGAGACCGCCTTGCTCTACAAGAGCACAGACTAGGATTTCTTTGGAGGACTACGATATCATAATTAGAATTTTCTCAGGGAAGTGCCGATGATATATCTAATCCGATTCATCAGGACTACTGAATAGTTCTCACGGGAGCCAGATGAATTAGAGTGGGTGATTTTAGTTCTTCGTGTTTAATTCACATAAACAATTAGTGCCTCAAAAAACTCAAATTTATTGGAATCCTGATATTACAATGGGTTCAAATATCCATCTATTATTTCAGATGTATAGTTTTTTTTTAATTTTTTCCATTTTTTTCTTATTCTGAAATTATTTCAGATATTGTAGATATAAATTTGTTTATTATAATTCAAGTATTATGACTGTTAAGTGATTAACTGCAAAATGGGCTGAGCTAAAATATGTGGTTTATGTCTGTGCTAAATCAATTTAAATTTATCTTCACACGCATAAAAAAATCATGGGCCATTCCCATACCATAGATGACCTCGTGGAGAAGACACAGCAAGAATATCAGAAGATCAAATTTAGAAGAATTAATTCTCTGTTGACCATTCAAAATACAGATCAGAATATTGATATTCTCTGATCTACCAAAAACTAACTGTATCTATATATACTTGCCAGCTTACTCTGACTACATTTAAATACTCAATTATGTACTTCATTTATCTAGTAATTCCTAAAATAAACCAACATTCATTTTAAAACAAATTAAACCCCCTTAAACAACTAATCATTAAAGAAGTTCAAATGAAATTAAACATTGTTTTCAGTTTTTGATTAATTTTGTTTTCACTTCATACATAATGAGTGTTACAACTTTCTCCATAAAATGTGCACAAATACCTCCCTCCCTCCAAACAAATATCTATATATTTATTTTCTTTTGGTCATAGAATTCAACTGTCATTATTTCAGCACAACAAAACTCATTTTAAACTTTTCTCATCTCATACTCGTTTTTCTGTTTTGTTTTTTTTATGTATGTAAGTTTAAGTTTTAAATACAAATAGACAACTCATATTCATAACTTAACATATTTATTTTTTATACTACAACTTTGTTTAAATATAAACTAAAGCTGAAGGAAATATAGAGAAGAAGATACCAACCACACAATATTCTAAAGATAGTTTTTCATTTGTGTACTTTACGTACGTTCCTACTCACGCATAACTTAGTACCATGATAATAACGATGATAATGAAAACAAGTTTTGAACTACCAAAAAACTACAAGTGCAAAAAGAGAAAGAAAACCAAAAGTTTAGTTTTTTGTGCAAGTGGCAGAAAAATAATTTAAGTTTAATGAAATAAATCATAGAATTGTCTAAAGAGAAACTTTCTTTTATCCAGAGAATAATGAAGAATGCAAATATTTATTAACAACAACAAAACTTAATGAAAATTTTGGCACTGAGAGAAATTAATATTAAAATGGAGGTTCGAAGGACCATATAAGAATGACAGAAGAGTTTTTTTATGTGCAAGACACTTAAGTCAGAGAAAGCTAAATCCAATAGAGAGAAATCTGACAGAGATTACCGCAAGTTTTGAATCTAAAAACCGAGAAATGATTAACTTTCTACTTATTAGACTACTTACCCCCGTTAACACGAAGTCTGGTTATGCCTTAACTAATAGTTATACTGTCGGTTAAAATAATTTTCGTATGAAAACTGTCATTATAATTAGTTATTAGTTAAAACATAACCAGACTTAGTGTTACTGGGGGTTAAATGTATCGTTTCTTTTTACAATTTATTAAACCAAATTACCTTCCAAAAATCATTTATGTAAAAGTTTTAATTCACGATTAGACCACAAGAAAATGGTCATGATTTACTGTGTACAAATACTACAATATATATGCATTTTAAAAATATATTTTTGTTGACTCTAAATTTCATGCTCATCGAGCTGTACTAAATGATGATAATAAAAGTGCTCATAACCAAATAAGACAAGTAGCAACCGAAGGAAGCAACAGCAGCAGCAACCAGATAAAAAGAAAATTATGAAAACTCTAAGTAGAGAAAATTGACTTTTCATTTCTTAAATAAACTGTTGCTTCTGCACACAACTTACACTTACTTACCCATACAAATTTACACAAATCTATGTATGTATGTATGTATGTATGTATGTATGTAAAAATGTATAAATAATTTGCCATAAAAATTTAAAAAAAAAAATTATATAGAAATGAAAAACGCCTCTACGCCAAGAAGTCCTTTACTGTTACACAAAAAACAAACAATAAAAATCATAAGACTTATGCCAGAAATAAGGACACAATGAAGAATGAACAAGGAAGCAACAACATTTTCAAGTTTATTACATTTTCATTTATTGTTTGTGTTTCTCTTGTATTGGATGGAGTTTTGTGGAAAATGGCAAATGGTAAGAATGAACGAACGAATGAATATCTATACTTTGGGATTTATGACTTTGGCAAAGAAAACAGAAAATTTAATGAGTCGTAAGTTAAATGAAATTTGTGTCAGAATGGCATTAGTGTTCGACGGCACTATGGTATGTTCTGGGAAGTTGGCCAAAAAGTTATTATTTTATTGTGCTAAATTTTTGCTTAGATTTCTTAAATAGAGAAATTTGTGCAAATTTTTTACATCTCTATATACATTTTATAACATTTTTGTATCATAATTTGCACAAATTTCAATTATAGACATATATATTTACTTGTAAAATGTTTAAACTTGCACAAACAGTACACAAATTTTTACACAGACTTCACTATTAAAATTTTTCTCAAATTTCTATACAGACAAATTTTCAGAAATCTCCATATTGTTACGTTTTAACCTTTTCAAAACGTTTGGTTTATTTCTTTTAAATAAACCGGATACTTTTGATTGCAAATAAAAGCCGTTTAGTAGTTTAAAAATTGTAACAACTCTTTATTTATTTAAAATGTACAACAACAACAGAATTAAATAGTCACTCAATGTTTTTTATACACGTTAATAAATTCTCAGAATTACAGACACAATTTCTTTAACTGAATATTCGAATACAGCGTTGCCAACTTACGATCAAATCAACTGAAAGCTTTTATTTAACAATGCCCACAGATATGTTACAGTCTTACATCACTGTTACTTGAAAGCATTATGCTACTTTTAAATCAGCCGTTAAAATCGTTATATTTGAATTCAAGTACAATTTCCTAACAATATGATAATTAACACATGTTCATAACCAGAACATTTCCAAAATTATGTTTATTGAAATTTCCAAAATGTCCAACTTTTTAAGGTGAAATTTCTACAAGTTCCTATAAATTAATTTGTACAAATTTGTATATAAAGAAACTGCACAAAACTCTGGAAAGTATTGCTTTTCTTCTTAATTTGAAAAAAGTGCCACTGAAGCATACCGATTGTTCACCAAAGCTAAACGTTCGAGAGATGGTTTGTGCGGTTTAGAAGTGTTAATTTTGACACGGAAGACAAAGATCGCCCAGGCCAACCAAAAAAGTTTTAAGACCAAGAATTGGAATCATTACTCTATGATGCAGCAGTTTTCATCCAAAAGCAGGGAAATTGGGTACCATACGAATTGAAGCCGATTTTGCATGTCCGAAATGATGCTTGCACGCTATAAAAGAAAATCTTATTATACCAAATCATTACTTGCAATGAGAAATGGATCCATTACGATAACCCGGAAGCGTAAGAGATAATATGTGAAGCCCAACAAACCAGCCGAATCGACATCAAAGCCAAATATCCATGGCGATAAGGTAATGCTCTGTAATTAGTGGCAGCTGCTGAAATCTGGCCAGACCATCACAGAGAACCTGTACCGAACACAACTGTTTCGTTGGAATCGAGTATGGCCGAAAAACGTCCAGAATATGAGGCCAGACATATAACCATAATATTACATCATGACAACACTCGACCACATATTACAATGCCTGTTAAAAACTATTTAGAATGAAGTGGTTGGATAGTTTTGCCTCATCAGTTTTATACCCAGATCGTGAGCCGTCCGAGTATTATTTATTTTGGTCTATACAGAACGCTCTTACTGAGATACGCTTTACATCAGAACAGAGTATCCGAAATTGGCATACATTTCTATGCTGGGAAATTTACACAAATTTTGTGCATAAGAAAATTTGCTCTAATTTCTAGGTACGAAAATTTACAGAAATTTCTATGTACGGAAATTTACACAAATTTCTATATAAGAAAATTTGCACAAATTTCTATATAATGAATTTGCACAAATTTCTATACAATGAATTTGCACAAATTTCTTTGTAATGAAATTTGCACAAATTTCTTTATAAAAAATTGTTTCAAAATTTCAAAGTAGGCAAATTTGCACAAATTTCTATATAATGAAATTAACACAAATTTCATTAAATTTAAAAAATTTCAAAGTAGGCAAATTTGCACCAATTTCTTTTTATATTGTTAAATTTGCACAAATTTCTATATAAGGAAATTTACACAAATTTCTATATAAGGAAATTTACACAAATTTTATTAAAAGAAAATTTTAAAAAATTTCAAAGCAGTCAAATTTGTTTATAAGAAAATTTGCACAAATTTCTTTATAAGAAAATTTCAAAGTGGGCAAATTTGCACAAATTTCTTTATAAGAAAAAATTTAAAGAGGCTAATTTTCCCAAAATTCTATAGAGTCAAATTTGTTAAAATTTGCAAAAATGTCTTTATAAGGGATTACTATACAAGAAAATTTGCACAGGCAAATTTATAAACAAGAAAATTTGCACAATTTCTATTTTGTTAAATTTGCACAAATTTCTTTAAACATTTTAAAGTATTCAAATTTCTTTATAAGAAAATTTCAAAGTAGGCAAATTTGCACAAATTTCTATATTGTAAAATTTACACAAATTTTTATATAATGAAATTAACACAAATTTCATTAAAAGAAAATTTAAAAAATTTCAAAGAAGGCAAATTTGCACGATTTTTTTTTATATTGTTAAATTTGCACAAATTTCTATATAAGGAAATTTACACAAATTTCTATATAAGGAAATTTACACAAATTTTATTAAAAGAAAATTTTAAAAAATTTCAAAGCAGTCAAATTTTTTTATAAGAAAATTTGCACAAATTTCTTTATAAGAAAATTTCAAAGTTGTCAAATGTGCACCTATTTCCATATTGTTAAATTTCTACAAATTTGTTTATAAGAAATTTGCACAAATTTCTATATAATGAAATTTGCACAAATTTCTTTATAAGAAAAATTGCACAAATTTGTTTTTAAGAAAATTTGAAAAGATTTAAATATACAAATTCCTGCAAAAGTTTGAAATTTTGGTCTAATATAAGCCATTGTGAATCTTTACAAAAGTATCTACAAGTAACAATATCATCTATTTAAGAACAACTTTTGATTTTAAAAATGTAAATGGAAATTCGAACTGAATAAGTAAAGAAAAAGTATTGGCATTTTATGTTTGTTAAATAAAGATTGTCCAGAGATAAGTAAGCAGGGCTTGGTTAGGAAAATAAGAACGTTAATTTATTGGTGTTATACTACAATACATACCATACTGGTATGTAGATTGTTTGCTTTTCATACAGAAAATACTTTAAATAATAAAGAGTTCTTTTTAGCACAGTTTTATCTTTGTAAACAGCTAACTTTTGCTGAATTCAATACAAAGAGGCAAACCAATTTAATGAAGTTTTCTGGATGATTGTATTCGTATACTTGATAGTATTTCAATACTAATGTAACAATGGGAGCCCAGTGGAAATTTTTAACTGCTCCCGCATACAAAACCGGAATGAATCCAATTTACTTTTTGATTTAGACAAACATCAACAGGACAAAATCTGTGGAAACATTTTATTAGTACTAACAGCCGGCAGATTTTGTCTTGTTGATATTTTATCAAATAGATAAGAAAATTAGATAATTGTTTTTGGAAATTTCCTAACGGTCTTCATCTTTCCAGTTACCATGACCAATAAGTAAACCCACTCTCCTTCAAGTATTTATAGGTAAATGTTGATTTATTTTATAGATTTTTTTTTGTTATTTTTTTTAAGTACATATTTACGTTTCAATTTGAAACGAACTTAAACTTTGATACTTTTATGTAATGAGTTTAATGAAATGAGGTTTTCTTTTTGTTGCTATCGTCCATTATATATACGTAAATATTTCTATATTTGCGAGATTTCTACCCCTAAAGCGTTGATTTTAATTGAATGACTTTTTAATGAGTTTAACAAATTCTTATTTTTAACCAAAGGCATAACAACAACTTTAATATATTCGATATTTATTATTAAAGATTATGGTTTTAATTAAATGACGAAGACCTTGTGCTTTTCATATAATTTTCATGAATATCATAAGCTACAGTAATATAATTTATAATAATTAGTTTAATAATTCAAGTTACTTGTAAACGCCAAAGGATTTTTAAACAAAACCAGAGATTGCAGTAAAATGCATATAAATTATTATGCACAAGCAAATAAATAATTGTGTTTATATTGTGCAACACTCTACTGCCATGTTTATGTTGCATGCATGCATGCCTGGCTGCCAGCCTGCCGGCATGCGGGTGAGGCAAGGATGTTGCACAAAAAAAAATCACAATAAATTTAATGCATCAATGAATATTTGAGATGATTTAACATGACACAACTTCCGGAAGTTACACATACTACAAGAGATTAAACACAAACGACACAACAATACGAAAACAACAACAAAATAATTATTGTTAACCACATACACACTCACTCACTCATATCCATACAAAAGTGTTACTCATACGCCACGTTCACATCACTTTCTCTTGGTGTTGGCTGTTACAAATAAAGAAATTTAAAATGTTCTATAGAAAATTTCTTTATTTCTGTGTTGGCAAAAAGTGAATGTAAAAAGGAAAATTATAAAAATCATTACATGTTTTATTATTCAAGCTTATCTAACACAAACCATATCTAAACGTAAACGAAAAAAATCCTAACGTAAATCCCTTTTTACAAGCTTTTTTGCAGCAAAAAATAGCAACTTTTAAATCCAGAGCCAAAAAAAACAACTGAAAAGCGAAATCAGATCCTGCTCTCTGCAATGTTTTACACAAGCACAGTGGAAATTTTTGAACAAATCAAAATTTATAAAAATTACTGTACTGAGATGTTTTGTACAAATTTCTATATAAGAAAATTCTGGAAAATGCCGATATGCCGAAATTTCTATACAGGAAATTTACACAACTTTCTATAAATATATATGGTTATTTATAAAATCTATATATCGTTACCTTAATATAGAGATATCTTGGCTAAATATGATATATAAATCTTTGTACCTACCTATGTATGTCCGTTATAGACTCTGAAACCATCCAACCGATGAGCTCCAAATCGGTTTCATTCGAAATGCAATTTTGTGCAGATGGCTTTAGACACCAAGAACACTGGATTCGGTCCCATACAAAATTTTTAGTAGATAGATGTGTGGTACTTATTGATTTTTGTACTTTTAAGGTAATAAAACTAACAAAATCCGAGATTTGGTACTTTTTTGTATCCCAGAATATTTAAAAAAAAGTATTTCCACTATTTTTTTTAAGTATTTCTAGTAGTATTTTTACTACTTTCAAAGATCTTAATATATAGTAGGAATAAATACTACTTTTTTTAAAAAGTAGTAGAAATTTTATTGTATAAAAAGTAGGAGAAATACTAAAAATTAGTAGAAATAATTCTATTTTCTTTTAAAAAGTAGTTGAAATGCCACTCTTTTTTTAAAGTATTAGAAATACAACTTTATTAAAATAGTTGAAATACTACTTTTTTAAAAAGTTGTAGAAATACTAATATTTTTAAAAGGTTTCTACTACCATTTATACTACGTAGAATGATTTTTTAAAAAGTAGTATAAAACAACTATTTTAAATAGTAGTAGAAATACTACTATTTTGGAAAAGGAGTAGAAATACAACCATTTTAAATACTATTAAAAATACTACTATTTTAAATACATAGTAGTAAAAATACTACTATTTTAAATAGTAGTAGAAATATTACTATTTCAGAAGAGGAGTAGAAATACTACTTTTTTTAAAAAAAGTAGTAGAAATACTACTCTTTTAAAAAGTAGTAAAAATACAATTTTAGAAAAGGAGTACAAATACTACTTTTTAAAATAAAAGTACTACAAATACTACTATTTTGAAAAAGGAGTAGAAATACTACTATTTTTAAAAAGTAGTAGAAATAACATTTTGCACATTGTTCGAAGAAAAATACTACTATTTTTAAAAAAGTAGTAGAAATACTACTTTTTTAAAAAGTAGTAAAAATACAATTTTAGAAAAAGAGTAAAAATACTACTTTTTAAAATAAAAGTACTACAAATACTACTATTTCAGAAAAGGAGTAAAAATACTACTTTTTT